>NC_057804.1:326813076-327123437 GCF_018294505.1 Triticum aestivum | reverse complement strand
TCGGCTTTAGTTAGCAGCAGTAGCGAAGGAATCACTCGATCGGTAGTTAACAGCCATCAATCGATCGCTCGGGTTCAGTAACGCATAACCTGCAGTGCAATCGCTCGGGTTCAGTTAGGCAACGCCCCGCTCGGGTTCTGTTAGAGCCCAACGCCTCGCACCCACGCGCGTACATGTACGAGAGAAACGTGCATCGCTCGGCCCCCGACCACCCACCGTAACTGGGAACTCCCTGATATTTTCCTCGCCCTCGCCTCTACCACGGTTTTTTCCGTCATGCACGGCCCAAAGAATGTCATGCAGCTGCGTCTCCGGCCCGCCCAGGATGAAAAGCCCATTCTCTATCATGATTTTTTTTCATAGAAGTAGGATCCCACTGTTGGAAATATGCCCTAGAGGCAATAATAAAAGTGTTATTATTATATTTCTTTGTTCATGATAATAGTCTTTTATTCATGCTATAACTGTATTATCCGGAAATCGTAATACATGTGTGAATACATAGACCACAATATGTCCCTAGTGAGCCTCTAGTTGACTAGCTCGTTGTGATCAACAGATAGTCATGGTTTCCTGGCTATGGACATTGGATGTCGTTGATAACGGGATCACATCATTAGGAGAATGATGTGATGGACAAGACCCAATCCTAAGACTAGCACAAAAGATCGTGTAGTTCATTTGCTAGAGCTTTGCCAATGTCAAGTATCTCTTCCTTCGACCATGAGAGCGTGTAACTCCTGGATACCGTAGGAGTGCTTTGGGTGTATCAAACGTCACAACGTAACTGGGTGACTATAAAGGTGCACTACAGGTATCTCCGAAAGTATCTATTGTTTTATGCGGATCGAGACTGGGATTTGTCACTCTGTGTAAACGGAGAGGTATCTCTGGGCCCACTCGGTAGGACATCATCATAATGTGCACAATGTGACCAAGGGGTTGATCACGGGATGATGTGTTACGGAACGAGTAAAGAGACTTGCCGGTAACAAGATTGAACAAGGTATCGGTATACCGACGATCGAATCTCGGGCAAGTAAAATACCGCTAGACAAAGGGAGTTGTATACGGAATTGATTGAGTCCTTGACATCGTGGTTCATCCGATGAGATCATCGTGGAACATGTGGGAGCCAACATGGGTATCCAGATCCCGCTGTTGGTTATTGACCGGAGAACGTCTCGGTCATGTCTACATGTCTCCCGAACCCGTAGGGTCTACACACTTAAGGTTCGATGACGCTAGGGTTATAAAGGAAGCTTGTATGTGGTTACCGAATGTTGTTCGGAGTCCTGGATGAGATCCCAGACGTCACGAGGAGTTCCCGGGGGTCCACCAAGTGGGGCCACCTGCCCCAGCAGGTTGCGTGGGCCAAGTGTGGGAGGGGACCAGCCCCTAGGAGGGCTGGTGCGCCCCCACAAGGGTGCAAGGCGCAAGGGAGAGTGGGAGGGGGCAAACCCTAGTCCAGATGGGCCTTAAGGCCCATATTGGTGCGCCTCCCTCTCCTCTCCCCTCTTGGCCGCCACCCCCTTTGCCATCTAGGGCTGGCCGCACCCCTTGGGGGTGGGAAACCCTAAAGGGGGCGCAGCCTCCCCTTCCCCCTATATATAGTTGAGGTTTGGGGCTGCCATACACATGAGTTCTCTCTCTCGTTGGTGCAGCCCTGCCCCTCTTCCTCCTCCTCCTCTCCCATGGTGCTTGGCGAAGCCCTGCTGGATTGCCACGCTCCTCCACCACCACCATGCCGTTGTGCTGCTGCTGGATGGAGTCTTCCTCAACCTCTCCCTCTCTCCTTGCTGGATCAAGGCGTGGGAGACGTCACCGGGCTGTACGTGTGCTGAACGCGGAGGTGCCGTGCGTTCGGCACTTGATCATCGGTGATTTGAATCACGACGAGTACGACTCCATCAACCCCGTTCACTTGAACGCTTCCGCTTAGCGATCTACAAGGGTATGTAGATGCACTCTCCTTGTACTCGTAGCTGGTTTCTCCATAGATAGATCTTGTTGACACGTAGGAAAATTTTGAATTTCTGCTACGTTCCCCAACAGTGGCATCATGAGCTAGGTCTATTACGTAGATTCTTTGCACGAGTAGAACACAAAGTAGTTGTGGGCGTTGATGTTGTTCAATATGCTTACCGTTACTAGTCCAATCTTGTTTCGACGGTATTGTGGGATGAAGCGGCCCGGACCGACCTTACACGTACTCTTACGTGAGACAGGTTCCACCGATTGACATGCACTTGGTGCATAAGGTGGCTAGCGGGTGCCAGTCTCTCCCACTTTAGTCGGAACGGATTCGATGAAAAGGGTCCTTATGAAGGGTAAATAGCAATTGGCATATCACGTTGTGGTTTTGCGTAGGTAAGATATGTTCTTGCTAGAAACCCATAGCAGCCACGTAAAACATGCAAACAACAATTAGAGGACGTCTAACTTGTTTTTGCAGGGTATGCTTTGTGATGTGTTTTGGCCAACAAGAATGTGATGAATATATGTGATGTATGAGATTGATCATGTTCTTGTAATAGGAATCACGACTTGCATGTCGATGAGTATGACAACCGGCAGGAGCCATAGGAGTTGTCTTTATTTATTGTATGACCTGCGTGTCATTGAAGAACGCCGTGTAACTTACTTTACTTTATTGCTAAACGCGTTAGCCATAGAAGTAGAAGTAGTCGTTGGCGTGACAACTTCATGAAGACACGATGATGGAGATCATGGTGTCATGCCGGTGACGATGATGATCATGGAGCCCCGAAGATGAAGATCAAAAGGAGCAAAATGATATTGGCCATATCATGTCACTATTTGATTGCATGTGATGTTTATCATGTTTATGCATCTTGTTTACTTAGGACGACGGTAGTAAATAAGATGATCCCTTACAACAATTTCAAGAAGTGTTCTCCCCTAACTGTGCACCGTTGCTACAGTTCGTCGCTTCTAAGCACCACGTGATGATCGGGTGTGATGGATTCTTATGTTCACATACAACGGGTGTAAGACAGTTTTACACAGCGAAAACACTTAGGGTTAACTTGACGAGCCTAGCATGTGCAGACATGGCCTCGGAACACGGAGACCGAAAGGTCGAGCATGAGTCGTATAGTAGATACGATCAACATGAAGATGTTCATCGATGATGACTAGTCCGTCTCACGTGATGATCGGACACGGCCTAGTTGACTCGGATCATGTAATCACTTAGATGACCAGAGGGATGTCTATCTGAGTGGGAGTTCATAAGATGAACTTAATTATCCTGAACATAGTCAAAAGACCTTTTGCAAATTATGTCGTAGCTCGCGCTTTAGTTCTACTGTTTTAGAAATGTTCCTAGAGAAAATATAGTTGAAAGTTGATAGTAGCGATTATGCGAACAGTAGAAAGCTTATGTCCTTAATGCACTGCTCAGTGTGCTGAACCCCAAACGTCGTTTGTGGATGTTTCGAACATCGAACATACACGTTTTGATAACTACGTGATAGTTCAGTTAAATGGTTTAAGTAGAGGCACCAAAGACGTTTTCGAAACATCGCGGAACATATGAGATGTTTCGAGGGCTGAAATTGGGATTTCAGGCTCGTGCTCACGTCAAGAGGTATAAGACCTCCGATGATTCTCTTAGCCTGCAAACTAAGGGAGAAAATCTCAATCGTTGAGCTTGTGCTCAGATTGTCTGAGTGCAACAATCACTTGAATTGAGTGGGAGTTGATCTTCCAAATGAGATAGTGATGTTTCTCCAAAGTCATTGCCACCGAGCTGCTAGAGCTTCGTGATGAACTATAACATATCAGCGATAAATAAGATGATCCTTGAGGTATTCACGATGTTTGACACCGCGAAAGTAGAAATCAAGAAGGAGCATCAATTGTTGATGGTTGGTGAAGCCACTAGTTTCAAGAAGGGCAAGGGCAAGAAGGGATACTTCATGAAACGGCAAATCAGCTGCTGCTCCAGTGAAGAAACCCAAGGTTGAACCCAAACCCGAGATTAAGTGCTTCTGTAATAAGGGGAACAGTCACTAGAGCAGAATTACCCTACATACTTGGTAGATGAGAAGGCTGGCAAGGTCGATAGAAGTATATTGGATATACATTATGTTAATGTGTACTTTACTAGTACTCCTAGTAGCACCAGGGTATAAGATACCGGTTCGGTTGCTAAGTGTTAGTAACTCGAAATAAAAGCTACGGCATAAATGGAGACTAGCTAAAGGTGAGCTGACGATATGTGTTGGAAGTGTTTCCAATGTTGATATGATCAAGCATCGCACGCTCCCTCTACCATCGAGATTTGGTGTTTGCGTTGAGCATAGACATGATTGGATTATGTCTATCGCAATACGGTTATTCATTTAAAGAGAATAATGGTTACTCTATTTATTTGAATAATACCTTCAATGGTCTTGCACCTAAAATGAATGGTTCATTGAAATCTCGATCGTAGTGATACACATGTTCATGCCAAAAGATAGTAATGATAGTACCACCTATTTGTGGCACTGCCACGTAAGTCATATCGGTATAAAATGCATGAACAAGCTCCATGTTGATGGATCTTTAGACTCACTCGTTTTTGAAAAGTTTGAGACATGCGAACCATGTCTATTGGTGTATATGCATGAAGAAACTCCATGCAAATGGATCGTTCGGACTCACTTGATTTTGAATCACTTGAGATATGCAAATCATACCACATGGGCAAGATGACTGAAAAGCCTCATTTTCAGTAAAGATGGAACAAGATAGCATCTTGTTGGAAGTAACACATTTTGATGTGTGCAGTCGAATGAGTGCTGAGGCATGCAGTGAATATCATTATGTTCTTACTTCACAGATGATTCGAGTAAATGTTGAGTATATTTACTTGATGAAACACAAGTCTGAATTATTGAATGGTTCACGTAATTTCAGAGTGAAGTAGCAGATCATTGTGACAAGAGGATAAAATGTCTATGATATGATCATAGAGATGAATATCTGAGTTACGAGTTTTGGCACACAATTAAGACATTGTGGAAATTGTTTCGCAATTAATACCGCCTGGAACACCATAATGTGATGGTGTGTCCGAACATCATAGTTGCACCCTATTGGATATGGTGCGTACCATGATGTCTCTTATCGAATTCCCACTATCGTTCATGGGTTAGGCATTAGAGACAACCACATTCACCAAATAGGGCACCACGTAATTCTGATGAGATGACACCGTATGAATTATGGTTTAGAGAAACCTAAGTTGTCGTTTCTTAAAAGTTTGGGGCTGCGACGCTTATATAAAAAAGTTTCAGGTTGATAAGCTCGAACCCAAAGCGGATATAATGCATCTTCATAGGAAACCCAAAACAGTTGGGTATACCTCCTAATTCAGATCCGAAAGCAATATGGATTGTTTCTAGAATCGGGTCCTTTCTCGAGGAAAAGTTTCTCTCGAAAGAATTGAGTGGGAGGATGGTGGAGACTTGATGAGGTTATTGAACCGTCTCTTCAACTAGTGTGTGACAGGGCACAGGGAGTTGTTCCTGTGGCACCTACACCAATTGAAGTGGAAGCTTATGATATTGATCATGAAACTTCGGATCAAGTCACTCCCAAACCTCGTAGGATGACAAGGATGCGTACTACTTCAGAGTGGTACGTAATCCTGTCTTGAAGGTCATGTTGATAGACAACAATGAACCTACGAGCTATGGAGAAGCGATGGTGGGCCCGGATTCCGATAAATGGCTTGAGGCCATAAAATCCGAGAGAGGATCCATGTATGAAAACAAAGTGTAGACTTTGGCAGAACGGCTCAATGGTCGTAAGGCTAATGAGTACAGATGGATTTCAAAAGGAAGACGGACAATGATGGTAAATGTCACCATTAAGAAAGCTCGACTTGTCGTTAAGATGTTTTCCGACAAGTTCAAGGAGTTGACTACGATGAGATTTTCTCACTCGTAGCGATGCTAAGAGTCTATTGGAATTATATTAGCGATTACTGCATTATTTATGAAATCTTGCAGATAGGATGTCAAAACATTGTTTCCTCGACGATTTTCTTGAGGAAAGGTTGTATGTGATACAACCGGAAGGTTTTGTCAATCCCGAAAGATGCTAATAAGTATGCAAAGCTCCAGCAATCCTTCTAAGGACTGGCGTGAGCATCTCGGAGTTGGAATGTATGCTTTGATGACGATAAAAGATTTTGGGTTTGTACAAAGTTTATGAGAAACTTGTATTTCCAAAGAAGTGAGTGGGAGCACTATAGAATTTCTGATGAGTATATGTTGTTGACATATTGTTGATCAGAAATGACGTAGAATTTCTGGAAAGCATATAGGGTTATTTTGAAAGTGTTTTTCAATGGAAAGCCTGAATTAAGCTGCTTGAGCATTGAGCATCAAGATCTATAAGGATAGATCAAAACGCTTAATGGTACTTTCAAATGAGCACATACCTTGACATGATCTTGAAGGTGTTCAAGATGGACCAGTCAAAGAAGGATTTCTTGCCTGAGTTGTAAGGTACGAAGTTAAGACTTAAAGCTCGACCACGGCCGAATAGAGAGAAAGGACGAAGGTCGTCCCCTATGCTTAAGACGTAGGCTCTTCAGTATGCTATGCTGTGTACCGCACCTGAAGTGTGCCTTGCCATGAGTCAGTCAAGGGGTACAAGAGTGATCCATGAATAGATCACAGGACAGCGGTCCAAGTTATCCTTAGTAACTAGTGGACTAAGAAATTTTCTCGATTATGGAGGTGGTAAAAGAGTTCGTCGTAAAGGGTTACGTCGATGCAAGCTTAACACCTATCCGGATAGCTCTGAGTAGAGATACCGGATACGTATAATGGAGCAACAATTTAGGATAGCTCCAAGTAGAACAGTTATTTGGAATAGCTCCAAATAGAACGTGGGAGCTACATCTAGGAGATGACATAGAGATTTGTAAAGCACACACGGATCTGAAAGGTTCAGACCCGTTGACTAAAACCTCTCTCACAAGTAGAACATGACCAAACCCCAGATCTCATTGAGTCTTGATCACATGATGATGTGAACTAGTTTAGTGACACTAGTAAACTCTTTGGATGTTGGTCACATGGTGATGTGACCTGTCAGTGTTAATCACATGGTGATGTGAACTAGATTATTGACTCTAGTGCAAGTGGGAGACTGTTGGAAATATGCCCTAGAGGCAATAATAAAAGTGTTATTATTATATTTCTTTGTTCATGATAATAGTCTTTTATTCATGCTATAACTGTATTATCCGGAAATCGTAATACATGTGTGAATACATAGACCACAATATGTCCCTAGTGAGCCTCTAGTTGACTAGCTCGTTGTGATCAACAGATAGTCATGGTTTCCTGGCTATGGACATTGGATGTCGTTGATAACGGGATCACATCATTAGGAGAATGATGTGATGTACAAGACCCAATCCTAAGACTAGCACAAAAGATCGTGTAGTTCATTTGCTAGAGCTTTGCCAATGTCAAGTATCTCTTCCTTCGACCATGAGAGCGTGTAACTCCTGGATACCGTAGGAGTGCTTTGGGTGTATCAAACGTCACAACGTAACTGGGTGACTATAAAGGTGCACTACAGGTATCTCCGAAAGTATCTATTGTTTTATGCGGATCGAGACTGGGATTTGTCACTCCGTGTAAACGGAGAGGTATCTCTGGGCCCACTTGGTAGGACATCATCATATGCGCAATGTGACCAAGGAGTTGATCACGGGATGATGTGTTACGGAACGAGTAAAGTGACTTGCCGGTAACGAGATTGAACAAGGTATTGGATACCGACGATCGAATCTCGGGCAAGTAACATACCGATAGACAAAGGGAATTGAATACGGGATCGATTGAGTCCTTGACATCGTGGTTCATCCGATGAGATCATCGTGGAACATGTGGGAGCCAACATGGGTATCCAGATCCCGCTGTTGGTTATTGACCGGAGAACGTCTCGGTCATGTCTACATGTCTCCCGAACCCGTAGGGTCTACACACTTAAGGTTCGATGACGCTAGGGTTATAAAGGAAGCTTGTATGTGGTTACCGAATGTTGTTCGGAGTCCCGGATGAGATCCCGGACGTCACGAGGAGTTCCGGAATGGTCCGGAGGTAAAGATTTATATATGGGAAGTCCTGTTTTGGTCACCGGAAAAGTTTCGGGCGATATCGGTATTGTACCGGGACCACCGGGAGGGTCCCGGGGGTCCACCAAGTGGGGCCACCTGCCCCAGCAGGTTGCGTGGGCCAAGTGTGGGAGGGGACCAGCCCCTAGGAGGGCTGGTGGGCCCCCCACAAGTGTGCAAGGCGCAAGGGAGAGTGGGAGGGGGCAAACCCTAGTCCAGATGGGCCTTAAGGCCCATATTGGTGCGCCTCCCTCTCCTCTCCCCTCTTGGCCGCCACCCCCTTTGCCATCTAGGGCTGGCCGCACCCCTTGGGGGTGGGAAACCCTAAAGGGGGCGCAGCCCCCCCTTCCCCCTATATATAGTTGAGGTTTGGGGCTGCCATACACATGAGTTCTCTCTCTCGTTGGTGCAGCCCTGCCCCTCTTCCTCCTCCTCCTCTCCCATGGTGCTTGGCGAAGCCCTGCTGGATTGCCACGCTCCTCCACCACCACCACGCCGTTGTCCTGCTGCTGGATGGAGTCTTCCTCAACCTCTCCCTCTCTCCTTGCTGGATCAAGGCGTGGGAGACGTCACCGGGCTGTACGTGTGTTGAACGCGGAGGTGTCGTGCGTTCGGCACTTGATCATCGGTGATTTGAATCATGACGAGTACGACTCCATCAACCCCATTCACTTGAACGCTTCCGCTTAGCGATCTACAAGGGTATGTAGATGCACTCTCCTTGTACTCGTAGCTGGTTTCTCCATAGATAGATCTTGGTGACACGTAGGAAAATTTTGAATTTCTGCTACGTTCCCCAACACCCACCACATCTAAGATGATACCAGGTTTTTTCACAATTATCATTATAGAAGTGTCATAAGCATGATAGAAAAAATTCGTTCGGCCCAAAATGTCACAGATGTGTCTTTTTTTGTAGTGATAGCACTGAAGTGTTTGGACATATGTAGCGACTAGACCTCAAACAGTCTGATCTCTGTGCATCAGTGTCATCCCTGAATCGGTAATGCTGACACGCACAGTACTTGAAGGATTTATAACAGAGTAGCAATCACACACTTATTACATTGAATTCTCTAAAAGGACTTATTACAATAAATATGGCTTAAGGCCATCTAATAACGATAACAGCGGAAGGCTTGGAAGATAAAACGAGTCCATCAACTCCAACGGCATCACTGAGTGAAAGATCACGACCTAAGGCACCTTACTCGTCGTCTGAAACGTCTGCAACATGAACGTTGCAGCCTGAAATGGGTCAGCGCATGGAATATGCTAGCAATGTAACACATAGAGAGTAATGAACAGAATATAGCTATCACTACATGCATATATGGCTTGGTGGAAAGCTCTATGGTTACAGTTTTGCATAAAGCCAATTTTTCCCTACAACAAAGGAATAAATTTTATTTAACTATCATGGTGGTTGTTAAACATTGAGAAGGTTCACCCAACTCAATCCCAATTAAGCAATCATCATTAAACCCTATCAAATTAAATTAAGTAACATGATGAGATCCACATGATAATCCAAGAACTAGATACTCAAAATGTCCATAACCGGGGACACGGCTAACCATGATTAGTTTATACACTCTGTAGAGGTTTGCGCACTTTTTCCCACAAGACTCAATTTCCTCCGTTGGATTTCTTACACTACATGGTGTTTGAGAAATGGATGACCGAGACACAGTCTTTCAGAAGCATTAGCACCTTACGATGGGTAGACAGTTACACCTACTTTCCCCTACATCTGCTAGTCTACCACTGTATGAGTTCACACGACTTAATCAACTATGCTAGAGCCCATAGTAGCTTGTGGCTGCACACGGAAGTTTCTAGTATGAATAATCTTATGATCCCTTTGAGCCTGGGTGGCGGTCCATAGGAGAATCACACGGTACCCCGGGATTTCCAAAAAAACAGGCAACACTGGGTTCCCCAGGTGCCTCAATCCACCCAGATGTGTATTAAAGTTGCCACCTTAAGTTAACCATTAATTAACAATACTCACATTTGTCATGGATACACTCACCCAATCTACGTCTACAAGCATAGCATAGCAATATAAGCAAACGTAGAAATAACTCCCAAAGGTTTGATAATAAACAGGACAATAGGTACTACCTCATCTACTTAACAAAACCCACATGTTAAACAGATCCTAACCATGCAATTGTTTGAGGATTGATCTAATGCAATAAAACTGGGTAGTAAAGAGGTATGATTAAAGTGTTACTTGCCTTGCTGATGATCCGTCAAACCTAGAGACTCGTAGTAGCACGTTACGCACTCCGGGTACTCTATCGCAAACAAACAAGAATACAATAAGCACTCATCTAAAGCATGGGTAGAACTCAAATAAGAGATCTAACTAGAAAGTTCAACTTAAGAACTCTGGTTTGCAAAAAGAATCAAATCAAACGAAGCAACGAAACTCAAACGGCGAAAGAAACAAGCTTCGTTTACTAATCTGGACCTAAGTCAAATTTTACAGTAGCAAAAACTTGTTTGATTTGGTTAAACGGAAAGAGGGTTTCGAGACGAAACTCTAGGCGCTTGAATCGCCAGATTCCAATAAACGAGCGAAAAGTTATACTAAAATGTAAATCGGATCAGAAATCACGATCCAAAATAGTCGCAAAAAACCCGAGAAAAAGAAAAACTGACGAACAGGCTAACAAACGAACGTTCGCTATCTGCGGCTAAACGGTGAACACCGTTCATTAAAATGAACGTACAGATGAACGTCTGCAAAATAAATAAACCCTCGAAAAAATCGACCTAACGAAAATAAACAGGAAATTATAAAAAAAAAATACCGGAAAAACTGGAAAAAAACAGCGACGGCTTTCAACTCCAGCAGTTGTGGCGGTCAACTCCGGCGGAGGCGGCGGCGGGGCGCGGCGACAGCCGCAGCGGCGGCGGCGGCGGCGGCTAGGGTTTGGGGGCGCGGGTGGGCTACGGGCGGCGGTGGGCTGCGGGGCAGGGGGGCCAGCTTATAAAGCCCCCCGGGCGGAGTCCTGGTCGGGTACGGCACGGAGTCGGTTTCCTTTTTTTTAATAATTCTGACGTGCAAAAAAAGAAAGAAAAGAAATACTAAACAGACTCCAAAAATCCCGAAATAAATTTTCCCCGTCCTCTAAAAATAAGTCGGACAAGATGAACATTTATGTGGGCCTATAATGCAATTTTGTAAAATGCATATTTTTCCTATGCAAATAAAATAGCAATAAAATCCCAAATAAAAATATCTATTTGTTTTTAATATTTTTCCTCCAATATTCCATTATTTTTGGGGAAGTCATACTATGCCCTCTCATATATTTTAAATATGAAATATATTCGGAGAGAAAAATAATTAAAACAAATGATCCTCGTTTCGATATTTGATAAAACTCAAATATGAAAATCGTGAAATCCCCAACTCTCTCCATGGGTCCTTGAGTTGCTTAGAATTTCAAGGATCGCAAATCAAAATGCAATAAAACATGATATGCATGAATGATCTATGTATAACATTCCAAATTGAAAATTTGGGATGTTACAAACCTACCCCCCTTAAGATGAATCTCGCCCTCGAGACTCGGGTTGGCTAGAAAATAGGTGAGGGTGGTCCTTCCGTAGGTCTTCCTCTCGCTCCCAGGTGGCTTCATCTTCGATATGGTGACTCCACTAACCTTGCTGCGTGTGACTTGGTTGGCAAACTCGAGAATCTTGACTGGTTTCTCTTCATAGGTCAAATCGCTATCCAACTGAATTGCTTCCAGTGGCACTGTATCTAGCCATCAATGAGTGGCACTTCTTCATCTGGGAAACGTGGAACACACCGTGAACTCCAAACAATCCTTCGGGCAATTCTAACTTGTAAGCAACTTCTCCCATACGCTCCATAATTTTGTATGGTCCCACAAAACATGGTGCTAACTTTCCCTTAACTCCAAAATGCTTAACTCCTCGAAGTGGGGACACACGAAGATAAACTCTGTCTCCGACTTTGTAAACTGTCTCCTTGCGTTTAGAATCCGCATAGCTCTTTTGCCTGGACTGGGATACTTTGAGTCTATCGCAAATCAGCTTAACCTTCTCTTCAGACTCTTTAATCAAATCTGGTGCAAACAACTGACGATCTCCAACTTCATTCCACAACAACGGTGTCCTGCACCTTCTTCCGTACAAAGCTTCAAAAGGGGCCATCTTCAAACTGGATTGATAACTGTTGTTGTAAGAAAACTCTGCATATGGCAAATTTTTGTCCCAACTAGATCCATAATCTAGCGCACAAGCTCTCAACATGTCCTCCAGAATCTGATTGACTCTCTCTGTCTGTCCATCTGTGTGTGGATGAAAGGTTGTACTGAACTCTAGTCTGGTACCCAAAGTTTCGTGCAACTGATTCCAGAACTTTGAGGTAAACTAGGTTCCTCTATCTGATACAATGGTCCTCGGAACTCCATGCAGACATACGATCCTAGTAATGTATATCTTTGACAACTTAGCACTAGTGTAAGTGGTCTTCACTGGGATGAAATGAGCTACCTTCGTCAAATGGTCGACCACAACCCATATCGAGTCATAGCCTGAATGAGTCCTGGGCAATCTCGTGATGAAATCCATGCCTAGCTTATCCCACTTCCATTCGGGTATAGGTAATGGCTGTAGCAATCCTGCTGGCTTCTGATGCTCTGCCTTTCACTCTCTGACATACATCACAAACTGCTACATACTCCGCAATGTCCTTCTTCATTCTGGTCCACCAGAAACTATCCTTCTCCAGATACATCTTGGTATTACCTGGGTGGATCGAATACGGCGAATCATGGGCCTCTTGCAGAATCAACTTCCTGATCTCCGGATCATTAGGCACATAAACGCGGTCCTCAAACCATAAGGTATCGTGATCATCCTCATGAAATCCCTTAGCTTTTCCTTTGCTCATATTCTCCTCTATCTCGGCAATCTCCTTGTCTGTCTTCTGAGCTTCTCTATATTATCCATCAAAGTAGACTGAATCTCCAATGCTGCTACATAGCCTCTCAGAACTATCTCCAAACATAGCTCGTGAAGATCCTCGGCTAACTCCTTTGGTAACTCTCCGGTCATGAGGGTGTTGACATGACTTTTGTGGCTCAACGCATCGGCTACTACGTTAGCCTTTCCTGGATGATAATGCAACCTCATATCATAATCCTTGATGAGCTCTAACCATCTCCTTTGCCTGAGATTCAACTCCTTCTGTGTGAAGATGTACTTCAAACTCTTGTGATCTGTGTACACCTCACAATGGTTTCCGATGAGAAAATGTCTCCATGTCTTTAACGCATGCACTGCGGCTGCTAACTCCAAATCATGTGTAGCATAATTCAACTCATGGGGTTTAAGCTATCGTGAGGCGTGAGAAACAACTCTTCCTTCCTGCATAAGCACTGCTCCAAGTTCTCGATGAGAAGCGTCACAATATACTTCATAATCTTTGCGCTGACCTGGCAGAATCAACACTGGTGATGTAACCAAACGTTTCTTCAACTCCTGAAAAATTGGCCTCACATTCCTCATTCCATTTGAACTTGGTGTCCTTCTTCAACAACTCTGTCATGGGCTTTGCAATCTTCGAGAAATTCTCAATGAACCTCCGGTAGTATCCTGCGAGTCTAAGAAAACTCCGGATCTTTCCAACTGACGTGGGTGCTTCCCAATTTGTCACAATGACAACTTTGGTGGGGTCTACTGTTATTCCTTCTCCAGATATCACATGTCCGAGGAATCCAACTTCCTTCTTGGGTGGTAAGAAAAATCGACTTACTGGCGCAATCAATGTTTCCTCCATACATCGATAGCCAATCGATACCCAGAATCACATCCAAACCTTGCGACTCCAAAATTATCAGGTCTGAGGGGAAAACATGCCTCCCTATGGTCAATGGCATCTCAAAACATCCTTGACTTGCCATATACTCCGCTCCTGGTGAGCTTACTAACATAGGTGTTCTAAGAACTTTGGTGGGCAGTTTATACTTATCCACAAATCCCCTTGATATGTATGAATGCGATGCACCAGTATCAAAAAGAACGATTGCAGTAAATAACTTAACCAAAAACTTACCTATTACTGCATCTGGCTGGGCTTCAACCTCCTCCACGTTAACGTGGTTCACCTGTCCCCTGTGGAAACGGTTAGGCTTCTTCCCAAAGCTTCCATTGCAATTTCCATTCTTAGCTTCAGGACATTCATTGGCATAATGTCCAGTCTTCTGGCGCTTGTAGCAAGTGACGTGGCTCAAATCCTTCTTGGCTGGAGTTGCTGGGTTGGAACGGTTTTGTCCATTGTTTCCTCCATTACCATTCCCATTCCTGTGGCCACTATGGTTGTGCGGACTTCCTCCATTATGGTTGTGGCCTCCATGGGTATGCTGAAAAGGTCCTCCCAAGTTCCGGGTAAAATGAGGCTTCTGTTGAGCTCCAGAATTGTACTTCCCTTGTCCATACCTCCTCTTGCGGTTGTCAATCTGCTGCTGCTTCCCTTCAATCATGAGAGCTCTATCTACCAACTCCTGGTAGTTGTTGAAGGTTGCCACCATCAATTGCATGCTCAGCTCATCATTCAGTCCTTCCAGAAACTTCTCCTGCTTAGCTGCATCTGTAGCAACATTATCTAGGGCATAACGTGCTAATTTACTAAAATCATCCACATACTGGCCAACAGTACGTCCTCCTTGGTGTACGTTGTGAAACTTACGCTTCTTCATGGCCATAGCTCCTGCTGACACATGGGCAGTTCGGAAAGCCTGCTGAAACTGGTCCCATGTGACAGTGTCAATGGGGTAAGTGGCTGTGAAATTCTCCCACCATGATGATGCGGGTCCATCAAGCTGATGTGCGGCAAAACGCACTCTCTCCGCATCTGTGCATCCTGCAGTGGTCAACTCCCTTCTAATCTTGCGGAGCCAATCATCTGCAACTATCGGCTCGGTGCTACTAGAGAACACCGGCGAATTAAGCCTCAAGAAACGGGCTAAGTGATCAACAGGTGGTGGTGGTGGTGGGTTGTTGTTGTTGTTCACCTGATTCTGATTCTGGACTAGTATCTACATCAATGCATTTTGCTACTGAATCAACTAGGTGAGCTCCGGTGGGAAAGCAAATCCATTGTCGCGTCTCGGAGGCATCTGAGGGTTTAGAAAAGATGAGAATACAGAATAGAACGAGGTCTAGAGAGAAAATACTACCCATATGCACATGAGACAAACACAATCAATATCACTACAATCAATTCAAACAAGGGCATACATCGGTCTAACTATTGTTACAAAAGTGCTCGGACTATGCTATATACATGGGGGAATACTACTACTGTTATGGTGGTCGACTAGAAAAATTGATCGGTCGAAGACTCGATGATATCTGCTCCAGCTTCATCAACATAGTCATCATCACTATCGTCAGGGTCCGAGTCGGTGTCATCAATGATGATGTAGTTCTCCGGGCAGTGGAATTGTCGTCATCTCCTCCTGGCGCGGGGTATCCCATGAATACTTTTAGCTTCTTCTTCAGGTCATCATTCTTCTCCACGAATGTCGTCATTTCCTCCTCATATCCATGGCGTGTACTCTTGAGTTCTTCCTCCAGCTCAGTGATCCTGATCATTGCCTTCTTCAGATCTATCATGCCTGCGCACATCTAGTTCTCCTGGCGACGAATGTGCTGGTTTAACTCCTGGATGAAAGCTGCAATTGATCTATCCTTCCTGGTGCTGATCATCTCCCATTGCTCATCTTGGCGCCCACAAATCTGGTAGATAGTATCCTTGAGATCCTTATGGTAAACTTCTCCAATGCGTCCCATGGTGATGTGGGCTGCCATGCTCTTTCCTAGACTCCAGGTTGGTGCATCAAAGGAAAACTCTATGGGCTTAGTGACTGGCATGAACGTCCTTCCTGGAACTTGAACTTGAATCATCCAACGCACCTCTTGTGGCAAAGTGGCGACGTAGGTCCCGGTGAAACTTGGTACTCCGATGTTTAGGTATCTAGTGACTTCCTTCAAGTGACGTCCGAAAGGTGTATCTTCACCCAGTTGGGTAAACTTGTTCCTTGCATCTGCCATCCTAAAAGAGTATAAAAAGGAGAGGAGTCAGAAATGAGAAGAGAGTAGTGATCTATGGCTTTAGCTTAGTGGTCGTGTCGTACAGTCAGCGTGTGCTCTGATACCATCTTGTAGCGACCAGACCTCAAACAGTCTGATCTCTGTGCATCAGTGTCATCCCTGGATCGGTAATGCTGACATGCACAGTACTTGAAGGATTTATAACAGAGTAGCAATCGCACACTTATTACATCGAATGTCTCAAAAAGGACTTATTACAATAAATATGGCTTAAGGCCATCTAATAACGATAACAATGGAAGGCTTGGAAGATAAAGCGAGTCCATCAACTCCAACGGCATCACTGAGTGAAAGATCACGACCTAAGGCACCTTACTCGTCGTCTGAAAAGTCTGCAACATGAACGTTGCAGCCCAAAACCGGACAGCACATGGAATATGTTGGCAATGTAACATATAGAGAGTAATGAACAGAATATAGCTATCACTGCATGCATATATGGCTTGGTGGAAAGCTCTATGGTTATAGTTTTGCATAAAGCCAATTTTTTTCCTACAACAAAGGAATAAATTTTATTTAATTATCATGGTGGTTGTTAAACATTGAGAAGGTTGACCCAACTCAATCCCAATTAAGCAATCATCATTAAACCCAATCAAATTAAATTAAGTAACATGATGAGATCCACATGATAATCCAAGAACTACATACTCAAAATGTCCATAACCGGGGACACGGCTAACCATGATTAGTTTATACACTCTGCAGAGGTTTGCGCACTTTTCCCCACAAGACTCGATTTCCCCCATTGGATTTCTTGCACTACATGGTGTTTGAGAAACGGATGACCGAGACACAGTGTTTCAGAAGCATTAGCACCTTACGATGGGTAGACAGTTACACCTACTTTCCCCTACATCTGCTAGTCTACCACTGTATGAGTTCACACGACTTAATCAACTATGCTAGAGCCCATAGTAGCTTGTGGCTGCACACGGAAGTTTCTAGTATGAATAATCTTATGATCCCTTTGAGCCTGGGTGGCGGTCCATAGGAGTCACACGGTACCCCCGGGATTTCCAAAAAAACAGGCAACACTCGGTTCCTCAGGTGCCTCAATCCACCCAGATGTGTATTAAAGTTGCCACCTTAAGTTAATCATTAATTAACAATACTCACATCTGTCATGGATACACTCACCCAATCCACGTCTACAAGCATAGCATAGCAATATAAGCAAACGTAGAAATAACTCCCAAAGGTTTGACAATAAACAGGACAATAGGTACTACCTCATCTACTTCCCAAAACCCACATGTTAAACAGATCCTAACCATGCAAATGTTTGACGATTGCTCTAATGCAATAAAACTGGGTAGTAAAGAGGTATGATCAAAGTGTTACTTGCCTTGCTGATGATCCGTGAAACCTAGAGACTCGTAGTAGCACGCTGCGCACTCCGCGTACTCTATCGCAAACAAACAAGCATACAATAAGCACTCATATAAAGCATGGGTAAATCTCAAATAAGAGATCTAAATAGAAAGTTCAACTTAAGAACTCCGGTTTGCAAAAAGAATCAAATCAAACGAAGCAACGAAACTCAAACGGCGAAAGAAACAAGCTTTGTTTACTAATCTGGACCAAAGTCAAATTTTACAGTAGCAAAAATTGTTTGAGTTGGTTAAACGGAAAGAGGGTTTTGAGACGAAACTCTAGGCGCTTGAATCGCCTGATTCCGATAAACAAGCGAAAAGTTATACTAAAACGAAAATCAGATCAGAAATCACGATCGAAAATAATCTCGAAAAACCCGAGAAAAAGAAAAACTGACGAGCAGGCTAACGAACGAACGTTCGCTATCTGCGGCTAAACGGTGAACACCGTTTGGTTAAACGAACGTACGGATGAACGTACGCAAAATAAATAAACCGTCAGAAAAACCGACCTAATGAAAATAAACCGGAAATTATAAAAAAACCGGAACTAGATCTAGGGTTTATCGAAATAAACCGAAAAAACGGCGGCGGCGGCGGCGTCTCCGGCGCCGGCGGCGGCGACGGCTAGGGCGGCGACGGCTAAGGTTTGGGAGCGCGGGTGGGCTGCGGGCGGCGGTGGGCTGCGGCGCAGGGGGGCCCGGCTTATAAAGCCCCCCGGGCGGAGTCCCGGTTGGGTACGGCCCGGAGTCGGTTTCCTTTTTTTAAAATAATTCTGACTTGTATAAAAAGAAAGAAAACAAATACTAAATGGACTCTAAAAATCCCGAAATAAATTTTCCATGTCCTCTAAAAATAAGCCGAACAAGATGAACATTTATTTGGGCCTATAGTGCAATTTCGAAAAACGCATATTTTTCCTATGCAAATAAAATAGCAATAAAATCCCAAATAAAAATATTTATTTGTTTTTATTATTTTTCCTCCAATATTTCATTATTTTTGGGGAAGTCATATTATCCCCTCTCATATATTTTAAATATGAAATATTTTCAGAGAGAAAAATAATTAAAACAAATGATCCTCGTTTCGATATTTGATAAAACTCAAATATGAAAATCGTGAAATCCCCAACTCTCTCCGTGGGTCCTTGAGTTGCTTAGAATTTCGAGGATCGCGAATCGAAATGCAATAAAACATGATATGCATGAATGATCTATGTATAACATTCCAAATTGAAAATTTGGGATGTTACAACATATATATCATATTGGGTATGGTCTGGATGGTAGCCCATTATGCCAAGATCGATTGTTCCACCAGATTTGTTCAACTTACACACCCATCTGGTAAGATAGTCGATTTCTTAACCCGAGTGTCAACTCTACTCTCTAAATGTTAGTCCTCTTCTAGACCTCGAATATATACTGGTAGTCTGTGACTTTCTGGATGTCTTTCCAGAAGAACTGCCAGGCATTCCACTTGACAAAGATATAGAGTTTGTGATAGATCTTGTCCTAGAAACTATCCCAATTTCTAGAAGACCCTATAAGTTGGGACCCTTAGAGCTAGCTAAGCTTAAGGAACAACTAAATGAGTCCTTGCAAAAGGGTTTCATCCGTCCTAGCACTTCTTTATGGGCTTGTCCCATCCTCTTTGTCAAGAAGGAGGATGGAACGGATCATATGGTTGTAGATTATCGACCCATCAACCTAGTCACTATAAAGAACAAGTATCCGCTCCAAGGATGAACGATTTGTATGATCAGGTCGCTAGATCCTCAATCTTTTCCTAAATGGATTTGAAGTTTGGATAGCATCAAATCAAAATTTAACCAATGCCCCAGCCACCTTCTTCCGCTTAATTAATTCAATCTTCATGCAGTACTTGGATAAATTCATTGTGGTTTACCTCGACCATATATTCATTACTCGAAGAACAAATAAGATCATGCCGAGCATCTAAGGGTCATATTCATGAAACTTCGATAGCACCGCCTTTATGCCGAACTTCCTAAATGTGATTTCGGGTTGATATAAGTGACCTATCCAGGTCACATAATCTCTAGGAAAGGTATTGATGTCAATCACGAGAGAGTTCAGGTTGTTCTTGATTAGAATCCACCTGAATCAGCCAAGCAAGTTAGGACTTTTCTTGGTTTAGCGAGCTATTGTTGTTACTTTGTCGAGAACTTCTCCAAGGTTGCTAAGCCTCTAACTAAACTCCTCAAGAAAGATCAAAAGTTCGAGTGGACTCCACAATGTGAGCACAGTTTTCAGTAACTGAAAAGATGTCTGACTTCTGCTCCCGTACTTATGCCACCAGATTTCTCCAAGGACTTTGTTATCTATTGCGACTCCTCGCGACAAGGATTAGGTTCCATACTCATGCATGATCATCATGTGATTTCCTACGCATCCTGATAGATGCGTAAACCTGAGCATAATTATCCAACACATGATCTAGAGCCTGCAGTTGTAGTCCATGCACTTAAAACATGGCGACATTACCTTTGTGGTAATCGTTGTGAGATTCACACCGATCACCGAAGTCTAAAATGCATCTTCAACCAACCAGATTTGAATCTCAGGCAAAGACGTTGGTAGATTTGATCATGGATTACGACTTAGGAATAACCTACACCCCGGGGAAAGCCATGTTATGGCTGAAGCACTAAGCCACTAAGACGTAAGTCATATTGTAATAATCTCATGTTACAACAAGATCAACTACTTCTCCACGAGGAATTTCGTAAGCTTAACCTTCACATTGTTGCTCGAGGATTCCTTTCTATCTTGGTGGTGAAACCTACTCTTATGGATCAAATCATAGCTGCCCACAAGTACGATAGGGGAATATGCCGGATCAAGGAGAACATTCCTAGCAGAAATGCTAAGTGTTTCTCTATGGATAATCAGGGTGGGCAATTGATCCTTAAGGAGGCTCATGAATCTCCTCTCACGATTCATCCTGGTAGTACCAAAATGTATCAGGACCTACGCCAGAGGTTCTGGTGGACTAGGCTGAAGAAAGAAATCGCTCAGCTCATTGCTAACTGCAATGTATGTCATCGCGTTGAAGCAGAGCATCAACAGCCTCCTCGCACTCTTCAACCCTTAACTATTCCTGAATGGAAATGGGATAAAATCGGTATGGACTTAATTACCAGTTTCCCAGAACCAAGAGAGGGAATAATGTCATCTTTGTGGTCATCGATCGTCTTCCTAAAGTATCTCATTTCCTTCTTGTTTGGGAAAGTATAACTGCTAGTCAGTTAGCAGATATCTATATATCGAATAGTGTCTCTTCATGGTGTTCCATTGGAGATAAACTCAGACGTGGAAGTCTTTTCACCCCTCGATTTTGGGAAAGTTTCCAAAATGCTATGGGGACTCATCTCTCCTTTAATAATGCTTTCCACCCTCAATCCAGTTGCCAAGTAGAACGAGTCAATCAAATTTTAGAAGACATGCTTAGAGCTTCTGTTATCTCATTCGGAATGGATTGGGAGAAATGTCTTCCATTCTATCTCCAACGTGGTGTCCTCCATAGGACTTAGAGTGGCACTTATGTAAGATTTGTTCCTGTTCATGCTCAGGTACACAGTGTCTAATGACACCATCTACTCCTTTATAAAGGTGTGGGTCATCCCAAAAATAATTTCTTAAATCATAGAAAAACTTTTTCTTTTTGCTGGTATGTGAAACTAGGTGTTATAAATTTAGCAACAATGTAATTAGCATAATCATCATACCATGGAGTATTACGAGAAGCATTTATGACAACTAATTGCTCATTAGGAAAACTATCATCAATAGGCAGCGGGTCATCAAGAACATTTTCTAACCTAGACAAGTTGTTTGCAATGGGGTTCTCAGCTCCGTTTCTATCAATAATATGCAAATCAAATTCTTGCAGCAAGAGAACCCGTCTAATAAGTCTAGGTTTAGCATCTTTCTTTTTCATAAGATATTTAATAGTAGCATGATTAGTGTGAACATTTACTTTGGAATCAACAATATAAGATCTGAAGTTATCACAAGCAAAAACAATTGCTAAAAATTCTTTTTCAGTTGTAGCATAATTTCTCTGGGTACTGTCAAGAGTTTTACTAGCATAATGGATAACATTCAATTTCTTATCAACTCTTTGTCCTAGAACAGCACCAACAACATAATCACTAGCATCACACATAATTTCAAAGGGTAAATTCCAATCAGGTGGCTGAACAATAGGTGCAGAAATCAAGGCTTTCTTAAGTATTTCAAATGCTTCTACACAATCGTCATCAAAAACTAAAGGATCATCCTTTTGCAACAGATTAGTGAGAGGCCTAGAAATTTTAGAGAAGTCTTTAAACCAACTATAGAAATCAGCATGACCAAGGAAACTTCTTATACCTTTGATATCTTTAGGACATGACATCTTTTCAATAGCATCTACTTTAGCTTTATCAACTTCAATACCTCTTTCAGAAATTTTATGCCCTAAGACAATACCTTCATTAACCATAAAGTGGTACTTCTCCCAATTCAAGAGGAGATTAGTTTCTTCACATCACCGCAAAACTCGATCAAGGTTGCTTAAGGAATCATCAAAAGAAGTTTCGTAAACGGAGAAATCATCCATGAAAACCTCAACAATCTTTTCACGAAAGTCAAAGAATATAGCAGTCATACATCTTTGAAAGGTAGAAGGTGCATTTCATAAACCAAAAGCCATACATCTATAAGCAAAAGTATCGAAAGGGCAAGTAAAAGTGGTCTTTTCCTGATCATCTTTTGACACAGGTATTTGAGAGAAACCAGAATAACCATCTAGAAAGCAAAAATGTGTATGTTTGGATAGACTTCTAGCATTTGATCAATAAAAGGTAGAGGGTAATGATCTTTACTAGTAGCTTTATTTAATTTGCGGAAATCAATTAACATTCTATAACCTGTAACAGTTCTTTGTGGGATCAATTCATTCTTATCATTAGGAACAACAGTAATACCTCCCTTCTTAGGGACACAATGAACGGGACTTACCCACCTACTATCAGTAATAGGCTAAACTATACCTGCCTCCAGAAGCTTTAGTATTTCATTTCTTACCACTTCTTTCATCTTAGCATTCAACCATCATTGATGATCAACAACTGGTTTAGCATCAGCCTCCAAATTAATTTTGTGCTGACATAGAGTGGGACTAATGCCCTTAGGATCATCAAGAGTATATCCAATAGAGGCACAGTGCTTCTTCAGAGTTTTCAATAATTTCTTTTCTTCATTCTCTAAAAGCTTAGCACTAATAATAACAGGATATATCTTCTTTTCATCAAGATAAGCATATTTCAAAGTATCAGGTAATTGTTTAAGCTCAAACACGGGATCACCCTTGGGTGGAGGACGATCCCCAAGGATTTCAACAAGCAAGTTGTGTTTCAAAATAGGCCCTTGATTAAAGAATATTTTATCTAGTTCCTTCCTTTCATTCATAAACATATCATTTTCATGGTCTAGTAAATATTGTTCTAAAGGATCAGTAGGAAGCACGGCAATAGAAGCAAGACCAATTATTTCATCCTTACTAGGCAATTCTTTATTAAGGGGTTGTCTATGAAATTTAGAAAAATTAAAATCATGAGACATATCCCCTAAGCCGACAGTAACAGTATCTTTCTCACAGTCTATCTCAGCATTAACAGTATTCAAAAAAGGTCTACCAAATATAATGGGACAAAAATCATGTTGTGGGGAACCAAGAACAAGAAAATCAGTGCGGTATTTTATTTTCCCACACAAGACTTCAACATCTCTGAAAATCCCAATTGGTGATAGTGTATCTCTATTGGCAAGCTTAATAGTAACATCAATATCTTCCATCTCAGCAGGTGCAATATCATTCATAATTTCTGTGTATAAGGTATAAGGTATTGCACTCACACTAGCACTCACATCACATAAGCATGATAACAATGATCTCCTATTTTAACAGAAACAACAGGCATGCCAACAATAGGTTTATGTTTCTCTTTAGTATCGGGTTTAGCAATCCTAGCAGCTTCATCATAGAAATAAATAACATGCACATCAATATTATCAACCAAGAGATCTTTAACCATAACAATACTAGGTTCAACTTTAATTTGTTCAGAGGGTGTAGGTGTTCTAGTATAATTCTTACGAACCATCGTTGAAGCTTTAGCATGATCCTTTATTCTAACAGGAAAAGGTGGTTTCTCAATATAAGCAGTGGGAACAATAGGATCAACATTATAAGTAATAGTTTCTTCTTCAACTTTAATAGGTTCTACTACTTTCACTTTGATGGGAGGATGATATTTAAACCACTTTTCCTTAGGGAGATCAATATGAGTAGCAAATGATTCACAGAAATAAGCTACTATCTCAGAGTCAAGTCCATATTTAAAACAATCAACTTAAGGTTTATACCTGACTCCTTACCTTCGTCGAGTTCCCAATCTTCAGAGTTGCGTTTAATTCTTTCCAATAAATCACATTTGAATTCAATATCCATCTTCATAAAGGAACCAGTAAAAGAAGTATCGAGCATGGATCGATCATTATGACAAAGCCGAGCATAAAAATTATGAATAATAATTTATCTTGAGAGCTCATGATTGGGGCATGAATATAACATTGACTTAAGCCTCCCCCAAGCTTGAGCGATACTTTGTCCTTCATGATGCCAAAAATTATAAATATAATTCCGTTCATGATGAACCAGATGCATAGGATAAAACTTCTGATGAAATTCCAATTTCAATCGGTTGTAGTTCCATGATCCAATATCATCACATAGCCTATACCATGTCAATGCCTTTCCCTTCAAATATAAAGGGAAGACCTTCTTATTGACTTCATCCTCGAGAAAACCAGCAAGCTTAAATTATCCACAAACTTCACCCACTTAGATTAGGTGCATATCAGGATGTAATTTTCCATCTCCTGGATAAGGATTAGCTATCAGTTTCTCTATCACACTCTAAGGAATTTCATAATAAATATTTTCAGTAGGTGCAGTAGGTTGAGGAGCAACTATTTGCTCTTCCGGTCAAGGTGAAGATACCCTAAACAAGCCCCACAAAGGATTATTTTCCATAGTAACAAGTGACATTAAATTTCAGCACACTATATAAATGTTTCCTTACCAAATTCCACTCACCAAAGGCGCTTCACTCCCCGGCAATGGTGCCCGAAAACAGTCTTGATGGCCCACAAGTATAGGGGATCTACTTTCGATAAGTAAGAGTGTCGAACCCAACGAGGAGCAGAAGGAAATGATAAGCGGTTTTCAGCAAGGTTTTCTCTGCAAGCACTGAAATTATCGGTAACAGATAGTTGTGTGATAAGATAATTCTTAACGGGTAACAAGTAACAAAAGTAAACAAGGTGCTGCAAGGTAGCCCATCCTTTTTGTAGCAAAGGACAAGCCTAGACAAACTCTTATATAAAGCAAAGTGCTCCCGAGGACACATGGGAATTACTGTCAAGCTACTTTTCATCATGCTCATATGATTCGCGTTCGTTACTTTGATAATTTGATATGTGGGTGGACCGGTGCTTGGGTGCTACCCTTCCTTGGACAAGCCTCCCACTTATGATTAACCCCTCTCGCAAGCATCTGCAACTACGAAAGAAGAATTAAGATAACTCGAACCATAGCATGAAACATATGGATCCAAATCAACCCCTTATGAAGCAACACATAGACTATGGTTTAAGCTTCTGTCACTCTAGCAGCACATCATCTACTTATTACTTCCCAATATCTTCCCCTACGCCCAAATCATGGTGAAGTGTCATCTAATCGACGTTCACATAACACCACTAGAGGAGAGACAACATACGTCTCATCAAAATATCGAACGAATACCAAATTCACATGATTACTTATACAAGACTTCTCGCATGTCCTCGAGAACAAACGTAGCTACTCACAAAGCATATTCATGTTCACAATCAGAGGAGTATTAATTATCATTAAGGATTTGAACATATGATCTTCCATTGAATAAACCAACTAGCATCAACTACAGGGAGTAATAAACACTACTAGCAACCCACAGGTACCAATCTGAGGTTTTGAGACAGAGATCGGATACAAGACATGAACTAGGGTTTGAGAAGAGATGGTGCTGGTGAAGATGTTGATGGAGATTGACCCCCTCTCTATGAGAGGATCATTGGTGATGATGATGGCTTCGATTTCCCCCTCCTAGAGGGAAGTTTCCCCTGCAGAACAGCCCCGCCCGAGCCCTAGATTGGTTCTGCCCAGGTTTCGCCTCAAGACGGCAGCGCTTCATCCCGAAAGCTTCCTTTTGATTTTTTTCAGGTCAAAACACACCATATTGCAGAAGATGGGCATCGGGAGCCTGCCCGGTGGCCCACGAGGTAGGGGGGCGCCCAGGGGGTAGGGGGTAGGGCGCGCCCTCCACCCTTGGGGATGGCAGGTGGACCCCTCTGGTTCTTTCTTTGCCCATTATTTTTTACTAATTCCAAAATGACTCTCCGTGAAGTTTCAAGACTTTTGGAGTTGTGCAGAATAGGTCTCTAATATTTGCTCCTTTTCCAGCCCAGAATTCCAGTTGTCGTCATTCTCTCTCTTCATGTAAACCTTGTAAAATAAGAGCGAAAGGCATAAGTATTATGCTAGAATGTGTAATAACAACCCATAATGCAATAAATATCAATATAAAAGCATGATGCAAAATGGACGTATCAGCGGGTCCCACTGGTCAGTTTAACCTGGACCGCCCTAGTTGATGTCATAGGGACGTAGTGACGCAACAATACATTTTCTGGATTTGGTTTAATTTAAAATAGCCAGTAAATTCCAAAAAAGTTCAAAACTTCTAAAATTCATGTAAAACCAACCATAGCTCAGATGAAAAAGATTTATGTATGAAAAATGATTAGAAAATCCAATCTATCCATTCGTACTGTTTTCATGCATGACAAAACAAGTTAAACCTATTGATCAAGTCAAATCAGTTAAATGGAATTTGAAAAACCATATGTGGAGTTTGAATTTGAACCTTTGGTTCAAATCAACTCCAAACAATCTGTTGCTAGATGCATTAGCTCAAACAACACACATTTTTTTCATGGCATGATCATGCATCATAATGTTGCATATTGATGTGTATTCATTGTGCCTTCGGTATGTTCTCCGCAGTATGTTCTGCTCCCAAGGATATTCACGACTATCCAGCTAAAGAGCAATACCATGCTACCACCCTGCCAGGCAAGCAACCCCCATTGAACATTCCGATACAATGTACAAAGCTGGCTTTCTGCAATAAACACCACTACCCCCTTTGTTGATATTGTTGCATGAGTAGTTAGATCTGATGTAAGTTTTGCTAAGTACCTTTGTACTCACGTTTGCTTAATAAACTGTTGCAGAGGAGAACACCGACAATAAAGGTGGTTTCTATCTAGACCTTGACGTCGACAAGTGACTTGCTCCCTAGGTGGAAATCACGTGCCTGTGAAGGGTCATTGTAGATAGACAGGCTTCTTAAGCCTTTTTCCTTCCTAGTTGTCTATACCCAGACAAGTTAAGCTTCTGCATGTGCTCGTATGTTTATATTACTTGAGTGTTGGGTTATGTGACCCCTACCTGTATGGATATGTTATGTATGGCTCGTCGGAGCCTTTTAATCCCAATAAGGATACATGCCGGTCAATCCATGTGTTCCGGAGCAGCAGTGAACTACGAGGGCTTAGTGGAAGCACTAGGAGGCATTTCCCTATAGGAAAGGCTACCAAGGTAGATAACTAGGTGTCCAATCCCACACATACCAATGCATTTCAGAAACATACACACAATATGTTTGATATGTGTAAATACAACATGGCATCACAACATAACTCTATGACTCAAAGTGTTTATTTAAAGGGATTATTCCATCTGTGCCCCCAATTCCTTAGTTGTGCTCAGTTTTTCCCACTCACTCATTTTGCCTTGGTTTTGAGCAACTTTTCAGGGGCAAAAGTGAGGAAAATGTGAAGGAAAAAATTTTGAGTCATGGGGAAAAGTGAGTAAAAAGTTAACGAATGGGGAAAAGTGAGCACAACTAAGAGACGAGGGGCATAGATTTAAATAACCCATCCTTATTTGCTCATGTGTCTATCCCTTCGGGGAAATGTCATGTTGTGTTCTACTGGAGTCCTTGTAGCTTGCTATGACTCGGTTGCACACGCTGATGATCAACACCTGCACTGTTGGTTTGTGCATGCATGTCCATGTATGTTTGTGCCACCTTGGTTTATGACTAGTCATATCGGCCCGGGTTCTCTGTCATATGGACGCTAGCATCATAATCATACACGTGAGCCAAAAGACACAAACGGTCCCGACCAAGGTAAAGGCTGCAGCCGTGGGTTACCGTGCGTGAGGCGGCGAAGTGGTAAGATGTGTCTTATGCTAGATCGGTGTGACTTAGGATCGGGGTCCTGACAAGCATCCTACGGACATCACCATGTCAAGAGTCTGTTTGGTAAGTGACACATGCGACATCTACTTCTTACATATAAAGTTGAATCATGTCACGTGTCCACTTAATCCGTTTAAAGATGGTATACTACTTGACACTCCTCTCATGTGCATGCATAGGTATTATCAAAGCTTCACTGATGAAGAGGAGGAGTGAGAGCGCAAAGGAACGACTACACAATTCAAAGTACAACTAATCCATATGTAGTTTTGGTAATTAATAACAACATATACATCATTGAGCTAATGCCTATTCACATTTCAGGAAAGTTCAATGTAGGTATGGCAAGGACATGTGATTATGGACCCCTCAAAATGCAAAGGACATGCACTGGCAAAAGCTCCAAGACTCTACATTTTTGGTTAACTGATCCAAGGTCACATTGCGTCCATGGGAAAGCCAATATTATTAAAAGGGGATGAGGTTTTGATCATGAGTCATTTGCTCAAGTGCTTGAATATGTTGCTCCAAAAACCCTCAGCCAAACTCTCACTATCCAATATGTCTGATGCATGCTTCAACTATGTCGGTATTTCCCCAAAGAGGAAGAGATGATGTAGCACAGCAACAGTAGGTATTTCCCTCAGTGATGAGACCAAGGTTATCGAACTAGTAGGAGAACCAAGCAACACAACATAAACAGCCCCGGCACACAAATAACAAATACTTGCAACCCGACGTATTAAAGGGGTTGTCAACCCTTTCGGGTAATGGTGCCGGAAATTGGCGAGGAGGTGTGATAAAGTTGTAATAGATAGGATAAATAGATCGCAAATAAAATAAAGTGTAGCAAGGTATTTTTGTATTTTTGGTTTAATAGATCTGAAAATAAAAGCAAAGGAAAATAGATCGCAAAGGCAAATATGATAAGAAGAGACCCGGGGGCCATAGGTTTCACTAGTGGCTTCTCTCGAGAAAAATAGCAAACAGTGGGAAAACAATTACTGTTGGGCAATTTATAGAACTTCAAATAATCATGACGATATCCAGGCAATGATCATTATATAGGCATCACGTCCAAGATTAGTAGACCGACTCCTGCCTGCATCTACTACTATTACTCCACACATCGATCGCTATCCAGCATGCATCTAGTGTATTAAGTTCATGGAAAAACGGAGTAATGCAATAAGAACAATGACATGATGTAGACAAGATCTATTTATGTAGAAATAGACCCCATCTTGTTATCCTTAATAGCAACGATACATACGTGTCGTTTCCCCTTCTGTCACTAGGATCAAGCACCGTAAGATCGAACCCATCACAAAGCACCTCTTCCCATTATAAGAAAAATAGATCAAGTTGGCCAAACAAAACCCAAATATCAGAGAAGAAATACGAGGCTATAATCAATCACGCATATAAGAGATCAAAGAAGACTCAAATAACTTTCATGGATAAAACATAGATTTGATCATAAACTCAAAGTTCATCGGATCCCAACAAACACGCCGCAAAATGACTTACATCATATGGATCTCCAAGAGACCATTGTATGGAGAATCAAGAGAGAGAGAGAGAGAGCTACTAACTACGGACCCGTAGGTCTACAAAGAACTACTCATGCATCATCGGAGAGGCACCAATGGACATGATGAACCCCCTCCATGATGGTATCTAGATTGGATCTGGTTTTTCTGGAACTTGCGGTGGCTGGAATTGATTTTTGTCGACTCCCCTAGGGTTTCTGGAATATTGGGGTATTTATAGAGCAAAGAGGCGGTGCGGGAGGCCACCGATGTGGGCACAAGCCACCTGGGCGTGCCTGGGGGCCCAGGCGCGCCCTGGTGCCTTGTGATCCCCTCGGGCTCCCTCTCTGGTACTTCTTAGGCCCAATGGATGTCTTCTGGTGCAAAAAAATCCACAAAACGTTTCGCTGCATTTGGACTCCGTTTGATATTGATTTCCTGCAGTGTAAAAAACAAGTAGAAAACAGCAACTGGCACTGGGCACTATGTCAATAGGTTAGTACCAAAAATGATATAAAATGACTATAAAATGATTGTAAAACATCCAAGAATGATAATATAATAGCATGGAACAATCAAAAATTATAGATACGTTGGAGACGTATCAGCATCCCCAAGCTTAATTCCTTCTCATCCTCGAGTAGGTAACTGATAAAAATAGAATTTTTTATGTGGAATGTTGCCTAACATGTTCATCACATGATCTTTTCTTTGTAGCATGGACATTTGGACTTTTATATGGTTCAAAGAAATAGTGTAGTTTTGACATGAAGATTTTAATACTCAAGCATACCAACAAGCAACCATGTCTTTCAAAATGTCAACGCTAAAACAAGTTATCCCTAGCCCATTATGCTCAACCATTGATCCATTCATGAAACACACTCGAATATTAGCTATACCCAATGCTCAAATAAGATCATAGTGCCACTTAGTTGGTGCTTTATAAGAGAAGATGGAGACTCAAATTCAAAATAAAAATTGCATAAAGTAAAAGAAAGGCCCTTCGCATAGGGAAGTAGCGATTTGTAGAGTTGCTAGAGCTCAAAGCGAAAATTGAGAGATAAAAACATTTTGGGAGGCATACTTTTCCCACCAACGCAAACGACTTAGAGCTCCCAACACTTTCCATGCTAGATACATCATAGGCGGTTCCCAAACATAAAATGAAGTATATTATTTTTTCCACCATACTTTCACTTTCCATGGCTAACCGTATCCACGGGTGCCCTCCATACCAACACTTTCCAAGGAATTTATTAATTGACAACATAAACTAAATTCATTTTTCATTTCGGGACTAGGCATCCCTAATACCTTTGTTGTACTCTCATGCAATGACAAGTGAATAAACACTCATCATGAGAATAACACATCTAGCATGGAAAATATTGGCCACCCCTCACCGCCTCGCGAGCGGTAAGAGCACACAAAAGAGAAATTTATTTTGAAAATTAGAGATGGCACATGCAAATTTGCTTAGAATGGCGCGGAAATACCGCATACATGTAGGTATGGTGGACTCATATGGCAAAGCTGGTTTAAAGGGTTTTGGATGCACAAGTAGTGATCATACTTAGTGCAAAAATGAAGGCTAGCAAAAAGATTGAGAAGCGACCAACCAAGAAACGAAAAATCCCATATCCAAGCATTAAGCATAAGTAACACCGAGTAATGCACCACAAGTAGGATATAAATTTCATTGCATAACTATTGACTTTCGTGCTTGCATAGGGAATCACAAACCTTAACACCAATATTCTTACTAAAGCATAATTACTCATCAACATGACTCACATATCATATCGTCATATCTCAAAACCATTACTAAGAACCAAGTTTATTTTGTCCAATGATCTTCATGAAAGTTTTTATTATATCCTTCTTGTATATCTATCACTTTGGGACTATTTTTATATGTTGCTTTTAATAAGCTCAAACAAATTTAAGTGAAGAACATGGGCATAATATTTCTTTCTCTCAAAATAATCTAAGTGAAGCAAGAGAGAATTTCTTTAAAAATTACTAACTCCCAACTAAATATAAGTGAAGAATGAGAGCATTTCTTCAAAAATAACAAAGCACACCATGCTCAAAAAGATATAAGTGAAGCACTAGAGCAATTCCAAGGCTCTAAAATTTTAAGTGAAGCATAGGAGCAAGCATAGCATAATTTTTGGCTCTCTCAAAAAGGTGTGTCCAGCAAGGATTCAAGACTTAAAACACAAAGCAAAACTAAAGACTCATATCACGCAAGAAGCTCCAAGCAAAACTCATAATATGTGACGAATAAATATATAGTTCCAAGTAAAATATCGATGGTTGTTAGAAGAGGGGATGCCACTCGGGGGCATCCCCAAGCTTAGTTGCTTGCTACTTCTTTGAATATTATCTTGGGGTGCCTCGGGCATCCCCGAGCTTAGCCTTTTGCTAAACCTTATTCCTTCATTCATCGTAAGATCACCCAAAACTTGAAAACTTCAATCACACGAAACTCAACAAAACCTTTGTGAGATCCATTAAAGCAAACCACTACTATAAGTACTGTTGCAAACCCATTAATATTTTATTTTTGCATTATATCGGTTGTATTTCAACTTCTCTATGGCAAAAACTCTTCAAAGAAAACCATAGAATCATCAAAACAAGCACACAACACAAAGAAAACAGAATCTGACAAAAACAGAATAGTCTGTAGCAATCTGACTACTTCGAGTACTTGTGTAACTCCAAAATTCTGAAAAATTAGGACGACGTGAATAATTTGTTTATTAATCTTCTGCAAAAAGAATCAACTCTCACCCAAATCATCCCAAAGGCCTTGCTTGGCACAAACACTAATTTAAACCACAAAAACAAATCTAAAAAGAGGCATAATTGGGTATTTTATTGAAAACAGCAAGAAAACCAAAAAGCAAAAAGATACAAGTTGGGTTGCCTCCCAACAAGCGCTATCGTTTTACGCCCCTGGCTAGGCATAACGCGTAGGATCTAAGTTTTGTCATTTTTATCCTCGTTTTCCTTGGAGGTATTTGTGTCGGAAGGTTTTGAAATAAAACATAAAACAAATTATCCATGTAAACCTTAGCACTATCAAGTTGCTTTTTATCATAACCCTTTTGATTTTCGGCAGCAATCCAAGAATAGTGTTGATTAACATCATCGAAAACTTGTTGGATCATGTCTAAAACGAGGACTTTCTTTTTAAGATTCTCATCAAAGATTTGGTTATCTCCTAGCAAATGTCTCAATCCATAATCACTATTATAAAGAATTTCATCAATCATGCGTTTTTCACGATTCATACCATAAAAATCAAAGATTTCCCTAGCCTCTCGTATTATGTAGTCAAATTCATTCATCAAAACAAGAGTGGCTAACTATTTAGCTTTAGGATTCTTAATAACGGGTAACTCATAGAACAATCTTTGCGAGATAGGATGAGTACGGATAAATCTAGTCTCAAGTTTCAGAACAAGCGCCGAAATAGCTTCTGCATAAGATTTAGTCCTTTTAAGTATAGGAATATCATCAAGACTTAATTTTCTGACACAATTGAAAACTTCTTGGATATGTTCTTTTCCCATAAAATTCCCTTGCCCCAAGACAAAAGTTTTGGCATCCAGATTACCCGTACACTCCATTTTAGGAGTTAGGCCATCATCTATTTCTGCCATACCAAAATCACTCATGGTGACTTCACAACAAGATTGCACTGAAAAACAGATCTGACGAGAAAACGGCGAATGAAAAAGATGGCAAATAAAATGGCAATTTTTTTGAAGTGGGGGAGAGGAAAGCGAGAGGCAAATGGTAAATAATGTAAACTGCAAGGAGATGAGATTTTTTTATTAGGAACCTGGTTGATGTTGATGATGTCTCCCAGGCAACGGCGCCAGAAATTCCTTTTGATGCCTGCTTGAACTACGTCGGTATTTCCCAAAGAAGAAGGGATGGTGCAGCACAGTGATGGTAGGTATTTCTCTCAGTGATAAAACAAAGGTTATCGAACCAGTAGGAGAACCCAGCAACACAACGTAAACAGCCCCTGCACACAAATAACAAATACTCGCAACCCGACATGTTAAAGGGGTTGTCAATCCCTTTCGGGTAACGGTGCCGGAAATTGGCGAGGAGATGTGATAAAGTTGTAATAGATAGGATAAATAGATCGCAAATAAAATAAAGTGCAACAAGGTATTTTTGTATTTTTGGTTTAATAGATCTGAAAATAAAAGCAAAGGAAAATAGATCGCAAAGGCAAATATGATAAGAAGAGACCCGGGGGCCGTAGGTTTCACTAGTGGCTTCTCTCAAGAAAAATAGCAAACAGTGGGAAAACAATTACTGTTGGGAAATTGATAGAACTTCAAATAATCATGATGATATCCAGGTAATGATCATTATATAGGCATCACATCCAAGATTAGTAGACCGACTCCTGCCTGCATCTACTATTATTACTCCACACATCGACCACTATCCAGCATGCATCTAGTGTATTAAGTTCATGGAAAAATGGAGTAATGCAATAAGAATGATGACATGATGTAGACAAGATCTATTTATGTAGAAATAGACCCCATCTTATTATCCTTAATAGCAATGATACATACGTGTCGTTTCCCCTTCTGTCACTGGGATCAAGCACCGTAAGATCGAAACCATCACAAAGCACCTCTTCCCATTGCAAGATAAATAGATCAAGTTGGACAAACAAACCCCAAATATCGGAGAAGAAATACGAGGCTATAATCAATCATACATATAAGAGATCAACGAATACTCAAACAACTTTCATGGATAAAAACATAGATCTGATCATAAACTCAAAGTTCATCGGATCCCAGCAAACACACCGCAAAAAGACTTACATCATATGGATCTCCAAGAGACCATTGTATTGAGATTCAAGAGAGAGAGAGAGAGAGAGATAGAGAGAGGAAGCCATCTAGCTACTAACTACGGACACGTAGGTCTACAAAGAACTACTCATGCATCATCGGAGAGGCACCAATGGACATGATGAACCCCTCCGTGATGGTTTCTAGATTGGTCTGGTGTTTCTGGAACTTGCGGCGGCTGGAATTGATTTTCATCGACTCCCCTAGGGTTTCTGTAATATTGGGGTATTTATAAAGCAAAGAGGCAGTGCAGGAGGCCACCAAGGTGGGCACAACCCACCTGGGTGCGCCTGGGGGGCCAGGCACGCCCTGGTGTCTTGTGCCCCCCTCGGGCTCCCTCTCCGGTACTTCTTCAGCCCACTGGATGTCTTATGGTCCAAAAAAATCCACGAAAAGTTTTGCTACGTTTTGACTCCATTTGATATTGATTTCGTGCGATGTAAAAAACAAGCAGAAAATAGCAACTGGCACTGGGCACTATGTCAATAGGTTAGTACCAAAAAATGATATAAAATGACTATAAAATGATTGTAAAACATCCAAGAATGATAATATAATAGCTGGAACAATCAAAAAAATATAGAAACGTTGGAGACATATCACTGTCCAAAACCCTAAAGTCATTCTCGGTCCCACCGAAACAGATACGCCCAAAGCCACCAAGATACACGACACAGAGCCACTACCTTAACCCGATAAACTCGGTCTCGCCGAGATGGCATTCGGTCCCACAGAAGTGCATGTGCCAAGTTTCTATAACCCATTGATTTCACTTTGGAATCTCCGAGTGAAACTGATCAGAATTGCAGAGATGAGGAAACTACTTAGATCGTCACAAATCGGTCCCACAGAGTGGATTCATTCAGTCTCACCAAAACGTCTAACGTTCGAATCTTTTACACTAGTCTGTGCCTCCAAGATTTTCTTTTGGCCTCACCGAGTTGTACATAAAGGTGTGTAATGGCTAAATCTTTGGTGATGGCTATATACACCCACTGTAACGCCCCGGATCTAATGCGCCAGGTGTCTGCCAGTTATTCGCCATCGTTGCCATGTCAGCTGCTTGCGTGTTGCATCTTGCCATGTCATCATCTACATTTCATCTGCATGTTTTTCAAAACTTGCATCCGTTCGGGTTCTCCCGGTTCTCTCCGTTGTCCGTTTGGAGTCCAGACCTCTCACGCGCGCTCGTCGCCCCTCTCAGACCTTGTTTTCGTGTGCGGGTGTTAAACGTTCTCGGAATGGACCGAGGCTTGCCAAGCGGCCTTGGTATAGCACCGGTAGACCGCCTGTCAAGTTTCGTGCCATTTGGAGTCCGTTTGATACTCCGACGGTTAACCGCGTAGCCTGAAACCCCCCTTTCTGTTTGCAGCCCAACACCCCTTCCAAAGTGGCCCAAAACCCATCTAACTCCCCTCCATGCTCTCGGTCGTTCGATCACCGTGTGGGCGAAAACCGCTCCTCATTTGGACTCTCCTAGCTCCCAGAATCTATAAATATGCCCTCCCCGTCCAAATTCGCGGATGATTTTCCCCAAACCCTAGACCCTTCTCTACCGCGCTGCCGGACATGTTCATCCGCGCCGGACATGTCCAGCCTCCATGTCGCTGCAGCCAATCGCGGCCCGCCATGTCATCGCCGCCACCGTCCCGTCCAACCCCGAGCCTCCATGTTGCCTCTCAGCCTTCCCCCACGGTCGCGGCCCGCCGAGCCCATCGCGGGCCCGTGTGAAGCCCGACCGCGGCTGCCTCCGCCCACGCGAGCCCGCATGTGCGCCGCCGGCCATCTCATCCATGTGTGCCGCCCCACCGTCGCTGGTGCGCTCCGCTCGCCGGAGTTCACCGCCCGTCTTCGCCGCCGCACCACAGCGCCGCCATCACCGGAGCCCCGCCACCAGCGCCCCTTCGTCGACCCCCGCCGCCGCCGTCCTTGCCCTGATCCAGGCGGGATCGGGAGGACGACGACGAGCGTGCCGCCTGCCTGCCTCGCCCGCGTGGGCCCCGTGGGCCTCCCTCGCGGCCCAGCCCAGCAGGCCCCCTGCCTCCTGCCTCCTCCTCCTTCTGGGCCTCGGCCCATGGTGAGCGTCCATATCCCCCGCCCCGAGCGCTGCTTAGTTATCCCGCGCTCACTCTGTTTTTTTCCTAAAAATTGCCAAGTCCCCGAATTATTGCATATTATCATGCCACGTTCATCGCATCACATCTCTACATCCGTAGCTCCGTTTTGTGCGTGTAATATGTCAAATTGTTCGCCTCAACGAGTACTTCTTTTCTTTCCATTGCATCATATTCATTTGGGCTCATCTTGATGTCTGAATCATCGTTGCAAGAGTGCTATATGATGTTGTCTGCTGTCTGTTAATAGAACTTGCTCGTTTGTCATTTTTGCCATGTTTGATGTGTGCATCCTATGAGGTTGATGTCTACATGTGTTTTGATCTATGCCATGCCATCTTTACAGTGGTGTATGCCATGTATTTTTGTGATTATTGTGGTGACTAGAACAAGCATGCAAACTAGGCTTCGTAATGTTGCCGATCTTAGTCCCTGTTCTGCTGTTATTTTGATGCCATGTAAACTTGATGCTACAGAGAGATCCATGCATATTTTGAGATACTTCAGTAAGGGTGTTTTGGACATGTGGTTATTCTCTATCCATTCATGCCCCTGTTTGCAATTATGTAGTAGTCTAGCATGTCATTTCCGTGCTCTACTTTTGCTTCAAAATATTTCCTGGCAGATTGTTTACATGTTATTCAATTTTGCCAAGGTTGTTGTAGTTGATCCTTGCATGCTATGAACTTGTTCTTGCCTTGTTTCATAAACATGTCTTCTTGCTGATGCTATGCTTATCTTGTCATGCAATGACTTGTGGTGAGTGAATCGAGCTTGTTAAGTAGGGTGCTTGTTGTTACTATTTTGCTAGGCTGAATCTGTTATTTCATGATGCTATGTACACCTGCTGCTACAAGTCATTCTATGCATAATCTGGAGATGTTCATTAAGGGTGTTTTGTTCTACATGTTATGCTCTATCCACCCATGCCCATGGTTGCATTTATAGCTTGTTGTAGATTGTTGTAATCTTGCTCCAAAGTTGCTAAATAATGTTGATGTCAGCCTGTTAACATTAAGTTCAGTTGTTGCCATGATTGTTGCTAGTGTTCCATGTACCCTATGGACTTGCTCTTGCCATGCTTAGCTTCATAAATATGTCTTCTTACTGTTGGTTGCCTTGCCATGCCATGTAATGCTCTGTGGTGAGTGGTACAAGCTCATCTACATGCCTACTTATTGTTGTTCCTGCCATGTTTGAATCTGTATTATAACTTGCCATGTTTACATGGGTGCCATCATATTTTATGATCCTTTTTGGCTCTTGGTCAGTAAGGGACTCTTGTTCTATGCAATTAGTAGATCCATGCCATGCCTTTGTTTGCCATGATAAGTTCCTGTAACATGTTGTTTGATAGCTCTAAACATTGCAACCTGATGTTATTTTCTGCAAAGTCTGAACTGTTATTATTTGCAATCTTGCCATGTGTGTTGGAGCATGTTCTAGTGATTTCTGGAGATAGCTCAGTGTTCATGTTTTGTTAAGCTCTACATGTACATCATGCCCATGCCTTTTGTTTTTATATTGAGGTGCTGTAGCATGTTGTTTTGATGCTTGCAATATGCCTAGTTGCTGTTTTGGACAGCTTGTCCTTTAAACTTATAGAGTGTGTGTGTTGAACCGTTGCTCCGTTTTGAATGTGCTTTATATGAAACTTGCTTGATTTTGCATGTAGCTTTGTCATGCATCATGCTTGTTGTGCATCATGTCTTGTCTATGTGTGGTGTGTTTACTATGTTGTGTGCTTCTTTGATAGTTCCCGTTTTGTTGCGATCATGAGGATTCGTTCGTCTACGCTTGGTTCGTCTTCGTGGCTTCATCTTCTTCATGGACTCGTTCTTCTTCCTAGCGGAATTTCAGGCAAGATGACCGCTACCCTGGATCTCACTACTATCATTGTTATGCTAGTTGCTTTGTTCTACCTCTATGCTGCGTTACCTATCTTTTGCTCTTCAAGCCTCCCAAATTGGAATGAACCTCGAACCTTCAACACCCTTCCTAGCAAACCGTTGTTTGGCTATGTTACCGCTTTGCTCAGCCCTCTTATAGCATTGCTAGTTGTAGGTGAAGTTGAAGATTGCTCCATGGCGGACAGGTTTATGTTGGGATATCACAATATCTCTTATTTAATTAATGCATCTATATATTTGGTAAAGGGTGGAAGGCTCGGCCTTATGCCTGGTGTTTTGTTCCACTTTTGCCGCCCTAGTTTTCGTCATACCGGTGTTATGTTCCCGGATTTTGTGTTCCTTACGCGGTTGGGTGATTTATGGGACCCCCTTGACAGTTCGCTTTGAATAAAACTCCTCCAGCAAGGCCCAACCTTGGTTTTACCATTTGCCTCACCATCACCTACATTTCCCTTGGGAGTAATTAACCCGAGGGTCATCTTATTTTAGCCCCCCCCCCCGGGCCAATGCTTGTCTAAGTGTTGGTCCAAACTGAGCGATGTCCGGCGCCCCCTGGGCAACCAGGGTCTATGCCAACCCGTCGTCTTGCTCATCCGGAGTGCCCTGAGAATGAGATATGTGCAGCTCCTATCGGGATTTGTCGGCACATCGAGAGGTCTTGCTGGTCTTGTTTTACCATTGTCGAAATGTCTTGTAAACCAGGATTCTGAGTCTGATCGGGTCTTCCTGGGAGAAGGTATATCCTTCGTTGATCGCGAGAGCTTATCATGGGCTAAGTTGGGACACCCCTGCAGGGTATAAACTTTCGAAAGTCATGCCTGCAGTTATAGGCAGATGGGAATTTGTTAATGTTCGGTTGTAGATAACTTGACACCAGATCCAAATTAAAAGGCATCAACCGTGTGTGTAGCCGTGATGGTCTCTTTTCGGCGGAGTCCGGGAAGTGAACACGGTTTTTGGGTTATGATTGGCATAAGTAGGAGTTCAGGATCACTTCTTGATCATTGCTAGTTTCACGACCGTTCCGCTTGCTCTCTTCTCGCTCTTATTTGCGTATGTTAGCCACCATATATGCTTAGTCGCTGCTGCAACCTCACCACTTTACCCCTTCCTTTCCCTTTAAGCTTTGCTAGTCTTGATACCCATGGTAATGGGATTGCTGAGTCCTTGTGGCTCACAGATTACTACAACAACAGTTGCAGGTACAGGTTATGCGATGATCATGACGCGAGAGCGATGTTTGCTTGTTTTGGAGTTCTTCTTCTGCTTCTTCTTCGATCAGGGGATAGGTTCCAGGTCGGCAGCCTGGGCTAGCAGGGTGGATGTCATTTGAGTTTCTGTTTGTGTTTCATCCTTAGTCGGATGTTGATCTTATGTATGATGATGTTGTATTCGTGTGGCATTGTATGCCTCTTGTATGTATCCCCATCTATTATGTAATGTTGATGTAATGATATCCACCTTGCAAAAGCGTTTCAATATGCAGGTCTATCCTTGGTGGGACCTTCGAGTTCCTTTTGGATAGGGTCGCATATTGGGCGTGACAAGTTGGTATCAGAGCCTCGACCAATCCTAGGAGCCCCCTTGATTGATCGAGTAGTTTGGCCGTTGTTGAGTCTAGAAGAAAACTATTTTTGGAGTCTAGTTATATGGGAGAGTAGGAATTCTTTTTACTCCTCATCCCCTTCGTCGCTCTAGTAAGGAATCTTGACGTAGGTGTTTTGAATTACTTCTCTTCCCTTTCAAATTTTCTTAGGATCACGCAGTTGGTTTTCCGATCGTTGGTTCTCAGCTCTTTCCATCCGCTGCATTTCTCGTCATGTTGACTCGAGCCTCTTCGCCTTTGCCAAGTTCAATCCTCAGTTCGCTCTCAACGAAGTTGTTTCTCTGTCCTCGGTTGTTTTCTTTTCCCACCCGCCCACCCTTTTCTTCTCGGAACCGGAGTCCGTAATCGAGTATCGATCCTACTCGTGTGAAGTCTTTGTTTTCTTTCCTCAATGTTTTCAACCGGTGTTTTCTCTTCAAGATATTCGTCGATTTCCCCTTCCAAGTTGCCTTTGTTTTTCCTGCCCTCCCACCCTTTTTCTTCCCGGAGTCTGACTCTCTCTCGACCATCTATTTCATTCGTGTGGAGCCTTTTCAGCCTTTCGTCAATTGCTTCAACTGGTGAATTCTCTTTGTTCGACATTCTTCAACTCTTTTTCTTCTCCAGTGGATTCAATTCTATTTTTTGGTAGTGATTATATTCTTTCCCTAGGCTCAAGTGTTTTCCCTGCTCGTTCGTCACTCGCTAGTTTATCCTTCCAGAGGTCTCAAGACATCTCAGGAGTTTCGTCAGTGTTCCAATTAATTCGAGGTTGTCACCTCATTCAAATATTTCTATTGTTCCGGTGCATCAACTATCTATTCCACATTCATTTCCAACGGTGTTTTTTTTCTCTTCAGTGGGCCCTAACCCACAGGTCTTTTCTTACCTGACTCTTCTAATTCCCCCAGAGTTATTCTCAATTCTTTTCAAAGTGTGACGTAAGAATGGATTCCATCAGTCACATGCCTTCTTCGAGATCACTTTCAAATTCATTTTCAATGTTGGCTCAACCTCTTTGCTTTTCATTCTACCAGGGTATCTCAGTAATTTTGGTGGTGTTTCCCGTCGTCTTTTGAAGACCGAAGAAGAGTTCCTCTTAAACCTTGTCCGTTCTATCGAAGTTTCGTGATTCTAGCTTCATGTTATCCTCGCGAATTATTCCATTTGTCAGATATTCTTTTCATCCATCCGGAGTATGTCAGAAGTTGTTTTTCCGTTTCTTTTCACCGGAGGCCATTCGTTCCAGAAGAATTCTTCGCCCTCACATTTCAGCTACTGTTATCCAGTTATCCCGGTGCATCTGTCAAGTATTCTTTATCAGTTCGCGATCTCCTTGTCCTTTTGAATCTAAATCCCCTCTGGTATATTGGTTCTTCTAATTCTTCCGGTGATTCATTCTCTTTTATCAGTCATTTCCAAATTCTTACGGTGGTTCGTTCAAGATTATTTTTCCTTGCTTATCATATACCCATTCGTTCTTTCCAATCCTACCGGCGGTTCATGAAGACTTTCTCAAGTTTTGCGCCATATTTCCCCTTAATCCTTTTCAAGAAGAATAAGTAGTATGCGAAATCCATTGCTTGTCATCAATTTAATTTGATGAAGGATAAGCATACAATAAATCTTATTCTTATTTCATCCAAGTGATTAATCCCTTCCTTCAGAGTTTGTTCTTGATGACTAAATTCTAGTTTCAAGTGTTTCATCTTTTCTTTTCCGGAGTTCAAATTTCCTCGGTCATTTCATCGGAACCTCCATCTAAATCATCGCAAGGCTCATCTTATTCTTTCTTCCTTCATTCTATCTCATCATCCTTTTGTCACCGGAGTTCTTCATGGTGTTTCTTCTTGATTTAATTCATTCTTTAAGAATTCATCAAGATTCCTGTTGGAGGAGTTCAAGTATCCTTTTTCTTCTCGCGTCTCAAAGTGCAATTAATTCTCCGTATTCTTTTGAAGTGGAGTTTTGCATTTCTTCGTTCTCCTCAGCTATTTAATCTTTTCCGCTTGTGGTCGGCAATCAGCTCATAATTTTGAGATGTTATCCATAAGTCCACGACAAGCTTATTCTTTCGTTGTTGATTTACTCAACAACTCCATTCAATCCTTCCTTCTAAATTCTTTCCATTCCATTCTTTCAATTCTTCCGGAGGCATTGCTTTAATCACATCATCAAGTGTCATCCCATCTTGTGAAGTTCATGTTCTATTTCCGTCCATTTTCAGCCGGAGTGCTGCCTAAATCCTTTCAGTCTTATTCGTTTCTTATCTCGTTCTAATCGGAGTGGTTTCATAGCCTATCTGATTCCGTGAGCTTTTGATTCTCGTCATTCTCGTCGTTCCTCTCTTCTTCTTGAGTGCTCTCGATTCTTTGCTTCTTTTCTTGAGTTCTTCATTCACCTCATCCCTTTTCCCTTCCGTCTCGGGACGAGATCTCTTGTTAGTGGAGGAGTGTTGTAACGCCCCGGATCCGATGCGCCAAGTGTCTGTCAATTATTCGCCGTCGTTGCCATGTCAGCTGCTTGTGTGTTGCATCTTGCCATGTCATCATCTACATTTCATCTGCATGTTTTTCAAAACTTGCATCCGTTCGGGTGCTCCCGGTTCTCTCCGTTGTCCGTTTGGAGTCCAGACCTCTCACGCGCGCCCGTCGCCCCTCTCAGACCTTGTTTTCGTGTGCGGGTGTTAAACATTCTCGGAATGGACCGAGGCTTGCCAAGCAGCCTTGGTATAGCACCGGTAGACCGCCTGTCAAGTTTCATGCCATTTGGAGTCCATTTGATACTCCGACGGTTAACCGCGTAGCCTGAAGCCCCCCTTTCTGTTTGCAGTCCAACACCCCTTCCAAAGTGGCCCAAAACCCATCTAACTCCCCTCCATGCTCTCGGTCGTTCGATCACGATCGTGTGGGCGAAAACCGCTCCTCATTTGGACTCTCCTAGCTCCCAGAATCTATAAATATGCCCTCCCCATCCAAATTCGCGGATGATTTTCCCCAAACCCTAGACCCTTCTCTACCGCGCCGCCGGACATGTTCATCCGCGGCGGACATGTCCAGCCTCCACGTCGCTGCAGCCAATCGCGGCCCGCCATGTCATCGCCGCTGTCGTCCCGTCCAACCCCGAGCCTCCATGTTGCCTCTCAGCCTTCCCCCACGGTCGCGGCCCACCGAGCCCATCGCGGGCCCGTGTGAAGCCCGACCGCGGCCGCCGCCGCCCACGCGAGCCCGCCTGTGCGCCGCCGGCCATCTCGTCCCTGTGTGCCGCCCCACCGTCGCCGGTGCGCTCCGCTCGCCGGAGTTCACCGCCCGTCTTCGCCGCCGCACCACAGCGCCGCCATCACCGGAGCCCCGCCGCCAGCGCCCCTTCGTCGACCCCCGCCGCCGCCATCCTTGCCCCGATCCAGGCGGGATTGGGAGGACGACGATGAGCACGCCGCCCGCCTGCCTCGCCCCGTGGGCCCCGTGGGCCTCCCTCGCGGCCCAGCCCAGCAGGCCCCCTGCCTCCTGCCTCCTCCTCCTTCTGGGCCTCGGCCCATGGTGAGCGTCCATATCCCCCGCCCCGAGCGCTGCTTAGTTATCCCGCGCTCACTCTGTTTTTTTCCTAAAAATTGCCAAGTCCCCGAATTATTGCATATTATCATGCCATGTTCATCGCATCACATCTCTACATCCGTAGCTCTGTTTTGTGCGTGTAATATGTCAAATTGTTCGCCTCAACGAGTACTTCTTTTCTTTCCATTGCATCATATTCATTTGAGCTCATCTTGATGTCTGAATCATCGTTGCAAGAGTGCTATATGATGTTGTCTGCTGTCTGTTAATAGAACTTGCTCATTTGTCATTTTTGCCATGTTTGATGTGTGCATCCTATGAGGTTGATGTCTACATGTGTTTTGATCTATGCCATGCCATCTTTACAGTGGTGTATGCCATGTATTTTTGTGATCATTGTGGTGACTAGAACAAGCATGCAAACTAGGCTTCGTAATGTTGCTTATTTTAGTCCATGTTCTGCTGTTATTTTGATGCCATGTAAACTTGATGCTACAGAGAGATCCATGCATATTTTGAGATACTTCAGTAAGGGTGTTTTGAACATGTGGTTATTCTCTATCCATTCATGCCCCTGTTTGTAATTATGGAGTAGTCTAGCATGTCATTTCCGTACTCTACTTTTGCTTCAAAATGTTTCCTGGCAGATTGTTTACATGTTATTCAATTTTGCCACGGTTATTGTAGTTGATCTTTGCATGCTATGAACTTGTTCTTGCCTTGTTTCATAAACATGTCTTCTTGATGATGCTATACTTATATTGTCATGCAGTGACTTGTGGTGAGTGAATCGAGCTTGTTAAGTAGGTACTTGCTGTTACTGTTTTGCTAGGCTGAATCTGTTATTTCGTGATGCTATGTAAACCTGCTGCTACAAGTCATTCTATGCATAATCTGGAGATGTTCACTAAGGGTGTTTTGTTCTACATGTTATGCTCTATCCACCCATGCCGATGGTTGCATTTATAGCTTGTTGTAGATTGTTGTAATCTTGCTCCAAAGTTGCTAAATAATGTTGATGTCAGCCTGTTAACATTAAGTTCAGTTGTTGCCATGATTGTTGCTAGTGTTCCATGTACCCTATGGACTTGCTCTTGCCATGCTTAGCTTCATAAATATGTCTTCTTACTGTTGGTTGCCTTGCCATGCCATGTAATGCTCTGTGGTGAGTGGTACAAGCTCATCTACATGCCTACTTATTGTTGTTCCTGCCATGTTTGAATCTCTATTATAACTTGCCATGTTTACATGGGTGCCATCATATTTTATGATCCTTTTTGGCTCTTAGTCAGTAAGGGACTCTTGTTCTATGCAATTAGTAGATTCATGCCATGCCTTTGTTTGCCATGATAAGTTCCTGTAACATGTTGTTTGATAGCTCTAAACATTGCAACCTGATGTTATTTTCTGCAAAGTCTGAAGTGTTATTATTTGCAATCTTGCCATGTGTGTTGGAGCATGTTCTAGTGATTTCTGGAGATAGCTCAGTGTTCATGTTTTGTTAAGCTCTACATGTAAATCATGTCCATGCCTTTTGTTTTTATATTGAGGTGCTGTAGCATGTTGTTTTGATGCTTGCAATATGCCTAGTTGCTATTTTGGACAGCTTGTCCTTTAAACTTGTATAGAGTGTGTGTCTTGAACCGTTGCTCCGTTTTGAATGTGCTTTATATGAAACTTGCTTGATTTTGCATGTAGCTTCATATTATCATGTTGCATCCTTGTTTTGGTGTGTTTGCTTGATGTTTGAATGCATTTTGCATCAATGACATGTTTAACTTGTTTTGCTCATATCTTCTATGTCGTAGCTCCGAACTAAATGAACTTTATATGTAACTTGACTAGAATCTTGTGTAGATCATCTTGGTGCATCTTAACTTGCTGTTTAACAACTTGAACATAAGGTTTATTCAGATCTGGACCAATTTCGAAATATGCATATGAGGACTTACCGGAATTGTTATATGTTGTTCCCGGCCTCATTTAAACTTGCCTTGATGTGTTGCTCTTGTTTGCATCATCTCTTGCCATGAGTAGCTTCATGTAGCTTTATCATGCATCATGCTTGTTGTGCATCATGTCTTGTCTATGTGTGGTGTGTTTACTATGTTGTGTGCTTCTTCTCGATAGTTCCCGTTTTGTTGCGATCATGAGGATTCGTTCGTCTACGCTTGATTCGTCTTCGTGGCTTCATCTTCTTCATGGACTCGTTCTTATTCCTAGCGGGATTTCAGGCAAGATGAGCGCTACCCTGGATCTCACTACTATCATTGCTATGCTAGTTGCTTCGTTCTATCGCTATGCTGCGTTACCTATCTTTTGCTCTTCAAGCCTCCCAAATTGCCATGAACCTCTAACCTTTGACACCCTTCCTAGCAAACCATTGCTTGGCTATGTTACCGCTTTGCTCAGCCCTCTTATAGCGTTGCTAGTTGCATGTGAAGTTGAAGATTGCTCCATGGCGGACAGGTTTATGTTGGGATATCACAATATCTCTTATTTAATTAATGCATATATATATTTGGTAAAGGGTGGAAGGCTCGGCCTTATGCCTGGTGTTTTGTTCCACTCTTGCCGCCCTAGTTTCCGTCATACCGGTGTTATGTTCCCGGATTTTGCATTCCTTACGCGGTTGGGTGATTTATGGGACCCCCTTGACAGTTCACTTTGAATAAAACTCCTCCAGCAAGGCCCAACCTTGGTTTTACCATTTGCCTCACCATCACCTACATTTCCCTTGGGAGTAATTAACCCGAGGGTCATCTTATTTTAGCCCCCCCCCCCGGGCCAATGCTTGTCTAAGTGTTGGTCCAAACCGAGCGATGTCCGGCGCCCCCTGGGCAACCAGGGTCTATGCCAACCCGTCGTCTTGCTCATCCGGTGTTCCCTGAGAATGAGATATGTGCAGCTACTATCGGGATTTGTCGGCACATCGGGAGGTCTTGCTGGTCTTGTTTTACCATTGTCGAAATGTCTTGTAAACCAGGATTCCGAGTCTGATCGGGTCTTCCTGGGAGAAGGTATATCCTTCATTGATCGCGAGAGCTTATCATGGGCTAAGTTGGGACACCCCTGCAGGGTATAAACTTTTGAAAGTCGTGCCTGTGGTTATAGGCAGATGGGAATTTGTTAATGTTCGGTTGTAGATAACTTGACACCGGATCCGAATTAAAACGCATCAACCGTGTGTGTAGCCGTGATGGTCTCTTTTCGGCGGAGTCCGGGAAGTGAACACGGTTTTTGGGTTATGATTGGCGTAAGTAGGAGTTCAGGATCACTTCTTGATCATTGCTAGTTTCACGACCGTTCCGCTTGCTCTCTTCTCGCTCTTATTTGCGTATGTTAGCCACCATATATGCTTAGTCGTTGCTGCAGCCTCACCACTTTACCCCTTCCTTTCCCTTTAAGCTTTGCTAGTCTTGATACCCATGGTAATGGGATTGCTGAGTCCTCGTGGCTCAAAGATTACTACAACAACAGTTGCAGGTACAGGTTATGCGATGATCATGACGCGAGAGCGATGTTTTCTTGTTTTGGAGTTCTTCTTCTGCTTCTTCTTCGATCAGGGGATAGGTTCCAGGTCGGCAGCCTTGGCTAGCAGGGTGGATGTCGTTTGAGTTTCTGTTTGTGTTTCATCCTTAGTCGGATGTTGATCTTATGTATGATGATGTTGTATTCGTGTGGCATTGAATGCCTCTTGTATGTATCCCCATCTATTATGTAATGTTGATGTAATGATATCCACCTTGCAAAAGCGTTTCAATATGCGGGTCTATCCTTGGTGGGACCTTCGAGTTTCCTTTGGATAGGGTCGCATATTGGGCGTGACACCCACCCACCACCTACTCTTAGAGAGAGCAACCAGGATGAATCCACCACTTCCCATATCCATTTTCTTATAGAACCACCTTCACTTGTGTTGAGATCAAGGCATTCCACTCCAACCATTTCATATTTGATTTCTAGCACCCTCAAGTTACTTTCCACTCCAATCCTTCTCCTACCACCATGCCAAATCTGTGAGAGAGTGATTTGACTGTTGAGGAGGCTATCTTTTAAAGCACAAGAGCAAGGAGTTCATCATGAACAACAACATCCATTACCTTTTGGAGAGTGATGTCTCCTAGATTGGTGAGGTGTCAGTTGAGAGCCTCCAAAGCTTGTGAAATTGAACCAATGAGTTTGTAAGGTCAAGGAGACCGCCTTGCTTCCTGAAGATCTACCCCGAGTGAGGCTAGTCCTTCATGGGCATAATCCATGATGGAATAAACAAGTTTTCTTCTTCGTGGACCCTCCATGGGTGGAACCCTTTGTGAACTCGTGCAGTCGTTACCATCCATGGGTTGAAGTCTCCGTCAACGTGGATATACGATAGCACCACCTATCGGAACCACATCAAAAATCTTTGTGTCTTCATTGTGTTTGATATCTCTGATTCCCTCCTTTATGTTCGTATGAAAAGTCTTTACTTCCCGTTGCCTACTCTTTAGATTTGACTGTGTAGGGTGTTGCTTAACTTGTGAGAATAGCTAAACGCCTATAGATTGGAAAAAGTCTAGGTTTTTATTAGGTCAAGTAGTCTAATCACACCCCCCCCCCTTCCTCTAGATCTACTTATGATCCTACAATCATCCACGAAGGAAGCATGGAAGCGATGATTAAAGAAGACAATGTTGATGAAGCTACAGTAGCCGGACATCCGGCACCTATGTAGAGAAAAGGCAGCAGCACCAACACGCGGCCGGAGAACATCTACAACCAGACATCCGGCGGCACATCGACCACCCGAACATCTTGACGCTTCCTGGAAATCCGGTGATAGGGCACCGGAGATTGACGCCCGTCCAGCTAGACATTCGGCGACATCTCGGACATCCGACATCCGGTGCCTCACACGAGGCCGGACATCCATCCACCAGTAGGACGTTCAGCGCCTGCCTATGTGCAAGGTCGGGCCCGAGGCCCTTGTATCTCTTCCCCCACCTAGACCTCCCTCTCCTCATCTCTAGGGGTAGCTAAGAATAGATCTCATATCATAGAGCTTAGCTCATGTATCTCCCCTTGTGGGATAACGAGAGAGAGAGAGAGAGAGAGAGAGAGAGAGAGAGAGGACTCCATTGGTGATCAAGCACACCATTGGAGAAGATCCGTAGGAATTCAAGGCCCCTTTATGGGAAGATCCATCCATGGATTCCAGACCCATCTCTCTATGATATTTGGATGAATTACCTCTCAAGAACTACCCTTGTATCTTGATTTCCCTTGTTATTCTTGGATCTTAGTTTCCCTCTTGTATTGCTTGTGATTTGAGGAGTACTTGGTGTGGATCTTGTCCAATAGAGTGTTTTCCTCATTGATTTCTCCACATTTTCCCCTCACGTTCTTCGTGTTCCTCCTGGAATCCACCTCCAATCTGTCAACATCGGGACAAAATCACCGACTATGGTTTCACCCTACATCGCCAATTGCTCAAACTGTTCAACATAGTTAACAATCGTGGAAGTTTGTGTGACTACATGAAAGGAATTCACTATGTCACACACAGATGCCAGGGAAAATTTCTCAGAGATATAGGAGCAGAACTTCTGCTAAGGTACATGATACGTCTTCGTTGTATCTACAATTTTTAATTGTTTTATGCCAATATTCTACAACTTTTGTATACTTTTGGCAACATTTTATATTATTTTTGGGACTAACATATTGATCCAGTGCCCAATGCCAGTTCTTGTTTGTTGCATGTTTTTTGTTTCACAGAACATCCATACCAAACGAAGTCCAAACGTGATAAAAATTTATGGAGATTTATTTTGGAATATTGTGATTTTTGGGAAAAAGAATCAATGCGAGACGATGCCCGAGGGGCCCACAAGCCCTAGGGGCATGCCCCCCTACCCAGGGCGCGCTTGGCAGGCTTGTGGCCACCCCGTAAGGCGGTTGGTGCCCTTCTTTTGCCGCAAGAAAGACAATACCCGGATAAAAATCATGTTAAAATTTTATCCCAATCGGAGTTATGGATCTGCGGGAATTTAAGAAACGGTGAAAAGCTAGAAAACAGGAACGTGAAACAGAAGAGAAACAAAGAGAAATATCCAATCTCGGAGGGGCTCTCGCCCCTCCGCTACCATGGAGGCCATGGACCAGAGGGGAAACCCTCCTCGCATCTAGGGTGGAGGTAAAGGAAGAAGAAGAAGGAGGGGGCTCTCTCCACCTCTTTCCTGGTGGCGCCGAAACGCCGCCCGGGCCATCATCGTGATGGCGATCTACACCAACAACTTCGCTGCCATAATCACCAACTCTCTCCCCCTCTATGCAGTAGTGTAACCTCTCTTTTACCCGTTGTAATCTCTACATAAACATGGTTCTCAATGCTATATATTATTTCCCAATGATGTATGGCTATCCTATGATGTTTGAATAGATCCATTTTGTCCTATGGGTTGATTGATGATCATGATTGGTTTGATTTGTATGTTCTATTATTGGTGTTGTCCTATGGTGGTCTCCGTGTCGGCAAGCATGAAGGATCCCCACATTAGGGTTTGCAATATGTTCATGATTTGTTTATGGTGGGTGGCGTGAGTGACAGAAGCACAGACGCGAGTAAGTAGGTTATTTGTATATGGGAGTAAAGAGGACTTGATACTTTAATGCTATGGTTGGGTTTTACCTTAATGATCTTTAGTAGTTGCGGAAGCTTGCTAGAGTTCCAATCATAAGTGCATATGATCCAAGTAGAGAAAGTATGTTAGCTCATGCCTCTCCCTCATATAAAATTGCAATAATGATTACCGGTCTAGTTATCAATTGCCTAGGGACAAATAACTTTCCTGTGACAAAAAGCTCTCTACTAAAACTAACTTAGTTATTTATTTATCTAAACAGCCCTATCTTTTATTTGCGTGTTCTTTATTAGATCATAAACCTATCTCTTGACACCTACAAAGTACTTCTAGTTTCATACTTGTTCTAGGTAAAGCGAACGTTAAGCGTGCGTAGAGTTGTATCGGTGGTCGATAGAACTTGAGGGAATATTTGTTCTACCTTTAGCTCCTCATTGGGTTCGACACTCTTACTTAACAAGAAAGGCTACAATTGATGCCCTGTACTTGTGGGTTATCAAGACCTTTTTCTAGCGCTGATGCCGGGGAGCAATAGTGTGGGGTGAATATTCTAGTGTTTGCTTGTTTGCTTTATCACTAAGTAGATTTTATTTTCTGCTCTAAGTTGTTCTCTATCTTTAGTGATGGATATGGAACACGAAATACCAAAAAAAATAGGTGTACTTGCTACTCATGGAGATGGGGAACCTCCTAAAACCCTCGATGCTCGTTATGTGGGAAATATAAAACACTACTTGATAATCTTGAGAAAACCCCATTCAACTTGATAATGGGAGACACGCTGGATCAACGTGAATACTTTAGGGATTATCGCTTGACTCAAAAAGGGAAACTGTTATGGGATCAAATTAAATGTTGCATTGGTATGCTTGGAATTTATGCTTGAGATATGATTATACTTGTTGCTCTAGGATGAAGGCTCCACACCTTGCCTTTTCACGTAAATTTAATGATAATGAAACATTATGCTAATGGTATATATGATTACTATGATGTGGAACAAATAGAAGAATTCGTTGCTTTTAAGGGTGCTTATGAAATTGAATCTTTGTTTGAAAAGTGTGGAAATTATGATGATGCTGTTTACAAACCTGGAAATTATGTTATACTTAAATATTGCTATGAGAATTGTGAATAGTGAATATAATGCCGATATTAATGAGTTTATTGAGAAAGTCTCCGCTGTCTAAGAAGAGACTAATATTTTGCAGGAATCTATGAAAGAAGAAATTGATGACACTATGAGCTCACTAGATGAAAAAGATGACGAGCAGAGCAAAGAACAAAAGGAAGAAGAGGGGATTAGCTACCCACTCCCACCTTCTAATGAGAGTAACTCTTCAACTCATACATTGTTTAATCTCCCTTCGTGCTTACCGAAGGATGAATGCTATGATAATTGCTATGATCCCTTGGATTCGTTTGAAATATCCCTTTTTGATGAAATTGATGCTTGGTATGCTTGTGGCCATGATGCCAATATGAATTATGCTTATGGAGATGAACTTGCTATAGTTCCTTATGTTAAGAATGAGATTGTTGCTATTGCACCCACACATGATAGTCCTATTATCTTTTTGAATTCTCCCAACTACACTATATTGGAGAAGTTTCTGCTTATTAAGGATTATATTGATGGGTTGTGTTTTACTACTACACATGATGATTTTGATGAATATAATATGCATGTGCTTGCTGCTCCTACTTGTAATTATTATGAGATAGGAACTACATCTCCACCTCTCTATGTTTCCAATACGATAAAACTGCAAGAAACTGCTTATGCTATGTATTGGCCTTTACTTGATGTGCATGAATTGTTCTTTTATGACATGCCGATGCATAGGAAGAGAGTTAGACTTCGTCACTGCATGATATATATTACTTTGTGCTCAATAATAAAATACAAATCATTGTTAATTAAAATTGGCTTTGATATACCTTAGGATCCGGGTGGATCAATTACTTGAGCACTTTATGCTAGCTTAATGGCTTTAAAGAAAGCGCTGCCAGGGAGACAACCCGGAAGTTTTAGAGAGTCATTTTATTCTGTTGTGTGCTTTTAAAAATATAAAAACAAAAAAATGTAGAGGGGAACTTAAAAACTTTTTCTAAAAGAGAAGCGATTGGAAGATTATGCATTGGAGAAGTGAGGGTCGACCTTGAACGCTTGTGTTCATGCTCATGGAAACAATGTAGAATTTTTCATGGAATTTTCTCACAAAAATAATTATCCCCTTTTACAAATCCATTGTATTATAAAAATAATGTGCCAAGATCTGCCTTTAGGATGATTAGATTGCTTGTTTGGTATGTGCAGTGCAAAAACAGAAACTTCTGTTATAGTGCGTGAATTTACGTTTTTTACTGGAACATGAAAAATTCTGAAATTTTATACAATACTGATATGCAAATTTTTTATTTTGTCCTAAATTTTTAGAAATTTTGGAGTTATAGAAGTATGGTCAATGTTCATATTACTACAAACTGTTCTGTTTTTGACAGATTCTATTTTTGATGCATTGTTTTGCGTGTTTTGGTGGAACTATGGATTTTTATCATTGGTATAAGCCATGCAGAAGTTAGATACAGTAGGTATAATGCAACAATAAAATATGAATGGGTTTGCAATAGTACTTAAAGTAGTTATTTGCTTTTTATACTAACGGATCTCACGGCGGTTTTCTCAAGTTTTGTGTGATTGAAGTTTTCAAGTTTTGGATGAGATCACGATGGATGAAGGAATAAGGAATGGCAATAGCCTAAGCTTGGGGATTCCGGAGGCACCCCTAAGGTAATATTCAAGGACTCCCAAGCAACTAAGCTTGGGGATGCCCCGGAAGGCATCCCCTCTTTCTTCTAACGACCATCGATAATTTACACTGATCTATATTTTTATTCATCACATGATATGCTCAAATTCTTGGAGCCTCTTTTGTGTTTATTTTTCCTTTTTTCTTTTATGCACCATTCTGGTATGAGATAGTCCTTGGTTGATTTATATAATGCTCTTTGCACTTCACTTATATCTTTTGAGTATGGCTTTACGGAATGCTTCATGTGCTTCACTTATATCATTTGAAGTTTGGATTGCCTGTTTCTCTACACATAGAAACCCACCATTTGTAGAATGCTATTTTGCTTCACTTATGTTTGTTAGAGCATGGTCAAGTATTTTGTATAAAGAATTAAACTATCATGCTTCACTTATATCTATTTAGAGAGTCAACAGGAATTGGTCGTTCACATGGTTAGTCATAAAATCCTACATAAAACTTGTAGATCACTGAATATGATATGTTTGATTCCTTGCAGTAGTTTTGCGATATAGAGATGGTAATATACTACTGAATAATCGTGTTAGTAAGAATATTGGTGTTAAGGTTTGTGATTCCCGAAGCATGCATGTATGGTCTCTCGTTATGCGATGATATTGGAGCATGATTTATTATTGATTGTCTTCCTTATGAGTGGCGGTCGGGGACGAGCGATGGTCTTTTCTGACCAATCTATCCCCCTAGGGGCATGCGTAGTAGTACTTTGCTTCGAGGGCTAATAAACTTCCAATAAGTATGTGAGTTCTTTATGACTAATGTGAGTCCATGGATTATAGGCACTCTCACCTTTCTGCAATATGCTAGCATCTTCGGCACCGTGCATTATCCCTTCTCACCTCGAGAGTTGGTGCAAACTTCGCCGGTGCATCCAAACCCCGTGATATGATATGCTCTATCACACATAAGCCTTATTATATCTTCCTCAAAAACAGCCACCATACCTACCTATTATGGCATTTCCATAGCCATTCTGAGATATATTGCCATGCAACTTCCACCACCACCATATACATGACTTGATCATGCATTGTCATATTGCTTTGTGAAAGTGCGTTACGTCGACTAGAGGGGGGGTGAATAGGCGATCTTTATGAATTCTTCACTGAGGAATTTCGGGGTGAGGAAATTCCTAAGAAAAGAACTACTTGAAGTGGAATAGGTACTCAGGTATAAGCATAACAGAGCAACAACATAGTCATCATGATGAAAATGAAAGACAAACACAGAGTACAGAAAGCATAAACACAGGATAAGCAGGACGAAGACAAACTGACTGAAGAAATAGGATTGAGGAATTAGAGAAAGTCTTCAGTCAAAGTCTTCAAAATAGTAATGATCAGGTTCATCAACACATAACTGAGGAAATGAAAGGGTTGAGGAAATAGAACCAGTAGGCTTGGTGAAGACAATAATTTGGTAGACCAGTTCCAACTGTTGTGACAGTTGTACGTCTGGTTGGAGCGGCTGAGTATTTAAACTCGAGGACACACAGTCCCGGACACACAATCCTCACCGTATTCTCCTTGAGCTAAGATCACATAGACCTCGCCCAATAGTAGTGGTAAGTCTTCACAGGCGACTTCCAAACCTTCACGGACTTGGTCACTCGGCAATCCACAATTCCTCTTGGATGCTTAGACCATGACGCCTAACCGTCTGGAGGATACACTGTCCTTAAAGTTGACAAGCGTCGGTTCCACACAGTAACAATCTCTTCAGTGATGCTCAATCACTTTGGGGTTTGTAGGTTTGGGTTTGGGATTTGGGTTTTCCTCACTTGATGATTTTCGCTCAAAGTCCTCGGAGGATGGGATGCTCTCAAATGACAAGTGTCAGTTTCTCTCGGAGCAGCCAACCAGCTAGTGGTTGTAGGGGGCGGAAATTTATAGCCTAGGGAGCGGCCCGACATGATAAGACATAAATGCCCTTGTCTGATATGACCGTTAGGTGGTAGGATATTTTGGGCAGCTGACATGTGGCACAGCAACGGTCGGATTTGAGGTTCGAATTCCTTAGGGCTATCATGTTCCTCACTGTGTAGGCAACTCACACTGGCGAATTCCTAACTCCTCAGTCAGAACAAATTCCTTAGAGACCAGAAGATCTTCGTCTCTGTCACTGAAGAAATTGACTGAACTGATATGAGATTTCCAAAAGGCTTCACTCGAAGGATTGGGTATGTGTAGGATTTTGAGATGAGCATCACTTGGAAATCAGTTTCCTTAGTATTACCTTGACCCCCTTTAACAGTACGGTGTTTCCTATGACTCAAGAAAGAGAAAATGAAGCTACGAAAACAAAAGTCTTCACGCTTCAGATTCCTCGCATGAATATCAAATTCTTCAAGGTCACACCAATTTCTTCACTTTCAAAGTCTTCAGGAGAACGAAAGTCTTCAGCCGAAGACATTCATTTTTAGGGGTCGACTTTCACTGTAAATATCAAACTCCTCATTGACTTATAGAGCATGTGTACACTCACAAACATATTAGTCCCTTAACTTATAAGTCTTCAATACACTAAAATCACTAAGGGGCACTATATGCACTTATAATCTCCCCCTTTTTGGTGATTGATGACAATATAGGTTAAGTTTTCAACGGGGATAAACATATGAATTGAAAGTGCTTAATATTGAGGAACTTGATTGCAAGATATAGAAGAACTCCCCCTGAGGATGTGCATAGTGAGGAATTTGCTTTTGAAGCAATGCACAATTGAAGAGTACAATCATGAGAACTCCCCCTATATCTTGTAATTCATACACGCATTTAACATATGAAATGAAGAATTTGAAATGCATGATGAAATATGGTGACTGATATAATTTAGCATGCGTGCATAACATTAATGAGGAAATAGCATGCAGAAAAACAGAGCAAAAGTATTAGGTCACCATCGGACTTAAGTTTACAACTCATACAGCAAAAGCTTCAGAAGAGCGAGAGTTGCAACTTAATCAGAAAAACACCCTTATATATACAGACCCACTTGAAGACTAACTCAAATTTATCCCCCTTTGTCATCAAATGACCAAAAGGGACGAAAAGGGAGGACTAACGCCCCTGAAGAATTTCTTCGCGAAGTCGATGGAGGAGCATCAGCGTTGTTGGGGTCGTTTGTTGGAGAAGGGCCTGCCGCAGTGTCGTCCAGATCTTCATTTTCATCAGTATCACGGGATGAAGAATATGAGCTAGGCACCAGAGGAGGAACTGCAACTTTCTTGAATTTCTTAGGTGGAGGCTTAGACCAGCCGAAGTCCTGCTTGAAGCCCATCTTCTTGAGATCTTCATCACCGTAAAGGTGAGACAGTATAGCCCAGGTGCGATCAAAAACTTCATTGAGGTAGTAATGGTTCTTCTTCACTGAAATATATGTGGCAGTCATGTTGTGAAGAATTGAACCAAACTGACGTTTTACCCATTTGTGATTGCGATCCACCTTTTGGTGAAGACTGAGGAGAAGCTCATGATCAGTCATCACCCTTCGAGCTGTTGCCTGAGGACTTTGCTTTGAGGCCTTAGCGGCAGAATCATGAGTAGCAGAGTCATCATTGGTGGAATGTGAAGCAGCTTTGTGAAACTGTCCATCCAATGGTCGAATGCCCTCATCAATAATAGCAGTGGCCTTGCCCTTTTCATCAGCTGAGGAAAATGTCCGCTTGAGGACTTCAATTGGCAGCAAGTAGCTGCCATGGTTGAGTGTATCAGCTTTGTAGTTGAGTGAAGACCTTGATCTGATGAATCTCATAATCCAAGGAGCGTAAGGCTTCAACTCAAACGGGGATATTGCAACATTTGCCAAAGTCCTCATGAAGAAATCATGATAGTTCACGGGAATGCCGTGCATGATGTTAAAGAGCAGATTCTTCATGATGCCAACGACTTCTTCATCATTAGAATCGTGGCCTTTGATTGGACTCAATGTCTTCGTCAGGATGCGGTAGACAGTCCTTGGCACATATTGCAATTCCTTCACAAGGAATTTTGTCCTTGAGGCTTGACCAGGCTTCAACGGATTCATCAACACTTGCATGAAGAGATCTGACAGCTTAGTTTTAGAGTAGATGAGACGTGCACCTTCTGGGGGAGGACTGACTGGCATGGCATGAAGCAATTCAGTGGCCAGTGCCTTATAGTGTGTGTTCTCTGTCATCCAGTCCAACACCCATGAGTTCACATCTTCAGCATTGCCAGTGATGTGCAACATCGCATAGAATTGAAGAATATGTTCTTCATTCCAATCGCATATGTCAGTGCAGAAATTGAGCAGGCCAGCATCATGAATGGCATCGAGGACTGGCGTGAAGCAAGGCGGTGATTCATATCCAAGTGAGGAATATGATCATGGTCGAAGACTTTATCCTTGTTGAAGAGCACTGAAGAATAGAAATTTGCTTGACAGGCTGTCCAGAAGCGCTTCCTTCTCAGACGAGCAGAATCATAGGGATTGTAATCAGTGAAGAATACATGCTCATTGAAGAAGGCATCACCCTTGAACTTCGGAGTTTTGGAGAATGGATTCTCCGGCTGTGGCTGAGGAGTGGCAGTGATCTAAAGAATAACCTCTGGTATGTCAATTTCTGAAGCCGCAGGCTGAGGAATTTCAGTTTCTGCTTCATTTGCAGCCTTGGCCTCCATTTCTTCAGCAGCATTTTCATCAGCACTAGTGGATTTCTTCATGAATGCAAGGGGCGGTGTGTATTTCTTCAGAGCCCATCTGAACTTCTGTTGGTGCTAGGGACTGAGGAATTTGCTGTAGTAGTGTGAACAGAGGACAGTTGGGGTGTTGACTATCCCAAAAATCATCGTTCATCACTGGAGTGGTGCAGCCAATGTCCACATCCTCATCCACTTCCATTTCTTCAACGCCGGCCTCTTCAGCAGTGAACTGAGGCATTGGCGATGATACCTAGGGAGTTGAAGTGAAAGTCTCAACTTGAATTTCTTCATCCATCTGCTCTATGGAAGCAGCAGAGGGATCTTCTTCAGCAGATTCTTCAAGAATCTGATAGTCTTCACCATAAGGAACAAGTTCCTTTGATGGCATGCTTGCAAGAGGAACAACATCAATGGGATTGTCAATTGAACTTGTCAAAATCTTCGCCTTCTTGGGGGCAGAAGATTCTGAGGCAGCTGATGCTTTCCTCTTCTTCAGAGCAGCTCACTCCGCTGCTTTGGTTTTCTTCACTTCCAGAGCAGAAGGAAGAATTGGGCTTGGTGTTGGTGCAGGCAGAGCTGTGGGAGTAGGATCAATTTCTTCAGGCACAACTGATGCAGTTGGCCTATCTTGAGCAATTTCTTCAGGCGCACCAACAGATGCTTCAGCTGGCCTGGCAGATTCTTCAGGCGCAACACTAGTGGTTGCCCTGGCAGTTTCTTCAGAGGCTAGAATTTCTTCAGCAGCCCTGGTACTTGCAGTTTCATCAGCAGCCTGATTTTCATCAGCGGTGCTGGCATTTCCTTCGGTGGCTTGTGCAGATGCTTCAGCCGGAATGACTTCAATGTGCACAGGAGCAGCAGCACTTGAAGTGAATTTCTTCGTCAGCTTGACTAATCTGACCTTGGCACCCTGCCATTCTGCCTTGTAGGCATCAAATTCATCGCTGAGCTTTTTGATATCAGCTTGCAGTGCAATGAGGTGCTCAGGCGAAAGACTGAGGACATTGTCCTTTAGATAGCACTGCTTCTTGTACTGGGCTTTCTTAGCCACTCTGGCTTGTCATAATTCCATTTTCTTCAGCTATGAATGTTGTCACCATGTGACTTTGTCCAGGAGTGAGGCCCAACTCTGGCATTGGAGCATTGGGATCTTTGTGCTAGAGGTCGATGAAATCCAGGATCTTCTTCGGATCCAGTAGAAGGGGCACAACACTTCCTTTGGCTCTAGCGGCCTGTTAATGTCTGTCCTTGATGATATCAGCTAATTCATCATCATCAGCCTCATCATCAAATGGAGTTTGAAAGACCACATGCTTCTTGTGAGGACTTGGTCTAGTGCCTTGTCCAACAGTGGCCTTGGTCTTCAGCAGTGTGGGACCGGTTGATGAAGGGTGAGCTGAAGAACTTGTTGAATCTCCTGAGGCAATTGATATGCCAGTGGTCCTTTGACACGTGGCGAGATGCACATGTGCCGAGGACTTTGCCAGAGGAGCTGAGGGTTTTGAAGCCCGAGGAATTTGTGCAGCTTGAGGAACTGGGGCTGCTTGAGGAATTTGCCTTGGTGGCACTGAGGAGATTGGCCATGAAGGCATTGAAGAAGAACTTGGCCGTGAGGGTATTGCTGAGCAAGTTGGTTTCTTGGCTGGCTTCTTTGGCATAGCCTTCTTGCTTGAAGAAGCCTCAGCAGCGGCAGCGGCAGCAGCAGAATCCTCATTAAATTTCTTCACTGCTTCTTTGGCCTGCTTGGCCAACTTAGCTTGCCACCTGGCCCATTCATCAGCATAATCCTCACCACGTTTAAGGCTTGTTAGATCAGCTCTTTGGCCAGGTGCCACAGGAGGTCTTGAGCATGGAGGGTAAAGAGTGAATTTCTTCATGTATTTGGGAGTGACATATCTGTACTCCCTCCACTCTCTTTCCCATCTTCTTTCAATCCTCTGTATGTGCACTCTGCGCTCATTCTTCGTCTCCTTGCCATGAGTTGCCTCATCAGGCGTGCAGTACCCTGCATAGATGTCTGCAGGAATCTCAAAGGCAGTATTGACTCCAAGCTTCTTTCCTCCTTTCTGAGGCCTTTTACCATCTGCCATTTTCTTCAGCTAGGGAATTTGCACAATTTAGTTCTCTGAAGAAGTATGTAGCTTTTCTTCGAGGAACGCTGCAAATGAGTTAAGTTGATGAGAACCTAGTGATTCAGCAGCAGACATGTGTACCTGTGAACAGAGTATAGGTGCGAAGAATGTGGAAAGGTCATATGCGTTCTCAGAAGTTTTTGTAAAACAGAACAAGTTTGAGGAAATTGACCCGATGTGTCTTGAAGAATTTCACTAAGCATTCTTTGACTTAGGTTCCAGAGTTGTGCGGATCGTGAGATTCACAAAACTGAGGAATCATGAAGGAAAACGTCACTTAGAGAAACAGATCAAGAACTGAAGATTTGTGCTAGGTGTTTGAAGTGTGGAGGTTGAAGAATAAACACCTTTTGAAGATTTCATGAAAATCATTAGTAGAATAAATGCGGTAAAAGTAACTTTTAATTACCCTTGATGAAGAACACGACGAACTAGAAGAGTAGATTTGGAAGTTCGTCAGCTCGGATCTTCCACGCCCTAACTTGGCGGAGGAAGACATCTACGGCGGCTGTGGAGGGAAGATTTCTGTGGCTGGCGCGAGTACGATGGCGACGAGGTCGAGGCAGTGAAGCTCTTACTCACCAGCGACGATGGAGGTAGCAGCGGCGCTAGGGCTTGAGAAGCTCGAGCGGGGGAGTGAGGTCGAGCGGAGTAAAAACAAAATGAGGAAGGGAAGGGGGTATTTATAGCTGAGGTGAAAAAATTGTTCACCCGAGGAAATTGGACGAACGTGCCCCTGACCCTTCTCATTTGCGCGACATGTGTCACCCACGTACTGAGAGGTGGCGATCGTGTGAGATCGTGGGTGAATAGATAAGTATATCGTGGAATGCGTAATGGTTTGAGCGGCAAAAGCCGAAAATTCAGATAAGTTCGTTCGCAATTTCTTCAGCTGACAAGGACACAGTGAAGAATTTGAACGAGTTTCAAATAGAACGCACATGAAGAATTTGTGAACAGACTGGGTTGAGTTTAGCATAGAGGGGGATAAGGGCCCGATCACATTCACTTAGCAGAAAATACAACTTGAAGAAAATAAGTGAATGTTGTAGAGGACGTAAACTCATATAATATATATATGTATATATATATAGTCAAATGAAGAACAACGATGGAAAGAGTGAAGACAATGCAAAGTTGAAGAATTTGAAAAACTGAGGAATTTCAAAAATGAGGAAAACTCAAATTGAAGATTTTCAACTTTGGTTGGTGGCGTAACCCACCGTATAAGAAAGCTGATTTCAGACACCGCGTACGACTCTTGTAGGGTTCTGAGAATCAATTTCTTTATTAATTTCTTCACACTTAGAGGGTTAGTCTTCATTGATTGAAGAAAAACGTTACTTCGTGTGTTGCACATCTAATTCATCAAGTCAGCATAAGTGTTAGGATGTGTGTCCTTTTCAAAGAAGATTCAAAGATTCTAGGATATTTAGCTCACACTGCAACTTGCTAAATCTCTTCTCATCCAAGGACTTTGTGAAGATATCGGCCAGCTGGTCTTCAGTACTTCCATGGTCAATGGAGATGTCGCCCTTCAACACATGGTCACGAAGAAAATGATGATGAATCTGGATGTGCTTTGTTTTCGAGTGCTGAACTGGGTTGTGTGCAATCTTGATAGAACTCTCATTGTCGCAGTAGAGTGGCACATTCTTCACGTTGATGCCATAGTCCTTGAGTGTTTGCTTCATCCATAGTAATTGAGCACAGCAATATCCAGCAGCAATGTACTCAACTTCTGCAGTGGAGAGTGGTACGCAGTTCTGCTTCTTCGAGGACCAACATACCAAGGATCGTCCAAGGAAATGACATGTGCCTAACGTTGACTTGCGGTCCACCCGATCACCAGCATAGTCAGAGTCTGAATATCCAATGAGATCAAAGGAAGAGCCCTTGGATACCATAATCCAAGTGTTGGTGTGTGAGCTAGATATCGAATAATATGCTTCACAGCCTTATGGTGTGATTCCTTCGATGTAGCTTGAAATCGGGCACACATGCAAACACTAAGCATAATATCCGGCCTAGATGCACATAGGTACAATAAAGAGCCAATCATGGAGTGGTATACCTTTTGATCAAAGTCTTCACCATTTTCATCAGTGCATAGATGGCCATTTGTGGGCATAGTACAATCTTGCATGCCGAATTTCCTCAACACATCCTTGAGGTATTTCTTCTGAGATATGAATATGCCATTGTATTTTTGACGAATCTGAAGACCTAAGAAGAATTCCAATTCTCCCATCATAGACATTTGATATTCTTCACTCATCATATTGGCAAATTCATCACTATAGCCTTGGTTAGTACAGCCAAAGATAATATCATCAATATATATTTGGCACACGAATAATTCATCATCATATGTTTTGGTGAAAAGAGTTGGGTCAAGTGAACCGGGTTTGAAGCCTTTCTTCATGAGGAATTCCTTCAGTGTGTCATACCACGCCCGAGGTGCTTGCTTGAGGCCATAGAGGGCCTTGTTGAGTCTGTAGACGTGATCTGAAAATTTTGGATCCTCAAAACCTGGTGGTTGAGCAACATATACTTCTTCCTCAAGCTTACAATTGAGGAATGCACTTTTCACATCCATTTGATGTAAGATGATATTATGATGGTTAGCGTAAGCAAGCAATATGCGAATAGCCTCAAGTCTATCAACATGTGCAAAAGCTTCATAGAAATCAATTCCTTCAACCTGAGTGTAGCCTTGAGCTACAAGACGAGCCTTATTCCTCACCATGAGGCCATTTTCGTCTTGTTTGTTGCGGTAGATCCATTTGGTACCAATGATGTTCTGCTTGCGTGGGTTTGGTCGCTTGACAAGCTCCCACACATTGTTGAGCTCGAATTGATGCAATTCATCTTGCATGGCTTGAATCCACTCAGATTCCATGAATGCTTCATCAACTTTAGTGGGCTCTGTGATAGAGACAAATGCAAAATGCCCACAAAAGTTAGATAAATGAGAATCTTTTGAGCGCATGAGGGGACCTGGTGCTTCGATGTCATCGATGATCTTCTCAATTTGCACTTCGTTTGCAATGCGAGGATGTGTGGGTTGACGACTTTGCTTAGGCCCAGCAGTTCTTCAGGGCCAGTTTCTTCAGCAGCACCAGCGTGATTTTCTTCATGATCAGGAATGACTTCTTCAGCAGATTCTTCGGTAGGTGTTGGGGATATTACCACTGGGCGTGAACCGGCCTACCTGGGCCGGGTTAGCTTCATTAGTAGTTTAAAGGTGATTAAGCAGATGAAGGCCCAAGGCCTGTAGTCGGTCTAGAACCTGTAGCCGTAAACCGGCTTGATATGTAAACTTGCATTGTAAGTTAGGAATAGAGAGAGACCAACCAGGATACGAGTATGAACCGGTGTGGGACTCTATGGACCGACGGGCGTCACCCGTGTATATAAGGGGATGACCCGGCGGCGGTTCAAGGACAGACAACAACAACTCGAGCCTAGGCGAAGCTTGTTTGCTCCCTAGCCATCGAAACCACATCAATTCCATCACAACTAGACGTAGGCTTTTACCTTCATCGAAGGAGCCGAACTAGTATAAACCCTTGTGTCTTTGTGTCCATTTTAACCCCTTCAAGTTAACCCGTAGCGATGGCTCCACAACAAAGTCCTTTCACGAGGACATCTGCCGTGACAAATCCACGACAGTTGGCGCCCACCATGGGGCTATCGCACGACGGTTTGATGATCTTGGAGGGCAAGCTCAAAGGACTCGAAGGCTATGCTGTGGGCCGGATGACCAAGAGTCATCGCGGCAAGCTCTACATCGACGATGCAGGCTGGGGTCCCGAAGCCGGCTCGATCGAGTACGGGTACCGGGTCCCCTTTGGTGGCATACACGTTTTTATCGGCAAGATTGGTGAGCCTGGGCCTGAGCCGGACATCCGCACCGACCTCGTCGAGACGGCTCAGCGTGCGAGATCTACCCAGGTTAAACTGGCCGTGAAGCGTGCCTTCGTGGGAGTCATCCACGGAGGAGAGCATGGGGACGAGTCAGAATACGGTAGCGAGACCGTCGTCTATTCCGGCGACGAGTCCTCAACCGGAGAGACCGAATCATTGTACCAGTTGCAAGACGACCAGATTAGGGGTTGTTCCGATGGCGACAGTATTCCGGACCCCCCTGAGCAGATCAACCGGGTTGGAATATTCATGGCCGGTACGCAGGCGGCGAATCACTCCTCGACTGCAGCAGCAATGTTCTCCGGATCAGCAGTGTCACACCCTAGCTAGTCATGCATTAGAGTGTTGCATCATGTTTACTCTTTCATCAGAAACTTGAAATGGGGATGACAGAACCCCCAGTCCCCTCTGAAACCAACTAGGGTTTACTAAAATAATTTTCGATGAACCTGAAATGCCCTTCTAAAATGCCCATCATTTTTGCCTTGGTTCAGAACCTCTGCCAAAAGTGGTGCACATTTTCCTAGGCCATCCTAGGGTTTTGAATTAAATCATAGATATTTGAATTTGGGCATTTAAAATAATATAAAATATTTAAATGCTCAAATATCTCCAAACTAAAATGTTTCATGTTGGAAATAATCCAACTATGAGCCAGGAGTAGTTTGGTGATTTTTGGAATTGCCTAGGTATTTTATTTAATTCAACAAAGTTGCAGATATATTAAATAAAACAGAAAACAGAAAAGAAAGGGGAAAGACTTACCTGCGCGGCCCAGCCAGCTGGCCGGCCCAGCTAGCAGCCGACCCAGCCCAACACTGTAGCTCCCCGTCGTCTTCCTCCCCACGCCCCGAAGCTGCTGCGTGCTCGCGCGCGCGCGGCCGCGCGGCCACCTCCTGCTTGCCGACGCCCTCCTGGCCGCGTGGACGACGTCCGCAGCCCGTCCCGATCCCCCCTGCTCTCGCTCACTCTCCCTCGTTTCTCCCTCGCTCTCTCTCGCTCTCGGCCGAAGATCACCGTCGCCGCCGTTCGCCGTAGCCACTGTCTCCGGCCACCCCTCGCTCCCCCGAGTAGCTCAGAAGCTCCGCCACAACTCCCTCTTCCTCCCCACCGCTCCACGAGTCCCCGGAAGCCCTGCATCGTCGCCACGTCGCTGTTCCCCTCTTCGGGCTCCGACCACCGTCGCCGACGAATTCGCCATCTCCAGCGCGTCCCCGAGCCCGCTTCGACGCCCACTGCAACCGCGGTGAGCCCCCGAGTCGTTTCCCCCTCTCCTTCCCCTCGTTCCCTCACCGTAGCTGCATCCCCACCACGGCCGAACCTCCGCCGTCGCCGAGCTCGCCGTCGACGCAGCTCCGGTGACCATTTGGTCACCCCGGCGAGTCCAACGCGTTCACAGAACCCAGTAGAGCATCCCTAGCGCCTCACTTTGCTCGACTTCGAGCTCCAGCACCACTCCCGTGCACGACCGAACCCCGGCGGCCGCAGCCGAGCTCGCCGCCGTCGACTCCGGCCACCCCGACCCCAACTGACTCCGCCAAGAGCCGCGGGTCGTCCTCAGCTTCACTCCGGTGGTCGCCGCGTTCCATTTGGTGGCCGAAACGACCAAAACCACTATCGCCGCCGCACTGTTGGTCGCCGCCGGCCAGAACTCCGGCGAGCTGACGTGGCCTAGTTGATTAACCACTAATCCACCACCTACTGACGCTGACAAGTGGGCCCCAGGGCTTAGTCAAAGCTAACCAGCCCCGGGTCAACGCGGGATTAGCCCCTGTGACACTGACGTGTGGACCCCACACGTCAGGTTTGACCCGAGCCAGCTCTGTTGACCTGCTGATGTCACTGTGATGTCAGGCTGACGCAGTAAATGATATTTCTGGATTTAAATTAAATCAGGAAATTCAGAATATTATTTAAACTTCAAAAATTCATAACTTTTATTCTGTAACTCCAAATTGGACAAGTTATATATGAAAAATGATCAGAAAAATCCAATCTATCCATCTGTACCATTTTCATGCATGATCAAACAAGTTAAGTTGATGTTTTAATCAGAACAAGAAAAGGCACTTTAAAAGGCCATATTTGAATTTGGAATTTGAATCTTTGATTCAAATTTGTTCAAACCCTTCTGGTTTTAGTTGCATTAGCCCAACACACTCATATTGCCATGTTCCATGCATGCATCATATTGTTGCATATTGTTTGGTAATGTTGTGTATCGGTATCCTTTGCGACAGGATCTGTTCCCGAGGAGTACCGTGATTACCCTAACGAAGAACCGTATCCGTGCAACGAACCATCAGGCAAGCAACCAATCATTTGATCATATCGATACAATCCCATGTTCTCGCTCCTGCTCTCTTTTACTGCATTAAGACAACGCGATTCAAACTGCTGTGTGCTGCGGTAGTTGAACCCATTTCCTCTGCATGACCTGTCATTGCCACAGTAACTAGATGTAACCCACTAGCATGTGTAGGAGTTGATTGAGCCATATGTATGTGTTGTTCCTACCTTGCTATGCCTGCTATGCTTAGAGTCGTGTCAGGTCTGGTTCATCTGGGTGATGGGCTAGAGTGAAATGATTATGTTGGTAATGAGAGTGGTGTGGTGAACACGATTTGGTAAAGGTATCGATGAGAGGCCATGTAGGAGTACATGGTGGGTTGTTTCATTGAAGCCGACCTTAAGCACTGAGATCTGTATGTGTGATTTAAGAATCAGCTACTACCATGCATTGGGCCCGAAACCAATGGACCCTCTCGACTTCTTATTCACCCTAGTTCTCCGTCCAGGAGTTGCAAGTAGTTTCTGGTGTTTGTAGCCTACTGGAGGCCGTGGACAGCGCTGACCGTAGGGGTGGGCTGTGATGCGGTAGGTACGTGGCACGGTGTACCGAATACCCGTTAGGTATCCCGGGAACCCTGTTCACATCGTTCGGGGCCGTATGGGAAACCTCGGCCGGACTCCCTGCGGATGGAACCTGAATAGGCGATAAACCTGGACTGGAGGCTTAGGTGATTAGGTAGGTCGTGGCCGACACCCACGTTGGGCTTCCGCTTGAAGGTTGCCAAGTACATGTCGTGTAAATGACGGTAAGTGGTGAGAGCGTGTATGAAGAAGTACACCCCTGCAGGGTTAACATGATCTATTCGAATAGCCGCGTCCGCGGTAAAGGACTACTTGGTTGCCTATACAGTTCATAGACAAGTAAATGGAAACTACTAAAAGCCTCAAGATAAGTGTGAGTGCCGAGGATGGCTCTTCCGTAGGAAGACGGAGGTGGATCCTCGGTAGTGTATTGAAGTGGTGAGTAGTGGACTCGTGTGCGCAAAACATTTCAAGTTGGAGTATCGTAGGATAGTCTAGCCAAGAGTCAAAGCTGGCTTGCTGCAATAACTCCACCAGCCTTCTTGATACTCTGCATGTATGTAGGATCTGATGTAAGTCTTGCTGAGTACCTTTGTACTCATGTTGCTATAATCTACATTTTTACAGAAGACGCTGCAACCCCTTCTGATGGGTTCTATGTAGACGTTGACATCAACGAGTAGGCTAAAGACCCAGGTGGTGACCCTGAGCTTGTGATGGACCACGTAGTATAGTTAGGCTTCCAAGCCTCTTTTATTTTACTAGTTGTCTGTACCCAGACAATGTACCTCCGCTGCTGGCTTGTATGACTGTATGACTTGTATGTTGGGTCGTGAGACCCGTACCTTTGTGAATGTTATGTATGGCTCCCTGAGCCTTAAATAAAGTACTTGTGTCATAGAGTCATGTTGTGATGCTTCGTTGTATTTGCACATATCGAGCATATTGTGTGTATGATTGAAATGCTTGGTATGTGTGGGATCTGACTATCTAGTTGTTTATCTTTAGTAGCCTCTCTTACCGGGAAATGTCTCCTAGTGTTACCGCTGAGCCATGGTAGCTTGCTACTGCTCTGGAACACTTAGGCTGGCCGGCATGTGTCCTTCTTCGTTCCTGTGTCTGTCCCTTCAGGGAAATGTCACGCTTTGAGTACCGGAGTCCTGTTAGCCCGCTACAGCCCGGTTTACCGGAGTCCTGCTAGCCCAGTGCTACAGCCCGGACCCACTTGCTGATGACCGACACGTTCGAAGCTGGGTCATGGATGCCTGTCCCTGTAAGTCTGTGCCACTTTGGGTTTACGACTAGTCATGTTAGCCCGGGCTCTTTATCATATGGATGCTAGCGACACTATCATATACGTGAGCCAAAAGGCGCAAACGGTCCCGGGAAAAGGTAAGACGACACCCGTGGGGATACCGTGCGTGAGGCCGCAAAGTGATATGAGGTGTTACCAGCTAGATCGATGTGACATCGAGTCGGGGTCCTGACAGCGTTGGCATCAGAGCCGGACTGCCTGTAGGTTCTCCAAGCCAAACTGGTCGATGTTGAGTCTAGAAATTCTTAGTTATATGTAGGGGAATTGTTTGTGGGATGGAACGTAAGGCTCTTTTTACTCCTTATACCTTATGACATTCTGATTTGAGTCAGTCCATTCTTCCACCGGGGGTTAAGGAATTAGGATCTGTTCTCTCTATCAGGATCACGTGTTACTAATCAGTAGTACCTTATAAGCTTGATGGTTATCAGCCTAGTTCAGTTCTACTACCACATTATGTTGTAGGAATGGTTTCAAGACTTGATATGATGATGTTGAGTGTGTACGAAATCCTTTGTCAAATGTCTCAATATCCTTTTTGAGCATTTACAGCTGTTATGCTGCCGAAATTTTGCTAGAAATTCTAATGCCTTTGCATTATGATTATGCTTTCAGATGGCCACTCGCGACCTCAATCAAGTGGTTCGCCTGACTCGATGCCTAGATGTACCCGGCCATACTGCTAAGTTGGTCAGGGTAATGACTGAGGCTGGATACCGCTGGTATCCTGAGTACATGGTCGAAGAGCAATTCCGAGACTTTAATCAAAGCCAGTATCTCTGCACTGTCAGGATATTTCCATCTTATCCTGGATCCACTGAGCCTCTTCATTGCTCCTATGGACTCGGGGTTACTATCGAGATGGCTGTGCAGGATGCCGCCTACTCTATGATGACCATTATGCGAGTCAGATCTGGGTTATTTCGGGACTCTGATTTCCGGTATATGCCAGGATCTCTTCCGGGAGCACAAGGATATTTCCAGGCTATCTATGCTGACTCCACTCAGGAGGATTCACGGACTCGCACCACTGCTGAGATGCTCGAGGATAAGGACCGTGAAAATCGGGCCTTGAGGTTAGAGCTCTTCAATACCCGTGCTGACCACTGGGCCACTTTGACTCGGTTCGCACCGGCGGTGCAAGCTGGATATTCAGATATGCGCGATCTCTATCCTGTGAGATCTGCTCTGCCGGACGTGATGGTTTGGCGTGATGTAGGAGGCATCACCCCACCTCGCGGTCCCCGCAGGCCACCGTTTGCTGGTCCAAGACCTCATCCTAGTCCCTATGGTCCACAAGCTCCGCGAGACCGTCTGTTTCCGGATGATCATGTTGAACTTCCGGGCTATGGAGGTGACTTCTACGAGGACTACTACGGATCGGTCTGAGTTAGTAGTAGTATCACTAGTTCGCACTAGCTGTGTCGTCTATCGTCCCGCGTGACTCGTGGGATATGACCTAGTTTGTACTCTTTCCGGAGATGTAGAAAAATAATGTATAGGAGCTTGAGATGCCTCCGATGAGATGTAATCCTCTTTTCACCGTTTTAGTACCTTGCTTGGTCTTGTACTAAACCTGTATGGTGTGTATGACGATGGAATAAAGAAGCAGTTTCTGTATCTACCATGTCATACGGATGATCATCTTGCATTTCGAGTTATGCCTTACATTCTATATCCTATGTCAGAATTTTATCATTCTGACTAAATCATTGTCTTGTCTACCTAGGATGGTCAACACGCGCGCTAACCCTGCTTCCCAAGAGCAGGCCGAAGGCAGTGAAGCCAGAAATGAACATCTGCCTCAACCTCCTTCACTAGCCGAGGTTATGATGGAAGCTGAGAGAAATAAGCGGGAGACAAACTGTTTGCTGGAGCGTATTGAACAGAATACAGCACACCATCAGAGGGCTAACGTGGTGTCACTCAGTGATTTTATCAAATTGCATCCACCCACGTTCCACCACTCCGTCGAGCCTCTCGACGCTGATGACTGGCTTCGCAGTATCTCTCACAAGCTGCGTTCCGCGCTGGTAGCTGAGGCTGACAAGGTCACCTTTGCTGCATATCATCTTGAAGGCCCCGCCAGTCTATGGTGGGAGAATTATGGAGCTATGCGCCCAGCGGGCCATGTCACAACTTGGGCTGAATTCAGCGACGCTTTCCGTGAACATCACATTCCGGAGGGTCTCATGGACCGTAAGCGTGAAGAATTTTGCAATTTCACCCAAGGCTGACTTTCTGTGGATGTCTATAGCAGGGAGTTTGGTAATCTTGCACGATATGCAACCGAGGAAGTTTCTACTGACGCCAAGAAGCAAGCAAGGTTCCGTAAGGGCCTTAGTCCTGAGCTTCGCCGCGACCTCCGTCTGCATGAGTGCACATCCTTTTCGAAACTTGTCAACAAAGCCATCAGTGCTGAAACTGGTCAGACTGACTATGATGCAACACGCAAGCATGGACGTGACACGGGTTCCTCATCCGGTGCTGGTCCTCAGAAGCGCCGCGTGTGGGTACCCAACACCGCCCTGCCACCCAGGTTCACACCGAGGCCATCTTTCCAGGCGCCTCGCCCCGCTCAACAGTCTGCTCCAGCCAAGCCCTATGGGGGTCCAATCAATAATGCTCCTCCACGTACCAGTTCCGTGACTTGTTTCAAGTGTGGGGAATCTGGTCATTATATGCGTGAGTGTCCCCAGACCAACCCCAATCAATCTGCTAAAGCTGTTGGCCGTAGCAAGCCGACAGGAAAGGTGTTTCATGCTAAATCGGTCACCGCTTCACGTGGCCATGTCAACTGTGTCTCTGCCGAAGAAGCTCAAGAGGATCCCAACGTCGTTCTCGGTACGCTTCTTGTTAATTGCCACCCGGCATCTGTTCTTTTCGATACAGGAGCCTCTCATTCCTTTATATCTGAAAATTATGCTCGTTTGCATAACGTTGCATTCTGTGATCTGCCGTCCACTATGGAAATCTCTACCCCTGGGTCTAGATGGCAGACCTCTAGGGTAAGTTATGGGAATGAAATCCAAGTCGATAGACTTGTTTTCCTTGCGTCTTTGATAGCCCTTAAATCTTCAGATATTAATATCATTCTGGGTATGGACTGGATGTCAGCTCATCATGCCCAAATTGATTGCTTCTCTAGGACTGTTCAACTCACCCATCCTTCGGGGAAGATAGTCAATGTCTTGACTCGAATAGCCAAGCGACAACTATATTCTCTTAACGCCAGCCCTTTGCCAGACCTTGAAGACGTTCCGGTAGTCTGTGACTTCCCGGATGTCTTTCCAGAGGAATTGCCAGGTGTTCCACCTGACAGGGATGTTGAGTTCGTAATAGACCTCATTCCCGGAACCGTTCCGATTGCTAGAAGACCTTACAAAATGGCACCTCTAGAACTAGCCGAGCTTAAGAAACAACTCGATGAATCCTTGAAAAAGGGTTTCATCCGACCTAGCTCATCTCCGTGGGCTTGCCCCGTCCTATTCGTCAAGAAGAAGGATGGTACGGACCGGATGGTTGTAGATTACCGACCTGTCAACTTGGTCACAATCAAGAACAAATATCCACTTCCCAGGATCAACGACCTGTATGATCAGCTCGCTGGATCCTCAGTCTTTTCCAAGATGGATTTGAGGTTGGGATACCATCAAATCAAAATCAGAAACGGGGACATTCCTAAAACGGCCTTTGTTACTCGTTATGGCCAATACGAGTACACCGTCATGTCCTTCGGTTTAACCAACGCTCCAGCCACCTTTTCTCGGTTAATGAACTCAATCTTCATGGAGTATTTGGATAAATTCGTCGTAGTTTATCTCGATGATATACTCATCTACTCCAAGAACGAGGAAGAACATGCCGAACATCTAAGGCTAGTGTTGAAGAAACTTCGAGAGCATCGCCTTTATGCCAAATTTTCAAAATGTGAATTCTGGTTGCCAGAAGTGACCTATCTGGGCCATGTAATATCTGGTAAAGGTATTGCTGTTAACCCTGAGCGAGTTCAAGCCGTCCTTGATTGGACTCCACCCGAATCGGTCAAGCAAGTTCGGAGTTTTCTAGGCTTAGCGAGCTATTGCCGTCGCTTTGTCGAGAACTTCTCCAAGGTTGCTAAACCTCTAACCGAACTCCTCAAGAAAGATAAGAAGTTCGAATGGACTCCACAATGTGAGCACAGCTTTCAGGAACTGAAAAGACGCCTGACTTCTGCTCCTGTGCTGGTACCGCCAGACTTCTCCAAGGACTTTGTTATCTACTGCGACGCCTCGCGACAAGGACTAGGTTGCATTCTCATGCAAGATCGACACGTAATTGCTTACGCTTCACGGCAATTGCACCTTCATGAGGAGAATTATCCCACTCATGATCTAGAGCTTGCAGCCGTAGTCTATGCACTTAAGACCTGGCGACATTACCTCCTCGGTAATCGTTGCGAAATTTTCACTGATCACCAAAGCCTGAAGTACATCTTCACCCAACCGGATTTGAATCTTAGACAAAGACGTTGGGTTGAATTGATCACAGACTTCGACTTAGGAATAACCTATACCCCAGGGAAAGCCAACGTCATGGCTGATGCGCTAAGTCGTAAATCTTATTGTAACAACCTGATGTTACAACAAAGTCAACCGCTTCTCCATGAGGAATTTCGGAAGCTTAACCTTCACATTGTACCTCAAGGTTTTCTTTCCACCTTGGTGGCAAAACCTACTCTTACGGATCAAATCATCGCTGCCCAAAAGCGAGATAAGGGAATATCTAAAATCAAAGAGAACATTGCTAGCGGAGGTGCTAGTTGTTTCTCCACAAATGATCATGGTGTTGTGTACTTTGAGAATCGTCTAGTGGTTCCCAAGAACCAGCATCTGCGGCAGTTGATCCTTAAGGAGGCCCATGAATCTCCTCTCACCATTCATCCCGGTAGTACTAAAATGTATCAGGATCTACGCCAGAGGTTCTGGTGGACTAGGATGAAGAGAGAAATTGCTCAGTATATTGCAAACTGCGACGTCTGTCGTCGTGTAAAAGCAGAGCATCAACGGCCTGCTGGCACCCTTCAACCCTTAGCTATTCCTGAATGGAAATGGGATAAAATTGGTATGGATTTCATTACCGGTTTTCCCAGGACCAAAAGAGGGAATAATGCTATTTTCGTCGTGGTCGATCGTCTTTCCAAAGTAGCTCATTTCTTACCTGTTCGTGAGAATATAACCGCTAGCCAGCTGGCAGACTTATACATCTCCCGAATAGTGTCCCTCCATGGTGTTCCTTTGGAAATCAATTCGGATCGAGGAAGTCTTTTCACCTCTCGATTTTGGGAAAGTTTCCAAAATGCTATGGGAACCCGTCTCTCCTTTAGCACCGCTTTCCACCCTCAGTCAAGTGGTCAAGTGGAACGCGTCAATCAGATTCTAGAAGACATGCTTCGAGCCTCCGTTATCTCTTTCGGAATGGACTGGGAGAAGTGCCTTCCATTTGCCGAATTCGCTTACAACAACAGCTATCAATCTAGCTTGGGTAAAGCCCCTTTTGAAGTTCTCTATGGACGACGATGTCGAACACCCCTTAACTGGTCAGAGACCGGGGAAAGACAATTCTTTGGCCCGGATATGATTCAGGAAGCAGAAGAACAAGTTCGTATCGTTCGTGAAAAATTGAAAACAGCCCAATCTCGTCAAAAGAGTCAATATGACCGAAAACATAAGGCTATGACTTTCGAGGTTGACGAGAAGGCTTATCTTCGGGTCACCCCTCTGAAGGGAACCCAACGTTTCGGCATCAAAGGCAAATTGGCTCCTCGTTACATTGGACCTTTTCGCATTCTTGCCAAACGAGGAGAAGTTGCCTACCAGTTGGAACTACCTTCGCACCTCTCCAGAGTTCACGATGTCTTCCACGTTTCTCAACTCAGGCGTTGCTTCTCGGATCCTATCCGTGAAGTGGACCACGAAACGCTTGATCTCCAAGATAATCTTACATATCGAGAGTACCCCATTCGTATCCTCGACCAAGCCGAACGTACCACGCGACGTCATAATATCAAGTTCCTCAAAGTTCAGTGGTCTCATCATTCTGAGGATGAAGCAACTTGGGAAAGGGAGGATCGTCTTCGACTCGAATATCCCGCCTTCTTCGCGGAGGAACCCAAATCTCGGGACGAGATTCTTTTGAGTGGGGGTGAGTTGTCACACCCTAGCTAGTCATGCATTAGAGTGTTGCATCACGTTTACTCTTTCATCAGAAACTTGAAATGGGGATGACAGAACCCCCAGTCCCCTCTGAAACCAACTAGGGTTTACTAAAATAATTTTCAATGAACCTGAAATGCCCTTCTAAAATGCCCATCATTTTTGCCTTGGTTCAGAACCTCTGCCAAAAGTGGTGCACATTTTCCTAGGCCATCCTAGGGTTTTGAATTAAATCATAGATATTTGAATTTGGGCATTTAAAATAATATAAAATATTTAAATGCTCAAATATCTCCAAACTAAAAGGTTTCATGTTGGAAATAATCCAACTATGAGCCAGGAGTAGTTTGGTGATTTTTGGAATTGCCTAGGTATTTTATTTAATTCAACAAAGTTGCAGATATATTAAATAAAACAGAAAACAGAAAAGAAAGGGGAAAGACTTACCTGCGCGGCCCAGCCAGCTGGCCGGCCCAGCTAGCAGCCGACCCAGCCCAACACTGTAGCTCCCCGTCGTCTTCCTCCCCACGCCCCGAAGCTGCTGCGTGCTCGCGCGCGCGCGGCCGCGCGGCCACCTCCTGCTTGTCGACGCCCTCCTGGCCGCGTGGACGACGTCCGCAACCCGTCCCGATCCCCCCTGCTCTCGCTCACTCTCCCTCGTTTCTCCCTCGCTCTCTCTCGCTCTCGGCCGAAGATCACCGTCGCCGCCGTTCGCCGTAGCCACTGTCTCCGGCCACCCCTCGCTCCCCCGAGTAGCTCAGAAGCTCCGCCACAACTCCCTCTTCCTCCCCACCGCTCCACGAGTCCCCGGAAGCCCTGCATCGTCGCCACGTCGCTGTTCCCCTCTTCGGGCTCCGACCACCGTCGCCGACGAATTCGCCGTCTCCAGCGCGTCCCCGAGCCCGCTTCGACGCCCACTGCAACCGCGGTGAGCCCCCGAGTCGTTTCCCCCTCTCCTTCCCCTCGTTCCCTCACCGTAGCTGCATCCCCACCACGGCCGAACCTCCGCCGTCGCCGAGCTCGCCGTCGACGCAGCTCCGGTGACCATTTGGTCACCCCGGCGAGTCCAACGCGTTCACAGAACCCAGTAGAGCATCCCTAGCGCCTCACTTTGCTCGACTTCGAGCTCCAGCACCACTCCCGTGCACGACCGAACCCCGGCGGCCGCAGCCGAGCTCGCCGCCGTCGACTCCGGCCACCCCGACCCCAACTGACTCCGCCAAGAGCCGCGGGTCGTCCTCAGCTTCACTCCGGTGGTCGCCGCGTTCCATTTGGTGGCCGAAACGACCAAAACCACTATCGCCGCCGCACTGTTGGTCGCCGCCGGCCAGAACTCCGGCGAGCTGACGTGGCCTAGTTGATTAACCACTAATCCACCACCTACTGACGCTGACAAGTGGGCCCCAGGGCATAGTCAAAGCTAACCAGCCCGGGGTCAACGCGGGATTAGCCCCTGTGACACTGACGTGTGGACCCCACACGTCAGGTTTGACCCGAGCCAGCCCTGTTGACCTGCTGATGTCACTGTGATGTCAGACTGACGCAGTAATTGAATTTCTGGATTTAAATTAAATCAGGAAATTCCAGAATATTATTTAAACTTCAAAAATTCATAACTTTTATTCTGTAACTCCAAATTGGACAAATTATATATGAAAAATGATCAGAAAAATCCAATCTATCCATCTGTACTATTTTCATGCATGATCAAACAAGTTAACTTGATGTTTTAATCAGAATAAGAAAAGGCACTTTAAAAGGCCATATTTGAATTTGGAATTTGAATCTTTGATTCAAATTTTCTCAAACCCTACTGGCTTTAGTTGCATTAGCCCAACACACTCATATTGCCATGTTTCATGCATGCATCATATTGTTGCACATTGTTTGGTGATGCCTGTGTATCGTTATCCTTTGCGACAGGATCTGTCCCCGAGGAGTATCGTGATTACCCTAACGAAGAGTCGTATCCGTGCAACGAATCATCAGGCAAGCAACCAACCATTTGATCATATCGATACAATCCCATGTTCTCGCTCCTGCTCTATTTTACTGCATTAAGACAACGCGATTCAAACTGCTGTGTGCTACGGTAGTTGAACCCATTTCCTCTGCATGACCTGTCATTGCCACAGTAACTAGATGAAACCCACTAGCATGTGTAGGAGTTGATTGAGCCATATGTATGTGTTGTTCCTACCTTGCTATGCCTGCTATGCTTAGAGTTGTGTCAGGTCTGGTTCATCTGGGTGATGGGCTAGAGTGAAATGATTATGTCGGTAATGGGAGTGGTGTGGTGAACACGATTTGGTAAAGGTATCGATGAGAGGCCATGTAGGAGTACATGGTGGGTTGTTTCATTGAAGCCGACCTTAAGCACTGAGATCTGTATGTGTGATTTAAGAATCAGCTACTACCATACATTGGGCCCTGAAATATGACCCCGCTCGACTTCTTATTCACCCTAGCTCTCTGTCCAGGAGTTGCAAGTAGTTTCTGGTGTTTGTAGCCTACTGGAGGCCGTGGACAGCGCTGACCGTAGGGGTGGGCTGTGATGCGGTAGGTACATGGCACGGTGTACCGAATACCCGTTAGGTATCTCGGGAACCCTGTTCACATCGTTCGGGGCCGTATGGGAAACCTCGGCCGGACTCCCTGCGGATGGAACCTGAATAGGCGATAAACCTGGACTAGAGGCTTAAGTGTTTAGGTAGGTCGTGGTCTACACCCACGTCGGCTTTCGCTTGAAGTCTGCCGAGCACATGTCGTGTGCAGACGCTAAGTGGTGGAAACATGTATGAAGAAGTACACCCCTGCAGGGTCAACATGATCTATTCGAATAGCCGCGTCCGCGGTAAAGGACTACTTGGTTGCCTATACAGTTCATAGACAAGTAAATGGAAACTACTAAAAGCCTCAAGATAAGTGTGAGTGCCGAGGATGGCTCTTCCGTAGGAAGACGGAGGTGGATCCTCGGTAGTGTATTGAAGTGGTGAATAGTGGACTCATGTGCGCAAAACTATTTCAAACTGGAGTATCGTAGGATAGTCTAGCCAAGAGTCAAAGCTGGCTTGCTGCAATAACTCCACCAACCCTTCTTGATACTATGCATGTATGTAGGATCTGATGTAAGTCTTGCTGAGTACCTTTGTACTCATGTTGCTATAATCTACATTTTACAGAAGACCCTGCAACCCCTTCTGATGGGTTCTATGTAGACGTTGACATCAACGAGTAGGCTAAAGACCCAGGTGGTGACCCTGAGCTTGTGAAGGACCACATAGTATAGCCAGGCTTTCCAAGAGCCCGCTTAGACGCCCACTGCAACCGCGGTGAGCCCCCGAGCCGTTTCCCCCTCTCCTTCCCCTCGTTCCCTCACCATAGCTGCATCTCCACCACGGCCGAACCTCCGCCGTCGCCGAGCTCGCCGTCGACGCAGCTCCGGTGACCATTTGGTCACCCCGGCGAGTCCAACGCGTTCACAGAACCCAGTAGAGCATCCCTAGCGCCTCACTTTGCTCGACTTCGAGCTCCAGCACCAATCCCGCGCACGACCGAAACCCGGCGGCCGCAGCCGAGCTCACCGCCGTCAACTCCGGCCACCCCGACCCCAACGGACTCCGCCAAGAGCCGCGGGTCGTCCTCAGCTTCACTCCGGTGGTCGCCGCGTTCCATTTGGTGGCCGAAACGACCAAAACCACTATCGCCGCCGCACTGTTGGTCGCCGCCGGCCAGAACTCCGGCGAGCTGACGTGGCCCAGTTAATTAGCCACTAACCCACCACCTACTGACGCTGACAAGTGGGCCCCAGGGCTTAGTCAAAGCTAACCAGCCCGGGGTCAACGCGGGATTAGCCCTGTGACACTGACGTGTGGACCCCACACGTCAGGTTTGACCCGAGCCAGCCCTGTTGACCTGCTGATGTCACTGTGATGTCAGGCTGACGCAGTAATTGAATTTCTGGATTTAAATTAAATCAGGAAATTCCAGAATATTATTTAAACTTCAAAAACTCATAACTTTTATTCTGTTACTCCAAATTGGACAAATAATATATGAAAAATGATCAGAAAAATCCAATCTATCCATCTGTACTATTTTCATGCATGATCAAACAAGTTAACTTGATGTTTTAATCAGAACAAGAAAAGGCACTTTAAAAGGCCATATTTGAATTTGGAATTTGAATCTTTGATTCAAATTTGCTCAAACACATCTGGTTTTAGTTGCATTAGCCCAACACACTCATATTGCCATGTTTCATGCATGCATCATATTGTTGCACATTGTTTGGTGATGCCTGTGTATCGTTACCCTTTGCGACAGGATCTGTCCCCGAGGAGTACCGTGATTACCCTAACGAAGAATCGTATCCGTGCATCGAACCATCAGGCAAGCAACCAACCATTTGATCATATCGATACAATCCCATGTTCTCGCTCCTGCTCTCTTTTACTGCATTAAGACAACGCGATTCAAACTGCTGTGTGCTACGGTAGTTGAACCCATTTCCTCTGCATGACCTGTCATTGCCACAGTAACTAGATGAAACCCACTAGCATGTGTAGGAGTTGTTTGAGCCATATGTTTGTGTTGTTCCTACCTTGCTATGCCTGCTATGCTTAGAGTCGTGTCAGGTCTGGTTCATCTGGGTGATGGGCTAGAGTGAAATGATTACGTCGGTAATGAGAGTGGTGTGGTGAACACGATTTGGTAAAGGTATCGATGAGAGGCCATGTAGGAGTACATGGTGGGTTGTTTCATTGAAGCCGACCTTAAGCACTGAGATCTGTATGCGTGATTTAAGAATCAGCTACTACCATACATTGGGCCCTGAAATATGACCCCGCTCGACTTCTTATTCACCCTAGCTCTCTGTTCAGGAGTTGCAAGTAGTTTCTGGTGTTTGTAGCCTACTGGAGGCCGTGGACAGCGCTGACCGTAGGGGTGGGCTGTGATGCGGTAGGTACGTGGCCGGGTGTACCGAATACCCGTTAGGTATCTCGGGAACCCTGTTCACATCGTTCGGGGCCGTATGGGAAACCTCGGCCGGACTCCCTGCGGATGGAACCTGAATAGGCGATAAACCTGGACTAGAGGCTTAAGTGTTTAGGTAGGTCGTGGTCTACACCCACGTCGGCTTTCGCTTGAAGTCTGCCGAGCACATGTCGTGTGCAGACGCTAAGTGGTGGAAACATGTATGAAGAAGTACACCCCTGCAGGGTTATCATGATCTATTCGAATAGCCGCGTCCGCGGTAAAGGACTACTTGGTTGCCTATACAGTTCATAGACAAGTAAATGGAAACTGTTAAAAGCCTCAAGATAAGTGTGAGTGTCGAGGATGGCTCTTCCGTAGGAAGACGGATGTGGATCCTCGGTAGTGTATTGAAGTGGTGAATAGTGGACTCGTGTGCGCAAAACCATTTCAAGTTGGAGTATCGTAGGATAGCCTAGCCAAGAGTCAAAGCTGGCTTGCTGCAATAACTCCACCAACCCTTCTTGATACTATGCATGTATGTAGGATCTGATGTAAGTCTTGCTGAGTACCTTTGTACTCATGTTGCTATAATCTACATTTTTACAGAAGACGCTGCAACCCCTTCTGATGGGTTCTATGTAGACGTTGACATCAACGAGTAGGCTAAAGACCCAGGTGGTGACCCTGAGCTTGTGAAGGACCACGTAGTATAGCCAGGCTTTCCAAGCCTCTTTTGTTTTACTAGTTGTCTGTACCCAGACAAGTTACTTCCGCTGCTGGCTTGTATGACTGCATGACTTGTATGTTGGGTCGTGAGACCCGTACCTTTGTGTATGATATGTATGGCTCCCTGAGCCTTAAATAAAGTACTTGTGTCGTAGAGTCATGTTGTGATGCTTCGTTGTATTTGCACATATCGAGCATATTGTGTGTATGATTGAAATGCTTGGTATGTGTGGGATCTGACTATCTAGTTGTTTATCTTTAGTAGCCTCTCTTACCGGGAAATGTCTCCTAGTGTTACCGCTGAGCCATGGTAGCTTGCTACTGCTCTGGAACATCTAGGCTGGCCGGCATGTGTCCTTCTTCGTTCCTGTGTCTGTCCCTTCGGGGAAATGTCACGCTTTGAGTACCGGAGTCCTGTTAGCCCGCTACAGCCCGGTTTACCGGAGTCCTGCTAGCCCAGTGCTACAGCCCGGACCCACTTGCTGATGACCGACACGTTCGAAGCTGGGTCATGGATGCCTGTCCCTGTAAGTCTGTGCCACTTTGGGTTTACGACTAGTCATGTCAGCCCGGGCTCTTTATCATATGGATGCTAGCGACACTATCATATACGTGAGCCAAAAGGCGCAAACGGTCCCGGGAAAAGGTAAGACGACACCCGTGGGGATACCGTGCGTGAGGCCGCAAAGTGATATGAGGTGTTACCAGCTAGATCGATGTGACATCGAGTCGGGGTCCTGACAAGCAGCGACAGCGGCAGCAGGGGCAGGAGGCCTTGTGCACCCACCGGTTCAAGTTCTGTCTGGCCTGTTTGATGCACTAGCTGTACTTATGGCAGAGGCCAATCCGACGGATCAGGAGGCCCATGACGCAGAGGTTGCAAAGGTGAGAGAGCAGATCGCACAAGCCAAAGCCGACCTGGCAGCAGAGAAGGACAGGATGGCCGCAGAGCGGGCCGCTTTGGACGCCCAGGCCTATAAGCTCATGCTCGACCAGAACGCATCACAGGAGGTCTTGAAGCGGAAGCACAGATCACGCATGTCGTTAGGGTTCGACCCTCGAAATCTCTTTCACACTCCGGGAGCTAGAACCAGTAATCCGCCGGGGCACCTGGAGGTAAACCGGGTCGAGGCACCAGGGCCAGGAGCGACGGTCCAACCCTGCCTGATGGAACCTCCTCGGCAGAACATTGCGATTCCTCCGCCGGTCCAGACACCTCCGGGTCATTATTCTAATCCTATGGACAATCTTGTCGCAGCTGCTGCGCGATTAGAAGCTATCCCGGTCGAAGGAGACTCTCCGCAAGCAATAGAGACGCGCCGGGTTAAGGAACTTCTCCGGAGCGCTTTGATTCAACAGGAGGCATATTCATACAGCCGCGATCGGATTCATTCCACACCTCGTCCAAGCCGGAGCTATAGTAGGTGCCTAGATGAACCGGCCATATCAAGCAATGCGCGGGGCCGTGAAGCGGCCCGTGGCAATAACCCGGCCGGTGGTGTTCACGATACTCAGGATGTAGTGGACCGGGCCCGGGCACGAAGGGAGGCCGAGTTAGCAGCACAGAACGAGGCGGATCAGCTTACACACGTTCGTCCTACCACCTCTGCCGGGCCAGGGGTCACATCTAGCTTGGGAGTGCCCTGTTTAGTCCCCGCTTTACGCAATGTACGCCTGCCCAAGGACTTCAAGGGCCCACGCAAGGTGCCAAATTACACCGCTGATTTATCTCCAGAAGCGTGGGTAGAGAGTTATGAGATGGCAATGGAGATGCTGGATGTGGATGAGACCGCGTGTGCAAAGTACTTCACCATGATGCTTGAAGGCACAGCCCGTACTTGGTTGAAGAGCCTGCCGCCTAATTCTATCAGTTCATGGGCCCAGTTGCGGACCCGGTTTATCCAGAATTTCAAAGATACGTGTAAGCAGCCTAAGTCCATAGTAGACTTGGCGGCTTGTGTTTAGGAGGACGGAGAGTCAACAACCCATTGGGTACGCCGCGTTTCTGAAGTCTTGCACTTGTCTGACAGGATCAATGCTGACTCTGCGATCTTAACCCTGGAGGGCAACTGCCGGTTTAAGCCTCTAAAGCAGAAGTTGGGGCGTATGAAGCGGTTCTGTAATGACATGGGAACTCTCATGGCCGCTTTAGTGAAGTATGCTGATTCTGATAGTACCAAGGATCCCGAGACTGACGATGACGAAGCAGGGAAGGGGAAAAAGAATAGCAACTCTAAGGGGCATCAATACAAACCGGCGGGCCATGGAAACGGAGGCAAGCGTAAGGCGGATGGCAGCATGGACTTTGTGGCTAACACTAATGCGCAGGACAAGGGTCAGCGGCGCAGAGGTAAAGCGGCGAATCGTAATGGGCTCCAAATCCTAACCCGGATCGCTTAAACTATTTGCTGAATCAGCCTTGACCAAAACACGGGACGAAGGAGGCGCCGGCTAACCACCTTTGGAAGGATTGTTACATTATGCAGGAATTTAAAAACTCTAATGCCTTCCGGTATGATCGTGGGTCAGGTGGTGGCTCAAGATCCGGTTTCCATGGGCCGGGTCACGATGGAGCTTCCGGTTCAGGTTTCAATCAGGGCGGTAATAATAACCAGGATAATCAGAACGGTCAAGGGGGTTACAACCAACAGCAGCAGCAGCAGCGGTCGGGTTATCAGAGCCAGCCAAAACAGTTGAACAATGGGCAGTATCACGTTTTCACAACTAGCTCGGATAAGCGCGACCGGAAACTTCATAAGCGAGCAGTGAACTCTGTTGAACCGGACGTACCGCGTTATTTACGCTGGTCGGAGCAGCCTATCGTGTGGAGCAGGGAGGATCACCCCCCCCCCCCCGGGTTGACAATCCGGGCCAGTTGGCATTAGTGGTAGACCCTTAGGTGGGAGGTTATAAATTCACCAAGGTGCTCATGGATGGAGGGAGCAGTATTAACATCCTGTACTATGAGACATTCCGCCGCATGGGGCTAACAGACAAGGATCTCAGACTGTCTAATACGGTGTTCCATGGTGTGGTGCCTGGCAAATCAGCATATCCTGTTGGTAAGATAGCCCTGGAGGTGGCTTTTGGGGACGAGCATGATTCCCGATCCGAGACACTAACCTTTGAGGTGGTGAAGATCCGGAGCCCGTATCATGCCTTGTTTGGGCGGCCGGCTTATGCCAAATTCATGGCACGGCCCTGTTATATCTATTTACAGCTCAAGATGCCGGGTCACAAAGGGACAATAACGGTTCATGGGAGCCGCAAGATTGCTTTGGAATGTGAGGAAGGTGATGCGGCCTATGCAGAGTCGGTTTGTGCCACGGAGGAGTTGAAATATTATAGGGACAATGTTGATCCGGCGGACATGACCCCTTTGAAGAAGCCAACTACGGAGCATGATTCAGATCTGAAGTTCAAATCAGCGGCTGAGACCAAGCTTGTTGACTTCGTGCCCTGCGATTCGTCCAAGCAGTTCACTGTCAGTGCCAACTTGGACCCTAAATAGGAAAGCGCGCTCATCGAGTTCATCCGTGAGAATCGGGACATTTTTGCATGGAAGCCTTCTGACATGCCAGGTGTACCGAGGGACTCGCTGAGCACACTCTTGATGTTGATCCCAAGTATAAACCGGTAAAGCAATTTCTCCGCCGGTTTAACGAAGAGAGGCGCAAAGCTATTGGGGAGGAGGTGGCCAGGCTCTTAGCAGCTGGTTTTATCATTGAAGTGTTCCATCCAGAGTGGCTTGCTAATCCGGTGTTGGTTCTTAAGAAAAATGGCACTTGGCGTATGTGTGTGGATTACATGGATCTTAACTAGGCTTGTCCAGCGGATCCTTTTGCCCTCCCTCGCATTGACCAGATTATTGACGCCACGGCGGGTTGTGAGCGTTTGAGTTTTTTGGATGCGTATTCTGGGTATCATCGGATCAAAATGGCGGTTAAGGACCAGGAGAAGATGGCGTTTATTACTCCCTTTGGAGCCTTCTGCTATGTATCTATGCCTTTTGGGCTCAAGAGCGCCCAAGCCACTTATCAAAGGTGTGTACAGAATTGCCTGCATAAACAGATCGGCCGCAATGTGCACGCCTATGTGGATGATATTGTAGTCAAGTCAAGGCAGAAGGAGACGCTGGTTGATGATTTAAAGGAAACCTTTGACAACTTGCGGGTTTATAAGATGATGCTTAACCCTGCCAAATGTGTCTTTGGTGTTCCGGCAGGCAAGTTACTGGGCTTTCTTGTGTCCAACAGAGGAATTGAGGCTAATCCGGAGAAGATTACGGCTATCACCTCCCTGGCTAAACCGAAGTGTATCAACGATGTTCAGCGGTTGGCGGGTCGGATCGCTGCACTGAGCCGGTTTATCAGCCGCCTCGGAGAGAGGGCCATCCCTTTATACCAGATGTTGAGAAAGACAGATCAGTTCATCTGGAGTCTAGTTGCTGATGAAGCGTTGGAGGACTTGAAGCGGCAATTAGCCAATCCGCCCGTTCTTGCAGCTCCGGTCGACAAGGAGCCGTTATTGTTATACGTAGCGGCCAATGCTTGCGCAGTTAGCGTGGCTATTGTAGTAGAACACAAGGAGGCGGGCAAGGAGTATCCGGTTCAGCGGCCGGTTTACTATATTAGCGAGGTGCTTATTGAATCCAAGCAAAGATATCCGCATTGGCAGAAGCTGGTATATGGAGTTTTCATGGCAAGCCGGAAGTTGAAGCAGTATTTCCAAGGGCACCCTATCACAGTGGTCAGTTCAGCTCCCTTGGGCGATATCATACAGAACCGGGAGGCGACCGGCCGGATTGCCAAGTGGGCTATAGAACTTGGGCCGCACGGATTGAAGTACGTACCCCGGACGGCGGTGAAGTCTCAAGCACTTGTTGATTTCATCAATGATTGGACTGAGTTGCAAGCACCAGAGGAGAAGCCGGATCACACATATTGGACTATCCATTTTGATGGATCCAGGCAATTGGAAGGCTCGGGGGCTGGAGTCGTGCTAACTTCCCCACGAGGTGATAAGTTTTGTTATGTTCTCCGCTTAATGTTCCCTTGTACTAATAATGCAGCTGAGTATGAAGCCTTGCTCCATGGTCTCCGGATGGCTAAAGAGATGAATCTAAGTCGGGTTAAGTGCTTCGGTGACTCGGACCTTGTAGCTCAACAGGTGTCTGGCACTTGGGATTCTAAAGACCCACTCATGGCTGCATATCGTCGTGAGGTGGATATTGTTGCAGGTCACTTCAAGGGTTATCAGGTGGATCACGTGGATCGTCGAAAAAATGAAGCGGTGGACGCTTTAAGCCGGTTGGGCTCTCAGCATAAACCGGTCCCGCCTAATGTCTTTCTTGATGTGTTGCACAATCCGTCAGTCAAGCTCCTAGGTGAAGCGGATTTGGCTATTCCTGATCCGGAGGCTCAATTGGTGGCAGCCATGCATGTTATACCGGATTTGATAGTTCCTTATCTTGCGTACATGAACCGAGGAGAGTTGCCAGAGGATGAGACTCTAGCCAGGCAGATAGTCCGGCGATCCAAATCTATGACAATTATCAATGGCGAATTGCATCATTGCAGTGTATCAGGGGCGTTTCAACGCTGCGTCTCTCCTGAGGAAGGTTGTGAAATTTTATGCGAAATCCATGAAGGGGATTGTGGTCACCACGCCGGTTCAAAGTCTCTGGTGGCTAAGGCGTTTCGTCACGGGTTTTACTGGTTGACAGCTCATGCTGATGCGGAGGACTTGGTTAAACTGTGTGATGGCTGTCAGAAATTTTCAAGGCGTGCTCATGTGCCGGCTCAAGAATTGAGGATGATTCCAATTACTTGGCCATTTGCAACATGGGGGCTAGATATGGTCGGACCTTTTAAAAGATCCAAGGATAAGAAAACCCACCTTTTGGTGGCAGTTGACAAGTTTACCAAGTGGGTTGAAGCGGAGCCTGTCAGCAAGTGTGATGCAGCTACAGCGGTGCAGTTCATTAAAAAGGTGATTTTCCGGTTTGGCTTTCCACACAGTATCATTACCGACAATGGTACCAATTTATCCAAGGGTGCTATGAAGGAATTCTGTGAACGTGAGCACATCAGACTTGATGTATCATCAGTGGCTCACCCCCAGTCCAATGGGCAGGCAGAACGAGCTAATCAAGAGATCTTGCGAGGCATCAAACCCCGGCTTATGGTTCCATTGCAAAGAACACCGGGATGTTGGGTTGAAGAGCTACCATCTGTGCTATGGAGTATCAACACTACGCCCAACCGATCTACAGGATACACACCGTTTTTTATGGTCTACGGAGAAGAGGCGGTTCTCCCTAGTGATATCCGGCACGATTCGCCTCGTGTGGCGGCTTATGTTGAAGCAGACAATGAGACAGCACGGCAAGATGCTTTGGACCTATTAGATGAGGAGCGTGACATAGCGGCTGCCCGCTCGGTGATTTATCAACAAGATCTTCGTCGCTATCACAGTCGCCGGGTCAGAACCAGAACTTTTCAAGAAGGAGATTTGGTGCTTCGGCTCATCCAAGATCAGACGGATATGCACAAGTTATCCCCACCTTGGGAGGGACCTTTCGTGGTCAGCAAGAATCTGCACAATGGGTCGTACTATTTGATTGAGATTCGAGAGCATAAAGACTCACGCACATCAGAGGAGGAGACCAACAGGCCGTGGAATATAGCTCATCTTCGGCCTCTTGAGCCATCGGCTCTATCTATGTACATATTATGGCAGTGTATATATTATTATTGATATAATAAAACCGGAACCTCAGCTAAAGCGGGGTCTCTGTCCTTTCATATCATGTGTGGTTACATGGAGTGGTTCTGTTTTAAAGCGGCCTCCGGTTTACCCCTTGAAGTTCGCTTTTCAAAAAAGCTTTGTGATATCACTTCGGGCTTTGGTCGTGTCCGAACCAATGCAACACCTTTTGATAGGCGAAAGCCACCAGATCACTTGGGGACATGGTCAAGTCTGAACCAGTCACGCCTCTTGATCGGCCTAAGGCCACAGAATCACTTGGGGGCTTGGTCGAACCCGAACCATTGCCACGCCTTTTGATCGGCATATATGCCACGGTTTCATTTGGGGACCTGGCTGACTTGAACCATTGTCACTCCTATTGGGGGCTTGGTCCTGTCCGACCGTGGTAACACCATCTGATCAGCTCAGTAAAGCATGTTTTTGCAAACGGTTTTTATCATTGCCTTTGCTTCCATATTTCTTTTATGACTATTCTTCAATTTTTGTTGTGTTTCCCTTAAACCAACAACACTTTTTTACCGGTTCAGCTGACGGAAATCGGTTCATTTGACTCCGGAGAAATATGCCCGGTTTAACTTTCTTGTTAACATCATGAAGTAGCAGGGGGGCTCATAATGACCCAGCACGGTTTACATGGGAGTTGTTTTCTCCCCTTTGATTGTAACGGTTTATAAAACCTCCGTTTCAAGCATGGCTAAGCCAACTTTATGCCCAGCGATGGCAGCTATTCTGTATCGCATATTTGATTATATGTTTTAAATACATTGATATATATATATATATATATATATCAAGGTTATAAACCGGTTGGCGGTATAACCGCCACCGCAGTTCAAGATTTTCTGATTGCAGGAAATATAAATTGAGGATTTCAAGCAAAAGCATCAAGTACGTATGCACGAAGGCATATTTAAAGTAGAAGTATTGGCTATTCTATTACAAGGCAACGCGGTGCCCAAATAAAGATCATTGTTATTTTGGCAAATCATAATAAGGCAGTTGTTTAAACCGGCTTCCGGTTCAAGCCTGCTCATCAAACCGGTCTGATGGTTGTGGGTCGTCCCGCGCCGCTTCAGCTTCCTCATCTCTATCCATTGGCTGGAAATCAACAGTGGTCCAGTCGATTCCCATTAAAGCTTGAAAGACAGCCTCTTCATGGATCAGAGAAGACGGTTCAATATCAGGAGCGTAAGTATGCTTACGGATTGGAGGAATCAGATTCTCCGCTTCAGGAGTTGGTGCAGGCACTCGTTTGTTCTGATCATTGTACTGAGCTCGATAATGCGACAAGTCGGCCTCTTCAGCCAATTGACAAGCCAGAGGGCGTACTGCACGGTTTATCGCCCTCAAATCATCTTCATTGAACTCTGAGCCATCTTCCTTCAAGCTGGGATAGCCTTGAGCTGCTTCAACAGGATCGAAATCCGGCACCCATGCTTTTGCCCGGATTAAGGCGTTAATGGCTCCGGTTCGAGCAGCAGATTTTTTCAGTTCTTCAATCCGAGCAGGAAGCATTGACAACCTATTCAGAGTATCTTGGATTAAAGTGGGTGCCGGATTGTTATGAGATGCAGTGGTGATGATCCGCTGCGCTCCGGTGTACAGCTGTTCAATTAAAGTATAGGCAGCCTTCAACTTCTTCCGAACATCTGACCCTAAGTGACCAATGCGTGTACCTGCAACAATACAGGAAAGATCACAAACCGGATCTATTATAAGCAGGCCAGAGTTGTCCAGGAAACCAAAAGGAGCTTACCAAAGATAGCAGCGGTCAGCTCATCTACCACCGGTTTAAGGGCAGCTTCAGCGTTTTTAGCTCTTTTTATTAAAGCGGCCTTTTCAGTGGCCCAATCAGCCCGCTCCTCCTTGAAGCCCTCCTTCAGCTGCTCTGTGATGCTCAAAGCGCTGGTTAACTCCTCCCTGGTTTTGTCGGTTTTGGCTTGTTGGGTTTTCAAAGCTTCCTGCAGATCAGTAATCCGGTCCTCTTTGATCCTCACTTCAGCCTGCATAAAGACAGTGCTTGGCTTTAAACAAACGGTACAAGAATTTGAAGTACCAACCACATAACAAGTTATACGCTTGATACTTGGGGGCTAATGCACCTTCAATTTTCATCTATTGCTAAATCGCAAAGTCCCAAGCTCAATACAGGTATTCAACTTGGCACTTGGGGGCTAATGGCTATTTGCTCGGTTATGTTCTGATGTTAGAATCTTTATTGGAGTCCCGGTTTAATTATACTAAGTTGAACCGGCCCTTGGGGGCTACATTGATGGATTTCAAAGTATTGAGGACTATATTCAAGTCCCGGCTTGAAGAAGGTTACAAACCGGCCCTTGGGGGCTAGGAGGATTAATACAGTGGCAGTAATTAAAGAAAGAAGAAGCACAAGGAAGTTACCTCAAATTTATCTCTCATCATCTTTATCATGCCAGCTTCATAGTCACGACTAGTATATAGCCGGTTCAAGTAACCAGAATGGAGATCTTGGGCACTCAGAGCAGCATATGTTTCCAGATCAACATCCCATTTGCCTTTGTTCATGGCAGAAAAATCTTCTTTCACAGTATGCTTGGCCAAAGTGACAGGATTCCCTGGTTCAAAGCGACCTACGTCGGTAATTACAACGTCATCATCCTTGGACTCGCCGGTTTGCGTTGGCGCGGTCGGTTTATCGGCAGGCTTTGAAAGACTGCGGGATCTATCAATCCGGGCGGAGCTGGCAGGCTGGTCAATAGGGACTGAAGTATTGGTAGGCCTTTTATCAGTAATAGCATCATCTTGCAAGGGAGGATCATTGGGAATATCTTCAGGAACGAATGCTTCAAGATCTGGTGCTTTATCATGTTCAGGGGCAGCATCTTCCTCGGCCGCTTTATCCAGGCAGGCTTTTTTGCTCGGTTTAGGTTTAGCCCTGAAAGAGAAACAAAGAGTCAAGGAACAGCATAAGTTATAACGTGGTATACCAGAAGCATATGTTCAGTCTAGCTTACCCAAGAACCGTTTTCAGTGGTGGCAGCTGAGTGGCCGACGATTCACCAGAGGAAGAATGGGAAGTAACCTGATAATAGGAGTCGAACGGATTAAGAGGTTGACGGATGAAACCCGCTTTAGGATGTAAATTAATAAAAAGGTCGGAGACCTCGGAGCGGCATTTTCGAACCGGACTGTTTGGTAAACCGGCGGAGGTAACTACCTGGCCGCTGTGCCGGGTTGTACGGAGAGCTTCATGTTGCTGAGTCTTCATAAGAAATTTGGGATCCAAGTAAGCAAGAGGATGAGAAAATTTAACTTTCCGGTTTGCCTGGCGAAATTTTGGCAAAGGCAAAGGATCTGAATCGGAAGAGAGAATAGTTACCTCAGCGACATCAGCATTACTGGCTTCAGCGTCGTCCTGACAAGTATCATCATCAATAAGGCGTGTAAAAAGTAAGCCTAGTGAATCGAGTTCTACCTCAAGGTCCGAGTTACCCACATCATCATCAACAGCCGGATCAGATGAAGCAGTGGTTTTCCTCTTTTTAGCAGGCTTCTTGATGACCTTGGTCTTTAGCCGGGTTGGCCGTTCTGTTTTCTCCGGTTTGTCTTGTGGAAGCTTCTTACTCCAAAACGGATTATCACCCTGGTTAAGCAGCAATTGATGTCAGACAGAGATAGCAATAACAGGTTCAGTAAAAAGTACAATCAAAGTCTTACAGCTGGCGGTTTGTTGGTAGCACAGAAAGGGGGTAGGCCGGTTTGAGCGCAGAGGTGCTCCGGTTCGTTCAGCATTTTCTTCACAGCCTCTGTGACTTCATCATCGGAGAGCTGGATGTTGGTGTGTCGGAGTGGGTCATCAACGCTACCAGTATACTTGCACATTAAACCGGAGCGCCGGCTGAGAGGCAGTATGCTCCATGATATCCAACAGCGTGCGAGATCTACTCCTGTTAAATTGTTGGCCATGAAGGCTCGGAGCTTGGATAATTGCGGAGCGTATTTACTCCTCTCCTTGGCACTTAACCTTTGTGGGAAGGGGTGTGTATTGCTGAGCCGCTCCAGACGAAAGCCAGGCAAAGGATTTTCATCATCAAGGGAAGTATCTTTGCAGTAAAACCATGTTGCATTCCACTCCTTGGGGTGACTCTGTAGTCTGGCATGGGGATAAGTGATTTCTTTCCTTTTCTGAATTACCATACCGCCCAATTAGGTATTGGGACCATCAGTGAATTCTGTGTGGCGGTTTAAGTGGAAGCAGTCTCTGAACAATTCAACTGTGGGTTTCTCTTGAAGGTATACCTCACAGAGCACTTGGAAGTGACATAAGTTGGTAACAGAATTGGGGCCAGTATCTTGCGGGCGGAGTTGAAAATTGGCTAACACATCCCGGTAAAATTTAGAGCCGGGCGGTTTGAAGCCCCGGGCTAAGTGATCCGCAAAAATCACAACCTCTCCCTCTTGAGGTGTGGGAGGGCATTCATCACCAGGAACCCTCCAGTGGATAGTATCTTTGCTGGCTAAAGCGCCAATCGAAACTAAATCATCCAGCTGAGTTTCTGTGACGCGAGAAGGAACCCAGTTGCACTCATATACTTGTTTGGCCATGATGAGATCTACAAGAAATAAGTGATTCCGGTTCAAGAATGCGCTGGTATGAACAATGTTAAACCAGAGGCAGTACATTTAAACCGGATTTCTATGAGGTAGCATAATAAGACTGAAGAAGTCTGGCGGTTCAACAAGGGGACTAATGGTATATACCGGTTTAATAAAATTTCCTATATTAAGTTAAACCGCCTGATCTAAACATTGAAAGCAATTGAGGTTTCGGATGGCTAAGTAGGCAGAAACAGGTTTCACAAGGTCCTATTGTAGTAATGGATCTGAAGTAAGTTCAGAAAAACAGAAAATATTCAAAAGATTATAGCAGAACGGAAGTGAATCAATGGGCAGGTATGTAGATGAGATCTATGGACTTGAGCGTGAAAACTACAGGTGGATGCTAAAAGGCTACTGCTAATCAGAGCAGGGTTTCACAGATCTATCCAGGAGTCTGGGTACGAGCATGAAAAAGTGAGGAACACGGCAAGAACACGAAACCCTAGAACAGATCTATGTTAAGAAGAGCAGAAGGCTTACCAGAGTCGAGGAAGACGCGGAAAGCTACCGCAGTGCTCTGGAGCGTTCAGGTTGATGCAGCGGCCCAAGACGGTGCAGAGGTCAATGGCGGTGGCGGAGCTCCGAGGCTGGCGACGCGAGGAAGACGAAGAGAAAGAGATGAAGGGGAGAAAAGGAAATGACCCTTCGGTCCTATTTATAAGGCAGGGGACGTGTGTCAGGCGCGCGAATCCAGGAGCCACAAGATTCAGAAGTGGAGCTGCTGCCTTGGGTATCGCAGATCTATTAATAAAAGAAGGCGTCATAAATGTTAACTTCATGATGACGTCATGCCGGTTTACAGCAACCAGAGATGATGACGACATGGCGGTTTACCAATTACCAGAAGATGTTGAAGACAAAGATTTTTGTGAAGGATTGACATGAACCAGTTCAAATCAATCTGGGGCCTAATGTTGGGGATATTACCACTGGGCGTGAACCGGCCTACTTGGGCCGGGTTAGCTTCATTAGTAGTTTAAAGGTGATTAAGCAGATGAAGGCCCAAGGCCTGTAGTCGGTCTAGAACCTGTAGCCGTAAACCGGCTTGATATGTAAACTTGCATTGTAAGTTAGGAATAGAGAGAGACCAACCGGGATACGAGTATGAACCGGTGTGGGACTCTGTGGACCGACGGGCGTCACCTGTGTATATAAGGGGACGACCCGGCGGCGGTTCAAGGACAGACAACAGCAACTCGAGCCTAGGCGAAGCTTGTTTGCTCCCTAGCCATCGAAACCACATCAATTCCATCACAACTAGACGTAGGATTTTACCTTCATCGAAGGGGCCGAACTAGTATAAACCCTTGTGTCTTTGTGTCCGCTTTAACCCCTTCAAGTTAACCCGTAGCGATGGCTCCACGACTAAGTCCTTTCACGAGGACATCTGCCGTGACAAATCCACGACAGTAGGGATGACATCCTCAGTAGCTTTGAACTTGATGGATTCCTCAAGTGACATTTCATCTAGCACAGGAGGTAGGTGCTCTCTTTGCGAGCCATTAGTTTCATAGAACCGCACATCTACAGTTTCAACAACCTTGTGATGATTGATGTTGAAGACTCTGTAGGTGTGTGAGTCCTTTCCATAACCAAGCATAAAACCCTCATGTGCTTTCGATGCAAATTTAGAGTGATGATGAGCATCTCTAATCCAGCATTTAGCACCGAAGACTTTGAAATAACTTACATTGGGTTTCTTGTCAGTGAGGAGTTCATATGAGGTCTTTTTGAAGAATTTGTGAAGATATACCCTGTTGATGATGTGGCACGTAGTATCAATTGCTTCAGTCCAGAAACGCTGAGGTGTCTTGTATTCATCAAGCATAGTGCGGGCATCTCAACAGGAGTCATGTTCTTGCGCTCCACGACGCCATTCTACTGGGGAGTATAAGGAGCAGACAATTCATGAGTAATACCAAGCATATCGAGATATTCATCGAGGCCAGTGTTCTTGAACTCGGTTCCATTATCACTCCTGATATGCTTGATCTTCACACCAAAGTTGGTGGAAGCCCTTCAAGAAAATCGTCTGAAGACTTCCTGCACTTCATTTTTGTAAGTGATGATATGCACCCATGTGTAACGAGAATAGTCATCAACTATGACAAAGCCATATAATGATGCAGAACTAGAGAACATGGCATAATGAGTAGGGCCAAATAGATCCATATGAAGTAATTAAAAGGGACGAGAAGTTTCATGATAGTCTTCGAGGGATGCTTGGCTCTGGTAATCTTTCCAGCCTCACAAGCCCCACAAAGATGATCTTTGAGGAAACTTGACACCCTTGATGCTGCTTCTTCTTCCCGAGTGTATGCAAGTTCCTCATCCCAGCATGACCAAGTCGTCAATGCCATAACCAGCATTCTGAAGCTTTTGCAAGTAGACATGTGGCAGGCTGTGGTCCTGCAGGGAAATCAACAATATACAAGTCTCCTTTCCTAAAGCCTTTGGAGACTTTGGAGTTGTCAGATTCCATTAGCACAAGGCAACGAAATTTGCCAAAGACAACAACCATATCAAGATCACAAAGCATTGAGATAGACATAAGATTGAATCCTAAGGACTCAACAAGCATGACCTTGTCCATGTATTTATCCTTTGAGGTTGCAACCTTACCTAGACCCAATACCTTGCTTTTGCCTTTGTCAATGTAGGTGATATGCTTCAGATGAGATGGTGACAAATCAGTGTCCATCAACAAGCTCCTGTCACCAGTCATATGATTTGTACATCCGCTGTTGACGACCCACTCAGTACCTTTGGGTTGTTCATCCTACAGATGAATTAGTGCAACTTACGAACCCATATACTTCGTCAGTGAAGAATATGATATCAATTTCATCAATAGTAATAGATATAGAAATATGAGGACGTGAGAAATGAATGATTCATTTCTTCATGATTAGCTTGTGTCCTTTCAAGCACATTCAAGTCTCCAGCAAATTCTTCAGAGGATTAAGCTCGTCTAGAGACCTGACCCTGCATAAGAGATTAGTTCTTTTTCTTCACCACCCACATCTGGAGGGGTGGCAAAGAGTTCATCATTCTACGAGCTCCATAAGAAAAAGATGACATAGAGGCCAGTGCACTTTGTTTCACAGAAAAGTGGTTAGGATAAGCATATGAATAAGCAAAAAAATTCTTCGAGGACTTATGAACATAATGGTTTGAAGAATAATGCACATATTCATAGCCTTTAGACTTTCCCTGCAAAACAGAAGTGTTAGCACGATGATGTTCACATGAGGATTTTGATCCATGTGAAGATTTTGATCCACATGAAGAATTTGGTCCATATGAGGACTTGGATCTATAAGAAGAATTTGGTCCATATGAAGAATTTGATCTGGGGTTCCTATTCTTAATTGGTGGTGTCATGATGACATTCACCTGAAGATTTTCAAGGCATCTTTTAGGAACCCAGATTTTCTTCATAGGGGGACCGTTCCTGTAGTTAGTTCCAACATATCGAGAAAATACTTCACCATTCTAATTCTTAAACAGTTTATAGTTGGAGTCAAATGACTCATCAGAGGAATATGAAGAATCAGAGGTAAAGCCAGATAAAGTGCATGGATCTACAGGAGGTCCTTTCGCAGCAACCCATGAGGTTTTGGGGTACTGCTCAGGTTTCCAGTAGGTCCCATCAGCATTGAGTTTCCTCTCAAGGGCAATACCCTCTTTCCTAGGGTTCCTGTTCAAGATTTTCTTTTTGAGCACATCACATAGAGTCTAATGCCCTTTGAGGCTTCTGTAAATGCATGTCTCCAGCCCTGCATTATCGTTAGTGATACATGTGGTATCCTCATATGAGGAATTTGTAACCACAAAGATAGTTGAAGAATTTGCAGCAATAGAAGCATTTGAACATTCAGGTGATGAATTAGCAGATTCACGCTCAATGCATTTCATACATGGTGGAACAAATTCTTCCTGAGCGGAACTGATCTGTTGAGCAAGCAATGAATCGTTTTCCTTCTGAAGATCTTCATAACTCACTTTTAACTTCTCAAGATCTTGCTTTCTCTAAAGAAATTCAGAAGAAAGTTTCTCATGATTAGTTAAGAGGGTGTTATGATGATTTTGAAGGTTATCAAACCAAGTTTGAAGTCTCTCAAGATTATCTGTCAGAGTCTTAGTTCGATTCAATTCCTCACCCAACATATCATCGCTTTCATCTAGCATGTTTTGAACTTTTTCAAGAGCTCTTTGTTATTTAGTGGCAAGGGAAGCAAGTTTGGCATAGCTGGGGCCAAATTCATCACCTGATTCATCATCACTAGATTCAGAAAGGTAGCATTCTGTTACCTTGGCACCCTTTGCCATAAGGCATGGTGAAGAGGATGATGATTAGGTGTGAAAGTCATCTCCTTGAGTGATTCCTTGAAATCCTCAAATTAAGGATCATGACGAGTAAGATGGCCTTCGTAGACCTCAGAGAGTCGGTCCTAGATTAGCTTCGCATGATTGAGATGCATGATGTTCCTGAACTGATTTTGGGACAAACAGGAGCAGATGACATCTTTCGCCGTGAGGTTGAGTAGAGTGTACTTGCAAATTTCATCAGCCTTCGTCATCTTGCAGAGATCGGCGAGACCAATCTCAGTGACGGTCCACATTTCACTATTCATCGCCATGAGTCGCTTCTTCATCATGGCCCTCCACTTGGGATACTCAGACCATCAAAGATGGGGCATGTCACTTTCTTCATTCCTGCAGTCGACATAACTAAACTCTAGGCAGTTAAACCAAAATCACATAGAACAAGGGAGTACCTTGCTCTGATACCAATTGAAAGTGCGTTATGTCGACTAGAGGGGGGGTGAATAGGCGATTTTTATGAATTCTTCACTGAGGAATTTCAGGGTGAGGAAATTCCTAAGCGAAGAACTACTTGTATTGGAATAGGTACTCAGGTATAAGCATAACAAAGCAACATCATAGTCATCATGATGAAAATGAAAGACAAACACAGAGTACAGAAAGCGTGAACACAGGATAAGCAGGACGAAGACAAACTGACTGAAGAAATAGGATTGAGGAATTAGAGAAAGTCTTCAGTCAAATTCTTCAAAACAGTAATGATCAGGTTCATCAACACATAACTGAGGAAATGAAAGGGTTGAGGAAATAGAACCAGTAGGCTTGGTGAAGAAAATAATTTGGTAGACCAGTTCCAACTGATGTGACAGTTGTACGTCTGGTTGGAGTGGCTGAGTATTTAAATTCGAGGACACACAGTCCCGGACACACAGTCCTCACCGTATTCTCCTTGAGCTAAGATCACACAGACCTCGCCCAACAGTAGTGGTAAGTCTTCACAGGTGACTTCCAAACCTTCACAGACTTGGTCACTCGGCAATCCACAATTCCTCTTGGATGCTTAGACCATGACGCCTAACCGTCTAGAGGATACACAGTCCTCAAAGGTAACAAGCGTCGGTTCCACACAGGAACAATCTCTTCAGTGATGCTCAATCACTTTGGGGTTTGTAGGTTTGGGTTTGGGATTTGGGTTTTCCTCACTTGATGATTTTCGCTCAAAGTCCTCGGAGGATGGGATGCTCTCAAATGACAAGTGTCAGTTTCTCTTGGAGCAGCCAACCAGCTAGTGGTTGTAGGGGGCGGCTATTTATAGCCTAGGGAGCAACCCGACATGATAAGACATAAATGCCCTTGTGTGATATGACTGTTAGGTGGTAGGATATTTTGGACAGCTGGCGCGTGGCACAGCAACAGTCGGATTTGAGGTTCGAATTCCTCAGGGCTATTGATGCGGAGCATCCCTTGGTCATCCCCATGGACCTACCATCGCCTCACCAAGCCTCAAGAGGACCCATGACTAGAGCACGTGCTAGAGCTCTCGAAACCGAGGTGACTTCTCTCCTAAGTGATATCTCATATGATCCTCTCGAGACATGGCTACCACCTAAGTCCGATATAATATGCATGATTAGGTGTCAAGAAGAACCTCCCAAGGATGCGCGTGAAGACGGACAAGCTGCCCACTCCGCGGATGAAGAGAACCAGCTGACACGGACAAGATCACCTTCCAGGCCCCGGACATCCGGCCCAGGCCCCGGACATCCGGCCCCTGGAGCTTCTCCATCAGCAACAGCCAAGTCTGTCAAGTCTCCAGGGCCCGGACATCCGGCGTCCAGCCCGGACATCCGGCCTCAGCCCGGAAATCCGGCCAAAGCCCCGGAAATCCGGCGCCTCGCACCAGGAACCACAGAAACCTGCACCTCCAGCCCGGACATCCGGCGTCTCGACCCGGACATCCGGTGCCTCCGGAAGCCCCGGACATCCGGCCCGACGCCCGGACATCCGGCTCTGCCTGTGTGTGAACAGTGAAGGGCCGAAGCCCATGTACCTCTTCGCCCCCCTAGACTATATATACTCCTTCCCCTTCCTCTTTCTAGGGTTAGCATTGGATTAGCTCATTTTGTGTGAGAGCCTTAGCTCATCCACTTGGATACTTCTCCTCAGAGTTCACGGCCTCTTCGGAGAAGATCCCCAAGCGGACTCAAGACCCCTTTCTAGGGAAGAACATCAAGGCATCCTCTTGGAGAAGAACGGTTCTGTTGTATCCTTTCCTTTGTTGATCTTGAACCTTGTGCTACCTTATGTGTGTGATGATCTAGCACTCGTGTGATTGATTCTATGTCGGTTTAGTGTTTTTCTCTTGTTTTCCCCGTGTTCCCCTTTGTGATTTCCGTGCGTTCTTCGTGTTCTCCCGTAGGATCCCCTCCAAACGTGAAAGATTGACGTTCTAGGATTCCACCCTACATCAGCTATCATGTTCCTCACTGTGTAGGCAATTCGCACTAGCGAATTCCTAACTCCTCAGTCAGAACAAATTCCTTAGAGAGCAGAAGATCTTTGTCTCTGTCACTGAAGAAATTGACTGAACTGATATGAGATTTTCAAATGCTTCACTCGAAGGATTGGGTAGGTGTAGGATTTTGAGATGTGCATCACTTAGTTTTACCTCGACCCCGTTTAACAGTACGGTGTTTCCTATGACTCAAGAAAGATAAAATGAAATTACGAAAACAAAAGTCTTCATGCTTCAGATTCCTCGCATGAATATTGAAGTCTTCAAGGTCACACCAATTTCTTCACTTTCAAAGTCTTCAGGAGAACCAAAGTCTTCAGCCGAAGACATTCATTTTTAAGGGTCGACTTTCACTGTAAATATCAAACTCCTCATTGACTTATAGAGCATGTGTACACTCAAAAAAATATTAGTTCCTTAACCTATAAGTCTTCAATACACCGAAATCACTAAGGGGCACTAGATGCACTTACACTTTGCATGATCATAAGATAGCTAGCATGATATTTTCATGGATTGTCCATTTTTTGATATCTTTGCTACACTAGATCATTGCACATCCTGGTACACTACCAGAGTCATTCATATAGAGTCATCATGTATTAGTTTTAACGAGTTGTAAGTAAATAAAATTGTGATGATCATCATTATTAGAGCATTGCCCCAGTGAGGAAAGGATGATAGAGACTATGATTCCCTGAGAAGTCGGTATGAGACTCCGGACAAAAGAAAAATAGGCCAAAAAGAGCCCAACAAAAAAATAAAGAAAAGAGAAAAAAACTAAAATGAGAGAAAAAGAGAGAAGGGGCAATGCTACTATCCTTTACCACACTTGTGCTTTAGAGTAGCACCATGTTTTTCCTATAGAGAGTCTCCTGTGATGTTACTTTCATATACTAGTGAGAATTTTTCATTGTAGAACTTGTCTTGTATATTTGGATGACGGGCTTCCTCAAATGTCTGAGGTCTTCATGAGCAAGCAAGTTGGATGCACACCCACTTAGTTTTCAATTTGAGATTTCATACACTTATAGCTCTCAGTGCATCTGTTGCATGGAAATCCCTACTCCTCACATTGACATCAATTGATGGGCATCTCCATAGCCCGTTGATTAGCCGCGTCGATGTGATACTTTCTTCCTTTTTTGTCTTCTCCATATTATCTCTATCACCATACTCTATTCCACCCAGAGTGCTATATCCATGGCTTGCGCTCATGTATTGTGTGGCAGTTGAAAAAGCTGAAGCGCGTCAAAAAGTATGAACCGATTGCTCGGCTTGTCATCGGGGTTGTGCATGATAAATACTTTGTGTTAATAAGATGGAGCATGACAAGGCTATATGATTTTGTAGGGATAACGTTATTTAGCATTGATATTTTGAAAGACATGATTGTTTGTTGGGATGCCTGAGTATTGATGTCTTCATGTCAAATGATAGACTATTGCTTTGAATCACTCGTGTCTTAATATTCATGCCATGATTAGATTATGTGATAAAGATTATGCTAGGTAGCATTCCACATCAAAAATTATTTTTTTATCATTTACCTACTCGAGGACGAGCAGGAATTAAGCTTGGGGATGCTGATACGTCTCCGTCGTATCTATAATTTTTAATTATTTCATGCCAATATTCTACAACTTTCATGTACTTTTGGCAACATTTTATATTATTTTTAGGACTAACATATTGATCCAGTGCCTAGTGACAGTTCTTGTTTGTTGCAAGTTTTTTGTTTCATAGAATACCCATACCAAACAAAGTCCAAACGTGATAAAAATTTACGGAGATTTATTTTGGAATATTTGTGATTTTGGGGAGAAAGAATCAATGTGAGACGATGCCCGAGGGGGCCACAAACCCTAGGGGCGCACCCCCTACCCAAGGCATGCCTGGCAGGCTTGTGGCCACCCGGTAAGGCGGTTGGTGCCCTTCTTTCGCCGCAAGAAAGATAATATCCGGATAAAAATTGTGTTAAATATTTAGCCCAATCAGAGTTAAGGATCTCTGAGAATTTAAGAAATGGTGATAGGCCAGAAAAAAGGAAAGCGAAATAGAAGAGAGAGAGAGAGAGAGAGAGAGAGAGAGAGAGATCGGAGGGGCTCTTTCCCCTCCGCCGCCATGGAGGCCATGGACCAGAGGAAAACCCTCCTCCCATCTTGGGGTGAGGTCAAGGAGAATAAGGAGAGGGCTCTCTTCCCCTCTCTCCCGTTGGCGCCGGAACACCGTCGGGGTCATCATCGTGATGGCGATCTACACCAACAACATCGCCGCCGTCATCACCAACTCTCTCCCCCTCTATGCTGCAGTGTAACCTCTCTTTTACCCGCTGTAATCTCTACTTAAATATGGTGCTCAACGCTATATATTATTTCCCAATGATGTATGGCTATCCTATGATGTTTGAGTAGATATGTTTTTTCTTATGGGTTGATTGATGATCATGATTGGTTTGAGTTGTATATTTTACTATTGGTGTTGTCCTATGGTGCTCTCCGTGTCGCGCAAGCGTGAGGGATCCCCACTGTAGGGTTTGCAATATGTTCATGATTCTCTTATGGTGGCTGGCATGAGTGAGTTAAGCACAGATCCGAGTAAGTAGGTTGTTTGCGTATGGGAGTAAAGAGGACTTGATACTTTAATGTTATGGTTGGGTTTTACCTTAATGATCTTTATTAGTTGCGGATGCTTGCTAGAGTTCCAATCATAAGTGCATATGATCCAAGTAGATAAAGTATGTTAACTTATGCCTCTCCCTCATATAAAATTGCAATAATGATTACTGGTCTAGTTATCGATTGCCTAGGGACAAATAACTTTCTTGTGACAAAACACTCTCTACTAAAACTAACTTAGTTGTTTCTTTATCTAAACAGCCCCTATATTTTATTTACGTGTTCTTTATTAGCTCGCAAACCTATCTCTTTACACCTACAAAGTGCTTCTAGTTTCATACTTGTTCTAGGTAAAGCGAACATTAAGCATGTGTAGAGTTGTATCAGTGGTCGATAGAACTTGAGGGAATATATTTTTTCTACCTTTAGCTCCATGTTGGGTTCGACACTCTTACTTCTCGATAAAGGCTATAATTGATCCCCTAAACTTGTGGGTTAGCAGTACATTGTTAGGAGAGTAACATGTGCCTCTTCACCCTGGGTCAGCAGGACCTTTAAGATAAGATACAACTAACTCAGTTATGTGCTCCAGTGGGGTTCTAGCAGCAGCAAAGTACTACTCTAAGTTCTGAATCCAAGAATCTAGGTCTATTCAACCTAATTCAGAGATGTTCAGCTTTGCAGATTTAACAGTTAACACATTTCTTCTGTTATCCACATGGGTAATTGGTCTCTGCCTTCTGTCATAGCCATCAGGCCATTCTTCTTCAGTAAGTCTTCTACTTGCACTTGTTGTTAAGCCACATGGGCCACTTCTTGAGGAGCATTAAATTTGGTGTTGCCAAAGTTAGGGTGCCTATAAGGTACCTTTGGTGTTCCATCTAAATTCAACTCTTACCATTGTGATCCCTTAAGGTAGCAGATACTGCCACAGGATAAGCATTTTTATCGACCATAGCAATAGAAGGAGGAGTTGGAATATGCACTTGCTTAGGCCTCCTAGGTGCATGCATAGGTGATTGTGTCTCTACGGTTTTGTGTTGGACATTGCCTTGCTCTGCCTGCTCATCCACTTCTTCCTTGGGATCAGGCTCTAAGAGCATGCTCTTGAAAAAAATTCTGGATCCTGTCAAAAAAATATGCATCATGAAAAAGTTCTTGCTGACTGTCACTTGGAAGCCCTGAAATTCCTTCACGGTTTCTGTGCAGCATCTTAATGTCTAGCTCGAGGGAATCTAGTTGTAGATTATCGTGTCACCTGATTCCGTTACTCTAACCATGATCTTGGCTATAGATAGTGATGTACGGTGGAACCCTAATAGGTTGATCTTTTCACACTTGGAGGGGGAAAGAGGGAAAATCAAAGAGAAACACAAGAAGAACTATCAAATATACTTGATCCAATCACACATGTGTTAGATCCACATACACAAAGAGGTAGCAAGGGTACAAATCCAACAAAGGGGGATACAAAAGGGGCACTAGTTCATCTCAATCCTAGGAGGAAGGATGTCTTGAATCCATGAAGGATCTTCCCACAAAGGGGTCTTAAATCAACTTGGGGGATCTTCTCCTAGGAGGCATTGGTCTCCAATGGAGTAGGTACAAGTGGATCAGCAAAGCTCTCTTTCCAAAATGAGCTATCATAATGCTAACCCTCAAACGTAGGTAGAGGAAGAGTATATATAGTCTAGGGGGTGATGAGGTACATGGGCCTCAGCCCAGATACACTGCGCGCAGGCAGGAGGGGCCAGATGTCCGGGCATCTGGCCGGATGTCTCGGCCTTCACGTCAAGACAGATGTCCGGGGCTGGGGTCGGATGTCTGGGCTAGCGGGGGTCGATTTCGGGTGCTCTCTGTATAGGAGGGGCCAGATTTTTGGGGTTGGGCCGAATGTTCGGGCTGGTCGGGCCGGATGTCCGGGGCTGGGCCGAATGTCCGGTGCATGTAGGTGGTCTTCGGCTGAGCTGCTGTTGTGGTTGACATCTCCAGGGGCCGGATGTCCGGTTCATGTAGGTGGTCTTAGGTTGAGCTCCTGTTGTGGTTGACATCTCCAGGGGGCAGATGTCCGGGGCCTGTAGGCCTTCTCCTGATGAGGACATCAATACCATTGTTACACCCACAGCCCCTACTGCTACATATACTGGACCAATTACTAGAGCTCGCGCACGCCAATTAAATTATCAGGTACTTCCGTTTCTTGGTAATGATTCTAATGTTCATGAGAATATGATGCTACCTAAATTGGATACATTTCTTTTGCTTACAAATGAAGGGCCTAGCTTGGAGAAGGATGAACATTGGCGCAAGGGGAACAAGAACGGAGTTACAAGTGATGATTTCAGGACTTTGAAGCCACCATAATGAGTGCATGAAGCCTTGGACGAAATATACAAGATGCCACTTCATAAATTTCGTCCAGAGGCTATTCTAGGTGCTGCGACACCTTATTATTGGGCCAAGCCCATATAATTTCGAAATACATAAGTATAGGCTATTTTTAGAGTCCGTATGTGTGGGGAAACAAGAGATAGGGTTAGTTTCGGACCCCTCTACCAAGGGCCACGAAATTCACCCCCTCTTCCTCCATATATACAGCCCTTAGGGCACCGTTTAGACTTTGGGTTTTGTTTAGATTAAAAGTTCGCCATAGCTGCAACTTCGCGTACTTCGTTTGTGTTCAACGACCAGACAAAGGCGTCATAGAACCCCACCTTGATTAATAAAGCTTTCCTCTGTTATTCACAATATCCAGATTGCAATCTTAGTTTCTTGCTTGTTCTTCGTTTGCTTGCAGGAAATAGACCTTCATGGTCAGGTTGATCGTGCTCCGGCGTGGTCAATAACCTCTCGGAGTTGGTTTAGTGATTGCTAAGGCTCGACGTCTTCGCACGTTCGTAGTCGGATCGTCAAAGTCGACTTCCACCAAAGCGATATCCATCATCTCATTGAAAGACGGGACACCTTTGCCTCTATCAAGTGGTATCAGATTTCCAGGTTGCTCGGTGAGATTTTACAGTTTTTTGTAGTTTAGATCGAGTCTGTTCTTCATACCTACAGTCCACAAAAAAGCCACAAAAAAATTAGGGTTAGTTCATCATATCCGAACCAATCTGAGCCTTTGCATAATCTTTTTAGGGTTTTGCTTTGTTGAATTTGCGGTTGCATCATCGTGTTTCGTTGCTGGTCTTAGCGTCTAGTCTTTTAGAGTTTTGAGTTCTGGTCATAAGTTGTCACGCCGCCACCGCACCATCATCATCGCCCCTGCCATCTACCACCACCGCTCTGAATCCGTATCCATATACCACCACCAATCCGTATCCATATACCACCACCGATCCATATCCATATACTACCACCGCTACCACCACCATATATCCACCACCAATCCGAGTTCCTTGCATATTAGGTTTGTTTTGGGGATCCATCTAATTTCCGATTCGTGTTTCCCTGCCTGAGTAGGTTACGAAAAAAAAGAGTCCGGAAACCACCCTCCGTTTAGGCCCAAAATTTTCCAAAAACGCACTTGACAACAAAAAATCTGGCTATCCTATTTTTAGGTGTTTCTAAGCCTATTGAGACAATCGCCATTATAGAAAGATTTTTTTGACCCGTTTCCAGTTTTTGGGTCCGGGCAGTCGAAAAAAAAATTAGTCGAAAAAATTTCGTGCCTATCCTGTTATCTTGACTTGGGAAGAGTTTTGAGACACTCGCCATTATAGTGATTTTCGAAAAAAAAGGAGCGCAAAAAAAGGAGCGCAAAAAAAGGAGCGCAAAAAGAAAGAGTGAAAAAATTCAGAGTGTGCTTCTCCCTTGTTTCCGTGCAGCGTCGTGATTTTGTTAGTGTTCTAGGCTCGCGTCTCTAGCACAGTCTATCCTAGGACCAGCACAGTACCGTCGTTGAGCGTTTATTCAACTTTGCATCTCTGAATTGATTATTGCTGACCCTTTTTGCTACCATATTATAAGCCTTCCCAGCTCCACAAACATCTACGTCGTGTGTTTGACTCTCCCTGGTAATCGCTCTATCCAAGCTTTGAGCGTTTTGACTACAACGGTTGCCGATCACCACCTGCTGCTGGATAAGAATTTGAGATTTTCTTGACGGGTTTGTGATACACCACCACCACTTCTTAGTAGTCTGTAGGATCATATTCTTGTGTGTTTCTATTTGCTGCTAACCATGGTAGGATCACAAGCCGATGAGACTGATTGGGAGAACCTGACAAACAAACAGCTACATGATAAATTTCAGCAAATGATGAGTGGACAGGTTCAAGATGTGCTAAACAGATTTGATGAGGCCATGGAGAAGATAGATGGCATTGAGAAGACGTTGGAAACAAAGCTTGATAGCAAGTTTAATGAATTGCTCGTGCGTTTTCCACAACCACCGCCGGCTGCACCTAACGCACCTCTACAACAACAACGACGACGACTACCTCCACGTCGCGGAACAGCCCTCCGCCAAGCAAGCCGTGTTCCTCTTGCGTTTGGCCAAACTGTTGGTGCTACTGTTGATACTTTTGTGGCTCCTGCTGCTGATGCGGAGGAGGAGAATTATGTGGGAGATTACGAGGATGAGGTTGATCAAAATCAGAACTACGTGCAACCACCTGCACCACAACCACCAGGTCGTCCACATGCAAATAATCATAATGGTAGGGCTCTCCCTCAGGTACGAGATCATGACCATCTTCCTAAACTGAAATTGAATATTCCACCATTTGAGGGTAGATATGTTCCTAATATATATCTTACTTGGGAGTTAGAAACTGAACAACGATTTACATGTTTACAATATCCTGAGGAGAGACGGGTTGCCGCTGCTGTTTGTGCTTTCACTAGTTTTGCATGTGTATGGTGGTCTGAACATTGTAGATTATATTCTATTCCAACTACTTGGGCTGCTTTGAAAACGGCTATGCGTACGCGTTGGGTTCCACCATATTATCAACGTGAATTGCTTCAAAAATTGCAGCGCTTAAGACAAGGGAAAAATTCTGTAGAAGAATATTATCAGGAATTACAAACTGGCATGATTAGATGTGGTATTGTTGAGGAGAAGCTATGCTTGCACGTTTTCTGGGTGGATTAAATAGAGAGATTCAGACCATTCTAGACTATAAGGAGTATACTAATATCACTCGTTTATTCCATCTTGCTTGTAAAGCTGAACGTGAAGTGCAGGATCGACAAGCATTGGCGTGAACTAACTTTTCTGCAGGCCGACCTTCATCATGGACACCGCGTGCATCTTCTACTTCAACTGCACCAGCACCTCCATCAGGTGCCACCTCCAGCCGTGATACAAGAAAACAGGCACAACCACCATTATCTGCCAAGAGCGCACCTGTCGGGCCTGCACAGAGTTCTTCTTCTTCCATGGCATCAACAGAGCACACAAGTGATATTATTTGTCGTCGTTGTAAGGGAAGAGGTCATTATGCGAGAGAATGCAAATCTCAGCGTGTGATGATTGCTACCGAGGATGGTGGGTATGAGTCCGCTAGTGACTATGATGAGGAGACTTTGGCTCTTATTACACGTGAAGAACATGGTGGAGATGATTCTGATCATGAGACGCAATACATGACTCCTGAAGACACTGACAGGTATGAATGTTTAGTTGCTCAACGTGTTTTGAGTGTGCAGGTCACACAAGCTGAGCAAAATCAGAGGCACAATTTGTTCCATACCAAGGGAGTTGTGAAGGAACGTTCTGTGCGTGTCATCATAGACGGAGAGAGCTGCAACAACTTGGCTAGCATGAAGATGGTGGAGAAGATTTCTCTCACCAAAAGACCACATCCACATCCTTACTACATCCAATGGTTCAACAACAGCGGCAAGGTTAAGGTAACACGTATTGTTCGTGTGCATTTTAGTATCTCTACATATGCTGATTATGTTGATTGTGATGTGGTACCTATGCAAGCATGTTCCTTATTACTTGGTAGACCATGGCAATTTGATAAAAATTCTGTACACCATGGTAGTAACAATCAATATACTCTTGTTCATAAGGATAAAAACATTACTTTGCTTCCAATGACTCCTGATTCTATTTTGAAAGATGATATTAATAGAGCTAATAAAGCAAAACAGGAGAAGAATAAGAGTGAAAATCAGATTGTGGCAAAAGAATTTGAGCAACAAATGAAGCCTAATAATAAACCATCTAGTGTTGCTTCTGAAATTAAATTGAAAAGTGCATGTTTATTTGCCACCAAATCTGATATTGATGAGCTAGATTTCAGCAAATCTGTTTGCTATGCTTTTGTGTGCAAAGAGGCATTATTTTTATTCGAGGACGTGCCTTCCTCTTTGCCTCCTGCTGTCACTAACATTTTGCAGTTCGCTGACGTCTTTCCACAAGACGTGCCACCGGGATTACCGCCTATTCAAGGGATTGAGCATCAGATTGACTTAATTCCCGGTGCTTCACTGCCAAACCGTGCGCCATACCGTACCAATCCAGAGGAGACGAAGGAGATTATGCGTCAAGTACAAGAGCTTCTCGACAAAGGTTATATACGTGAATACCTTAGTCCTTGTGTTGTTCCTATTATTCTAGTGCCGAAAAAGGATGGTACATCACGTATGTGTGTTGATTGTAGAGGCATTAATAATATTACTATTCGTTATCGTCATCCTATTCCTAGGCTAGATGATATGCTTGATGAATTGAGTGGCTCTACAATATTCTCCAAAGTTGATTTGCGTAGTGGATACCATCGAATTCGTATGAAATTGGGAGATGAATGGAAAACAGCATTTAAAACTAAGTTTGGATTATATAAGTGGTTAGTCATGCCTTTTGGGTTAACTAATGCACCTAGTACTTTCATGAGATTAATGAACGAAGTTTTATGTGCTTTCATTGGACGATTTGTGGTAGTTTACTTTGATGACATATTGATTTATAGCAGATCTTTGGAAGAACATATGGAACATTTACGTGTTGTTTTTATTGCTCTACGTGATGCATGTTTGTTTGGTAACCTTGGGAAGTGCACCTTTTGCACCGACCGAGTATCTTTTCTTGGCTATGTTGTTACTCCATAGGGAATTGAAGTTGATAAAGCCAAGATTGACGCTATTGAGAGTTGGCCACAGCCCAAAACGGTCACACAAGTGAGGAGTTTTCTTGGCCTCGCTGGATTCTATAGGCGTTTTGTGAGAGATTTCAGCACCATTGATGCACCTCTCAATGAGCTTACAAAGAAAGATGTGCCTTTTCTTTGGGGTACCGCACAGGAAGATGCCTTCACGGTATTGAAAGATAAGTTGACACATGCTCCTTTACTCCAACTTCCTTATTTTAATAAGACTTTTGAGCTTGAATGTGATGCTAGTGGAATTGGATTAGAAGGTGTGTTATTACAAGATGGCAAACCTGTTGCATATAATTCTGAAAAATTGAGTGGGCCTAGTCTGAATTATTCTACTTATGATAAAGAATTATATGCTCTTGTTCGGACTTTAGAAACATGGCAACATTATTTATAGCCCAAAGAATTTGTTATACATTCTGATCATGAATCTTTGAAACATATTAAAAGTCAAGCTAAACTGAATCGTAGACATGCTAAATGGGTTGAATTCATTGAGACTTTCCCTTATGTCATTAAACACAAGAAGGGTAAAGAAAATGTTATTGTTGATGCTTTGTCTTGTCGCTATACTATGCTTTCACAACTTGACTTCAAAATATTTGGTTTGGAGACTATCAAAGATCAATATGTGCATGATGCTGATTTTAAAAATGTATTGCAGAGTTTTAAAGAAGGGAGAACATCGAACAAATTCGTCGTTAATGATGGATTTGTGTTTCGTGCTAACAAGCTATGCATTCCAGCTAGCTCTATTCATCTTTTGTTGTTGCAGGAGGCGCATGGAGGGGGATTAATGGGACACTTTGGCATGAAGAAGACGGAGGACGTACTTGCTACACATTTCTTTTGGCCAAAGATGAGACGGGATGTTGAGCGTTTTATTGCTCGCTGCACTACATGTCAAAAAGCTAAGTAACGACTCAATCCTCATGGTTTATATATGCCTTTGCCTGTACCTAGTGTTCCTTGGGAGGATATATCTATGGACTTTGTTTCAGGTTTACCTCGAACAAAGAAGGGGAGGGATAGCATATTTGTTGTCGTGGATAGATTCTCGAAAATGGCACACTTTATACCATGTCATAAAAGCGATGATGCCGTTAATGTTGCTGATTTGTTCTTTCGTGAAATTATTTGTTTGCATGGTGTGCGCCCAATACTATTGTTTCAGATCGTGATACTAAATTTCTTAGCCACTTTTGGAGATGTTTATGGGCTAAATTGGGGACTAAACTGCTTTTTAGTACTACTTTTCACCCCCCAAACTGATGGACAAACTGAAGTAGTCAATAGAACATTGTCTACTATGCTTAGGGCTGTTTTGAAGAATAATAAGAAAATATGGGAAGAATGCTTGCCTCATATTGAATTTTCTTATAATCGTTCATTGCATTCTACTACTAAGATGTGCCCTTTCGAAATTGTGTATGGTTTCCTACCTCGTGCACCTATTGATTTGTTGCCTCTTCCATCTTCGGAGAAGGTTAATTTTGATGCTAAACGAAGTACATGAAGTTGCGTTGGCTAATTTTTAACTAAACAAATCCCAAGGGAAAAGCTACTAGATGGATCTACTTATATAGGAGCAAGGGGTGGAGGCCAAGGAGGTGGGAGGACGTCCCAAGACAGCCTAAAACTAACCTAGGTCGTACAAGGCCAATGGGCCCAAGTGGAGGTGATGTAACACCTTTGGACTTGTAGTTTGACTTGGATTCTGCTGCAGCATCAGATTGTTTCGTCCATAACTCAACGCTCCGGATAAATTTGAAGGTGAATCCAACTGGGTTGGAAAGTGCACGAAATCTAGTTTCCAACAAAAAAAGAATCACCCAATTCGGAGTCCGTATAAAAAAGTTGTTGGCGTTTTGAGTCAGGTATGTCTGTGTAGTCCGAATCTGAATCCAGAACGTGAGAGACTTGGACTCTATCTTTTCTTGGCCCAAAAGTGACGTGAGAGAACTTTTTGAACAGAACCTAAACTTCTACTTTTCCCTTATCTTCATATGTGGATTGTACAAATGTCCCATACACCTGCAATTAGACAAAACACAAAAGTGTGTGAAGTATTTTTGTTCTAGATAACATAAATAGATTATTGAATAGTTTGCACTAGAAATCATCTGACAAATATGCATGTATGCAATATTTTTGGTCTTATCCAAGGTAGTCATGTCCTCATCATCCTCCCCTTCTTGAAAACAAAGTCGTCCTCGGCGTTGCTTAATCTGAAATGTGGCTAACAAAACAGACAAGGTGTACATGTTGTATATGTATATGTCATCCATTTTTACTTCCCTTGATTTTTGCGCATATGACACATGTATATATGAGGAACCTTCATAGATTATAAAATATAAAGCCAAAATATTATCATAAGTAGAATGCATGAAAATATTGCACCTCGGTTTGCACATATAAGTGAAGCTCTTATTCATATCAAAAGATTGACAATATTCATCATTAAACCATCCCAACATTGGTGAATAAACCTTACGTGCATCAAATTTACATGCTACAACATGCTTAAATAAGAAAACATGCAATAATTCATTTGACACAGAATGATCACCAAGATTAGAGGTCATATCAAAATGATTAAACATTGACACAATTATTTTAAAATGTATTTGATCCAAATCTGATTTATTTCCTGATTCACATGGTTCTTTGACATCAACAGTTAATTCAATGGGCGCACTCAAAATTGTTGGTATTTCAGTTGTTTGATCACATGATGCATTCATGATAGTAACATGATTCTCTAAACTAGGTGGCGTGCTCAAATCAACAGATAACTCAACGCATGATGTATTCAAGTTAACTAGGCATGCATCATTCTCATGTGAAAGTGGAAAATGTGTACCTTTGTCATTACCTCTTATGATCAACTCAGATGATGCAGGCACCCTCGATGGTGATGTGTCACATGGTGGAGATGACGTAGTCCTCGCAACAACGGATGTGGTTGTCATAGTACGCCTAGTAGTTGAAGAAACATCTGTATCAACAGTTAGAATGTGCACCGTGCGCTTGTTCTCCTTGTGGGCAACACGTCGTTTTATTTCCTATTCAGCTTTACAAGCAAGACGAAACAAATGGTCCATAGGATAACACTCTTCATGAATTAGTATCTCCTGAATATCATGGTTTAATCCTCCCCAAAATCTATCCATAAAATCTTCTTCACTTTCTTCTAAAAACGAGTGCAACAAGGTAGTTTGTAAATCGTCATAATATTTTGTTACAGTGTCACTACCTTGTTTTAAATGTTCTAATTTTTTAATCATGCCATAAGTATAATAAACATCGATGAATCTATCTCTCATGACATGTTTTAAACCATCCCAAGCCGCAGGTATATAATCATGGTTTAACCGACAGTATTCACTCCACCAAACTAAAGTGAAGCTACTAAAAGTATTAACCGCAACTTGAAATTTTTCATGCTCATCAAAAGTGTAGGAAGCAAATATAGCATTCATTTCGTACTCCCATTCAATATATAAATCAGGCCTAAAACGACCAGTAAATTGTGGCATGGAAACATTAACCTCATGTGCATTCTGATGTTGTTGCTCCTCTTGTGACGGTTGTTGTATTTTCTTAGGTGATGGCAAATCTCCCATGATCGATGAAGCCCAAGAACTAACAACTCCGGAACCTGCCATAGTTAGTAGAAAACAAGAAACAAAATCCAAGAATAATGTTCCTATGAACTACTAGGATGTGGTGGTAAAACGCTCACAATATAGCAAATATCAATATCTTACAAGTTTTTACCATGCAGCAGGTAATGACAGGCAACCAGCGGTGTCAAATAACTCTGACGATTGTGTAAAGCGATTGCCAGGGAAACGTATGTATACACGATGTAGAAATATGTGAAGCTGGGTTGGCTATATATGGTAGCAAAAAATTAGCAATAATCAATTTAAAGATGCAATGTTGAATAAACGCTCAACGACGGTACTGTGTTGGTCCTAGGGTAGACCAGACTAGAGACGCAAGCCTAGAACACTAATGAGGTCACGGCGTAGCACAACTAGCATCAATGAAGGATACTAAGTAGCTCTGGACAGCAAAATATAAGTGAAGATCACAACGACAGTAAAAATAATGATGAAAAACAACTGCCAAGCAGGATATACAACAACTCTCTCTCCAACTTTCCTCTTGAAAAGTTTGAGCCAATTTTCTGATAATTTTTTTCAAAGAATACTACTAACTCAAGCTTTCCAATGCAAAAAGAATCACTCAATTCCGAGTTGATATGAGGAGTCAAAAAATTCTAAAATTGGCTTGAAAAACTGGAATAAGTTGTGTTCGCGAACTTCAGAGGGTAAAAAGACCTATTTAGAAGCCTATTTTGAGGTGCCAAATATGGAACTAGCTTATACAACTATTTAGATGCGGCTTGTCGCTAGCTTTCATTTGAGTACTCGCGGAGCCAAAACGGACTTCGTATGAGAAAGTTAAGCCCGTTTTACTGAACAGTGCACAAAATAGATTCCAATCCGAATTCAACTACGAGATTGAGTCTAGATAGATCCGAATTTTGGTTTTTTTTTCTTCTCTTTTTTTCCTCACACTTTTTTTTATTTTTCTTACTCTCCTTTTTTTCCTACATTTTTTTACTTTTTTCTCTCTTTTTTTCTCTGTCTTTTTTTTTTTGCTCCACAACAAATTTTTTTCGAAAAAGTCTACAAATGGGGATGGTGGCTATCGTTTTGGAGGAAGGCGACTTTGACAATCCGACTACGAATGTGTGAGGACGTCGCGCCTTAGCAATCGTTAAACCAACTCCAAGAGGTTATTGACCACGCCGGAGCATGATCAACCTGACCACGAAGGTCTATTTCCTGCAAGCAAACAAAGAACAAGCAAGAAACTAAGATTGCAATCTGGATATTGCGAATAACAGAGGAAAGCTTTATTAATGAAGGTGGGGTTCTGTGATGCCTTTGTCTAGTCGTTGAACACAAACGAAGTACGCGAAGTTGCAGCTATGGCAAACTTTTAATCTAAACAAAACCCAAAGTCTAAACGGTGCCCTAAGGGCTGTATATATGGAGGAAGAGTGGGGAATTTCGTGGCCCTTGGTGGAGGGGTCCAAAACCAACCCTATTTCTTGTTTCCCCACACATACGGACTCTAAGAAGCCTATACTTATGTATTTCGAATTTACATGGACCTGGCCCAATAAAAAGGTGACGCGGCACCTAGAATAGCTTCTGGACGAAATTTATGAAGTGGCATCTTGTATATTTCGTCCAAGGCTTCATGCACTCGTTATGATGGCTTCAAAGCCCTGAAATCATCACTTGTAACTCCGTTCGTGTTCCCCTTGTGCATGCCATCATCTCCATGATTATTCTTGCTCCAATGTTCATCCTTTTTCAAGCTAGGCCATTCATTTGTAAGCAAAATAAATGTATCCAATTTAGGCAGCATCATATTCTCATGAACATTAGAATCATTACCAAGAAACGAAAGTACCTGGTAATTTAGTTGGCATGCCCGAGCTCTAGCAATTGGTCCAGTATGTATAGCAGCAGGGGCTGTGGGTGTAACAATGGTATTGATGTCCTCATCAGCCTTGTTCGGTAAAGGTGCCCCGGGGATGAGATCGATGCAGTTTTGATGCCTCGTAGTGGAGGTAGACCCACAGGTAGCTCATCGGGGAATACGTCCTTGAATTCCTGCAATAGATTAAACAACACTAAAGGTGGGTGGTGAGAGGTGTTAGTTCTTGTCGCTCCGTCTTTGCACACTAGGACATAGTGTAAAACACTCGATGGGTTCTCACACACTTCTCCCATGTATCTTTTGGTAGCAAAAAGCACTAAGTTATTCTTGTTGCTCATCGTGGAAGCACTCATTTTGGGCTTGTGGCGCACAGTCTCTTTTTGGTGGCTCACTCCCTCACTATTCTCTCCGCGATGGGTGAATGTCTACTTGTCAGCGATCACCTAGCTTGGCGACATAGGTCGTAGCACGTACTCCTTTCCCTTCATCTTGAAGTTGTAGTGATTGTATGCCCATTGTGGATGATGCCGTGGTCAAATTGCCAAGGTCATCCAAGTAGGAGGTGGCAAGCGGACAAGGGAACCACATCAAACTCCAATATGTTTTCGTATGCTCCAATCTTGAAGAGACTTGAATGGTGTGCTCCACTTGAATGGTGTCGAAGTCGCTGATCCATTGGACCTTGTAGGGATGAGGATGCTTCATCTTGATCAATTGTAGCTTGGAACATAGCTCTTCACTTGCCAAATTGTGGCAACTTCCTCCGTCGATGATGACCTTCACACAACGTCCATTGATGCCCGCTTTGGCGTGGAAGATGTGGCAACGTTGGTCTTCGTCTTGTTGGTGTTGAAGCATCAAGACCTTGGAGACAACAAGAGCGGGACTTGAATCATTGTCACAAAACACTTGGTCATCTTCGTCTTCATTCACTCGCCGGTGCATAGCCACGTGCTCAAGTGCTTCCAATTCTTCCTCACTCATGGGGTCATATGTGTCGTCATCATTGGCGATCATGGTGCACCGAGTGGGGCACTCAAATGTCTTATGGCCTCGGCCTTGACATGTGAAGCATTTGATGGAACTCGTCTTGACGGTCTCATCCGTTGGAGTTGGTGATGAAGCTCTCGGCTTGAAGTTGCTTGTAGTAGGAGGATGACTTGAAGATGTCAAAGTTTTCTTGTAACTTGACTTGTCGTTGTTGCTTGGTGTAGCTTTCGTCGAGGTAGAAGGCGTTGTAGTCGCTCAAGCTTGATCGTATGAACTGTAGGTCCTGGAAGAGTACTTGACGTACTTGTAATCATATTGCACTTGTCACTCCGCCTTGGTAGCTTGGTGCACTAGCTCGAGTAGGTTCGAATACGGTTGGAAATCCGCAATCTTCTTGATAGGATGGTTGAGTCCATTCAAGAATAGTGCCATAGTTTGCATCTCATCTTCTGTGACATTGGTTCAGATCATGGCGATTTTCATCTCCTTGTAATACTCTTCAACGGACTTCATGCCTTGCTTGAGGAGTTGCAACTTTTTGAAGAGATCTAGGCTATAATATGTAGGCACAAAGCACGCTTGCATGACATCCTTAATTTGGTTCCATGTTGTGATGGGTGGGTCATCTTTTGCTTCTCGTCGCTCAATGACTTGGTCCCACCAAATGAGGACATAGTCTTGGAACTCAAGCGATGCCATGGCAATTTCCTTCCCTTCTTCATAGTTGTGTAGAGAAAGATCTTGTCGACCTTCAATGCCCATTAAAGGTAATTCGGGATCGTTGCTTTCGGAGAACTTTGGCATGTTGAACTTTAGCTTGTCGTAGGTTGCTCTTCGTTGTGTTGGTGGTGATGGCAATGATGCTCTTGTCATGGAGGAGGATCTTTGAGCGGTTGCTCCTTGTGCTCCTCTTGATTAGCTTGACGTTGAGGGCATGGAATTCTTGAACGGTTCTTCAACTCTTGGCACTCCTCAAGGTCTCCAATGGAGTAGGTACAAGTGGATCAGCAAAGCTCTATCTCCAAAATGAGCTATCACAATGCTAACCCTAAAACGTAGGTAGAGGAAGAGTATATATAGTCTAGGGGGCGAAGGGGTACATGGGCCTCGACCTAGATACACTGCGCAGGCAGGAGGGGCCGGATGTCCAGGCGTCAGGCCGGATGTTTGGGGCTACGGCCAGATGTCCGGGCCGGGGGGGGCAAGTTTCGGGTGCTCTCTATATAGAAGGGGCCGGATTTCCGGGGCTGGGCCGGATGTCCGGTGCATGTAGGTGATCTTCAGCCGAGTTGTTGTTGTGGTTGACATCTCCAGGGGCCAGATGCGCGGGGCCTGTAGACCTTCTCCGGTTCCTTCCGTCGTGCTCCTTCGTCCATGTACTTGGGGACTTGTCCGTCGTCACAAGATCTCCGAGAGGGTGTTCTTCATACCTAATCATACATAGCATTTCGGCTTTAGGTAGTAGCCATGTCTCACGTGGGCCATACCTAATCACACATATCACTGAGAAGAGATGTCACCTCGGTCTCGAGAGCTCTTGCACATGCTCGTGTCATTGATCCACTTGCCACTTGGGAAGGTGTAGATAGGTCCATAGGAATGGCCATAGGATGCTCTGCATTAGATAGAGTACCTTGTTAGAGACAACATGGCTGGGTTGGGAGGGTTGCTGATGTTCCTCCCGCTACTCCTCGGTCTACCGCCGCCTGCACCGCCACCTTCGCCCGCCGCCGGTGATGCACGATCAGAAATCAAGGGCTGGAATTTTACTACCAAAGAACTGTTCTCCAACAACTAGACTGAAGGACTAACTGCACCTGAACAACGCCTCTCCGGCCGCCACGGAAAGATCTCCGCCACCTGAACCCGAGCTCGAGCAAGGATTTTACGAGAGATCCCAACCTCCTCTGCACCCCAGATTCACCCGCCTGAGAGTAACCTGTGATACCAAAAACAAAATCTCAAATATGCACGGGTGTGCGTATCATATTTTATAGAAAGAGGGGAAGGTGTAGAACCCAAACCACCATCGATTACAATACAATTACAACTACAACGTCGCCTACAACCCACTACTCCACACGTGGTTTGCATTAATGAATCACTCGCATCTCGCTCACCCGACAACATAGCTACCAACAATTGAAGTTAGCACTTGTATTCGAACCGATAATCCTTAGACGCACGGATTATTACAGGGCTTTATGGATTTTTCTCTCAAACTAATCTCTCTTCCCTTGATTTTCAGCCGGGGTGGGGCCCATCCTCCCCTCTTCTCCAATCCCAATCTCCCACATTTGCTAGTCTGTGAGTCCCGTAATCCTCCCCTCCGTGCGTCTAGCATTACTCGTATTCAAACATTCAGAGATATTGTGGACCGAGTTCGAGAATGGGAAAGTAGGTACAGCTCACCACCGGCGGCTAGGGTTACAACCCGATTACAAATCACATGCCCTCTAAGGAGAAATGGGGGCTTTATAGCCCTTAGAGCATTACTAGTAGAGCCCTCAAACCCTCAAACCCCTAAAAATAACCGCTTTTTTACAGTTTTCGCGGAAAAAACGCCGTAGACTAGAACCTCTAAACCCTCAAACCCGTAAAAAAATTTAGAGGTCCAACCCTCAAACCAGTTTGCAATCTGTAGAAGTAGGGGTTGAGAGGAAAATCGCCCCCCAACCCGCACTCCTCCTCCTCGCTCACTCCTCACTCGTGCGGGAGCAAACTGCTCCTCCTCCCGGGCTCCTCCTCCCGCCGCCTCCCGCCGCGCCGGCCATGGAGGGCCCCGCCGCCGCCGCGCCCGCCCCGGCCGCCTCGGCCGCCCGCCCCCGCCCACCAGACCGTGGCCGACATGGTGGCGGCGACCCATGTCGGGGCCAAGCGGCGGCGGGCGGGCCTCGCAGCGCCTCCTCCCGCCTCCTCGGCTCCCGCCCTGGCCCCCGTCCCTGCCCCGGCGCCCGCCCCCGCCGCCGCGCCCGCCCCCAAGAAGAGCCGACCGAAGGCGGCCGGTCGTGGGCCTCGAGGGGCTTCCTCCAAGGTCGTCGGCTCGTCCCCGGCCGTGAAGAAGCCGCGGAAGAAGCCCGCCCCCGCGGTTGCGGCCCCGCCCGCCGCCGTCGCCGAACCTCCTCCCGCCGCGCACGAGGTGTTCGAGGAAATGGCAACCCCATCCTCGCTCATGGACCTCCTCCAAAACGCGGAGGTGGACCTCGGAGCTCCGCCTCTAGACCCCTTTAGGGTTGGTGACGACTTGGAGGAAAAGGAGGAAGATGAGGAGGATGAAGGGGAGGAGGTGGCCGAGATAGGGGAGGAGGCATTCACCGCCGCTTCCCGCCCACAGCGCGGTCGACAAACTACACCGAGGCGGAAGATGTCCTCTTTGTTCGTGCTTGGGCAGCTGTGGGAATGGATGCAACCACCGGCACCGATCAAACCGGTAAACTGTATTGGCAAAGGATCGAGGACGTCTATTGTAAAATCAAGCCGAAGAATAGTGGGTTCATCCATCGCACTTTTCGGTCGCTTCAAGGCCGGTGGGAGTTGATCAAGCCCGCTTGTGCTCGTTGGAGTGCTGCCATGGACCAAGTGAGGGATGCATCACCTAGTGGAACCGTGGAGAGTGACTATGTGAGTACATATTTCTTCACTATTTTGATTATGTGTGTGCACTATGCTATTGGTGGGTTCTTATGTGATTTATGTGTGGTTGATAGGAGACAATTGCCGGCATGAGGTACATGGAGATGGTCGCTTCCAAGGGCAAGGCATTCTCATTTAAGCATGTTTGGTCAATTCTTTAAACCTTTGACAAGTGGAAGTTGAGGGATCAAGAGACCGCACCCAAGAAGTCGGCAATGCTAAGGATGGATGATAGTGAAGATGAGGAGGAGAGGAACTTGGGCAAGCCCGAGGGAACCAAGAAGGGCAAGCTAAGGGTGAAGATGGAAGAAGAGGTGTCAAGCCTAAGGGAGAAGATGGACCACATGATGAAGGCAAGAGAAGAATTGACAACGAAGACATTGGAGACGAAGCTTCTTATCACCGAGAAGAAGAAAGAGGTCAAGCTTGCACAAGTTGAAGCAAAGCGTGAAGAAGCAAAGCGCAAGGCCGAGTTGGAGAAGAGGATGATCAAGCTCAAAGAGGCAAAGGTATGGAAAGAACTCATGGTGGAAGAGTGGATCAAGACCAATTGCAATGGTGGAAGGACTACAAGGAGGACATCGCGGAGAGGAAGAGGATGTTCGGTGTTGCGTCCTCTACTTTTCGAGATGACACTCCCATGAGTAGTTGTGGTGATGGCGGTGTGTACGACTCCACCGGTGTCCATGGAGATGCTTGATGGAGCCCGCTTGTGGTCTAGGAGATGGCGCCGAGGTGCAACTTTTTGATGATGGTGCCAATGAGAGGAGGAAGATGATGATTTTGTGATGTAAACTATTAAACCATGCATCAATGATTGTCATTTGGTAGTTTGTTTGGAAGTTGATTGTTTTTTTGTTGTCATAAATTGTGAGATGTCAAATGATAGATTTAAAGGTTGGGGTCGAGGCAAAGACTAGAACCCTCAAATCCAATCCTTAAAGCAGTTTAAGGGTTGGGTTTGAGGGTTCTAGTATTTGCCCCTATTTTTTCAACCCTTAAAAATGTCAAAAAGTGGCACTTCTCAACCCTTAAAACTGCTTTAAGGATTTGAAGGTTTGAGGGTTCTACTAGTAATGCTCTTACACACAAAGAGTGGTTGAAAAGCTAAACAAACTTAGTCAAAAGTATCAGACAAATAGCAGTGACCGGGAACGGAGGACAGCTGTTCCATGGATGATGGATGACGAAGATAGTTCCCCAACAAGTGAAACGTTATCTACAACCGTGTGCCTTAAAATGGACAATGTGCCTTTACATGGACGATCGACGTCTCAGAGCGCATCCAAAACACGAGAACAGGGGAAACACAGCCAACTGTAGTTATCTTCAGTATGAAGAGCCTGAGAGGGCTATGAACATGATGCCATGCTTTTAGTCAAATCATTACCTTAAATGTTGTCTCACGCTATATCATGAAAACTTTTCTGGACATATGTGATAAGTACTCCCTCTGTAAACTAATATAAGAGCGTTTAGATCACTAAAAAGTGATCTAAACGCTTTCATATTAGTTTACAGAGGGGGTACAGGTCAAGGGGCAGACTGAACAGTAGTGAATTAATCTACAGAACAGGCCTACAAAACTGGAAGTCAAATGTTTTCTCAAGTAAGCAATTTTTTCCAACGGATAGGAGCAGCCTGCTCTGGAGTTAAAAATGAACCTGCAGTAATGCGGGACCTATCTTGCCTTCATCACAGAATGTCATCCCTTTTCATGGTTGATCTATTGTCCGACCTCAAAATTCAGGCCCAAGGTGGATGGTCCTCTTCCCTATTCTGTGGGGGGTGTGGCTTCCAACCTGGTTTATCATCCCAGTACATGTCATAGTATATGTGCCCAATTTCACGGAACTCGACACAACACCATATGCCTGTATACCTCTTCACGCGATTCCGAAACTGCGTCTCCACAGCCTGGTTTTTCGTAATTAGACAAAATTTAAGAGTGCAAGCTTCCATCCAGAAATTTAATCAAAACTGAGGTAAATGATCAGCAGCTTACCGCATCAGCAAAACCTCTGAAGCCATCAACCATAGACGAGAAATGTATGATCTTGACATTCTTATACGATGAAAAGACATCCAAAAGCTGCAAAACAGAAGGGGGGTGGGGGGGCTTCAGCATAAAGCTCTTAATTAAACCCTGTAATAGATTTTGTTCATTATATATGTTAGGACCCCCAGTCTGTATCTACAGGAATGTTAGGTGTATCAATCTCTGTACACCTTTATATGTACTTCTTTCCAAAAATATGTATGCCACTTTCCTCACTGATGGACTGATAGTGAAACAGAAAACCCATATCAGCACACCTTGAAATTATAGCAGTAATCCCGAGTTAGCAGGAAATGCATTAATTTATTTGCTTCAATTTTATATTAGCTTTTTCCTTGTTTTCATATTATTTTAGATGACTTTTTTTTTGAAACAAGGCAAAAGATTTGCCATTTCATTGATTAAGAAGAAGGTTTAGACAGGCCACGAAGTGGCAAGAAATAAAATCTACTCTCGCGGCATTACAACACTCAAATGCTTGGCGCCCGCCAACGCCCAAAGCGACACCTCCTCTTTTATCTTACTAATGACGACCGTCGTAGGTGCGGCCGTGTTGCGAAAAACTCTAGCATTGCGCTCCGTCCAAATTTCCCAGGAGATAAGCATCATTAGTGAGGCGAGCGTCTTGGGGGATTCAGAACGAAGATATACGTTTCCATTCCACCATTCCCACACCGAGCCCCTCGCTGACCTAGTAGTAGCCTGAGTGTGATCCATGCCAAGCCAGCGAAGAATATCGTTCCACACACGAAGGGTGTAGCGACATTGGAACAGTAAGTGGGCTGCCGTCTCAGGGCTTTGCTTGCAAAGCGGGCATAGCCCGCAGTTGGGCCACCCACGTCGAGCAAGGCGGTCCGATGTCCAGATTCTATCTTGAAGTACAAGCCATGCGAAAAATTTGCACCGCGGGGGAGCCCACACCTTCCACACCGATAGGACCATGGCCGACGTAGTTAGGCCCTCAAACTGCGCCTTGTAAGCCGAGGAAGCTGAGTACGATCCGTCCTTGGTGAACTTCCAAATAATGGAATCCTCCACGTCCTCATCCAGAGTGACCGAGTCAATCTTCTCCCAAAGTGTGACGAACTGGTGGGCATGGTCTACTGTGAGACCGTCGGAGAAGTCAATATGAGAGATCCAAGTGTTGTTTGTTAAAGCCTGTTTGACCGAGCAGTTTTTCCTTCGGGAGAGGTCGAAAATGCCAGGCGCTAGGTCCCGTGGGCGCATGCCATCAAGCCAGGAGGAGTTCCAGAACTTAGCCACATGCCCATTGCCAACCGTGACGGAAGTGGCAGCTGCAAAAAAGTCCCTGTCTTCATCAGTGCATGGCGTACCCATACCAATCCACGGTCTTGTGGGCTCTTCCCACTCGAACCAGAGCCATCGAAGCCTAAGAGCCTTAGCAAACTTGTCCAAGTTGAGCACACCTAAGCCACCGTGCTTCTTAGGCTTGCAAACAAGGTCCCAATTGACTTTGCATTTCCCACCAGAAACCTTGTCGGTGCCCGCCCAAAGATAGGCACGACGGATAGAATCAATCTTCCTAAGGACCTATTATTTTAGATGACTGATCCATGCATATGCATACAGAATGCATAACTCTCCTAGAAAGGAAAATAACGATTCGTAAAGGAGTTGATTGGGAGCAACTAAATCAAACAAGATTAAAGGAAACATATGGGACATTTTACAATGTGACAAGTGTGACCAAGTGAATGATGTGTTGCGCTGAACTGAAACCAGACACAACAGTAGGTTCCTCATAATTTACCATTTGTTCGGTGCTATTCCTTGGCAATAGAAGGGCTCTGTGTTTATTGGTTCCATTGGCTGTGGAGCATCTGGTGCTATGCTCATTGCAGAGCCGCACCTCAAGAAACGACTCTTTCACCTAAATCAATACTCCAAACAGAAACTATTAGGGAACAAGCCATCTTGTTTCAGGATAAAGGTGAAATGCCTGCAAAGAGCATAGTGTTACCTGTTTAGGCAATGATGGATTCTCAAGAAATGTATATTCTCTGAAATCAATACGTGGCCCAAATTCCTCCTCAGGCAAGTCCTTCAGCATAACATGTACCTATACATGTAAATCACTGAGCTGAAGTAGGAAAATGTTGCTTCATGGTTGATGTACAAAAATAAGTTAGATACCCCCTCCGTTCCAAATTAATATAAGTTCTAGGCTTGTCCAAAGTTAAACTTACTGAAGTTTGACCAAGTCTATATTAACATCTGCAACACCAAATTAGTTTCATTAGATTCTTTATAAAATAAAGATTTGTAGTATAAATATTTAATGTTGTAGTCTTAGCAGATTTTTCATAGATTTGGTCAAACTTTAAAAGTTTGACTTTGGACAATCTTAGAATTTTAGTTAATTTGGAACAGAGGGAGTACCATATAGAAGCAACTCTAGCAGATTTCCTAGACTCCCCCACCCTTAAAAAACTGCCAATATAAAGGTTAGAGGGCAAAAAAAACCTGTAGTAGATACCCTATATGGCTATATCCCCAAAAGTTAGGGTGCACTCGAAAAATCCCACCAGCCTTAATACTTAAAGGAGGGAGGGGGTACGTTATCCTCCCAGATTTTGGCGCGAGGGAAATGTCACCTCCCGCCCATGGCTATCCGCGATATTCTCCACCGCCAGACTAGCGTCCCCCCCCCCCACCCTCGCGTCTGCGAGCGTGCTCCTCCCCCCTTTTCCCACCTCCCAGCAATATTAAAGAACCGGTGGGCTTCACATGTGAGTGCCCAATGAGGCTCAAAGCCGACGGCTTCGAGCAGGACAAAAATCTTGTTGCGGGTTCCGCTTAGTCACGGCCAGCATGACCACACCGTGTGGTGATGCCCAACGTCCGTGCGTATGCCGGCACCTGGGTCCCACACATCCCCGACTCCAGACCTCTCCCACCAATTCTCATTACCCTCAAAGACGTCCCGGATGTCGTGGCGCCATCTCGTCTCCGAGATGTCGCTGCACTCTCGAAGATGATGCGGCATGGAGGTGCTTGAGAGCTCGCACATCCACCTCGTGTGTGCTTGCGAGCCACGCGGATGGCTTGGATCGAGCCACACGGATGGCTTGGATCGAGCGGCCTGGATCTTGACATCCCGGAGCCTGCAAAGGCCGTTAGGGCAGCAGGCGTCGCCACCATCGAAGACAGGGAAGCTGAGGGGCACCTACTCGCCTCGGAGACTGTAGGCGGAGCGGTCATAGGCCTGGGCGGCCATCTCCAGCAAGTGGCAGATGCCGAGCCACACGCACATCCAGTTCTAGGGAGCCGGATCTCCGCAACCCACTTGCCCCACTGCCGCTACACACAATGTGGTACATCTGAACCAACGGTGTGGTGGTGGCTCTGCAAGCTGCATGGCGGCGAAGTTGCTAGGGACGTGGCTTTGGCAGTAGTACACGCTGGAACCAATCGGCGGGATGGTGACAAGGTGCACCAGATGGGAGTAGACAGTGTTGAGCGCATTGGCGCTACCGGGGGAGCGCAGTTGGGACAACACCGCTGAGCGCACCTCCCGGGGAAGCTGACCGGAGACGGTGTGTAGAGGCTGGCGTAGATGGATGCCAGAGTTCAGGGTGGGCTGTTCTGGGTTTTCACGGGCGGGGTAGGAAGCTCATCATCAAAGGACATCATATCACCCTTGCTCAGCCTTCTCAAGGAGGGACATGACATCACGGTGTGCATGCTGTCAGATGCCGCTACGGATCGACATGGAATCGAGGTGGATCAAGAACAAGAAATTGGGGAAAAGTATGAAAATCACCAAGAACAGTGAGGAACTTGTGTATATGGTGTATGTATGTAAAGGTATTGTTGTATTGATAATAACCAATATTTGGCTGAATAGTTGATCGATACATCTCCTCTAGTTACCACACCTTATATAGCCTGAGGTTACAGAGAGTAACTTGAATATAGAAATAATAACAAGGACGGAAATGAATAAACGTTGACAGCCGTAGCTGCCATTGAATTTCCTTTTTATCCTGGCCATTCAATCTGCCATGACACAGCAAGTCCTCCTCTGACTAGTACCTGACATTCCATCCCTCTTGAAATCACACTTGTCCCCAAGTGTGGTGTTCCCTCGAGTGAGTTGAGAGCAGATTGGAGACGTCCAACATATGATTTCAAGATGTTTGAGCTTCTGACACTTCCTTTGTTGCACTGTAGCATAGCATTCCCCGGATTGCATCACCATGTTGACATGAACAACAATGCCAATGGTGGATCTCCTGGGTCAAATTGCTTGTACACCCAGATATGTGATACAAGTAGCGGCAAGGTTGAAAATGCAGGGTTTGTTTCTAAGAAGATACCATAGCCTGCAGGGTTATAATCCTCCTTGCCTGGACTTGTAGCAGTAACAAAAATGTACTTGAGTTCTCTCAATAAACTGCCCCTGCTCTTGTGCTCCACATACTGCATGATGTGACCAAAAAGTGATGTCCAGGGAGGGAAACAATCACTGACCCATGAATGTAATGCATGAGATTTTTCATGCCTTTCAGAGTAAGGCCATCCGAGTATCAGAGCCAGGTTAATGATAAGAAGATTCATTGCTCGGTTGTACTCCTGAATGGTTCAAAGAACTCCAGGGTCCCATGTTAAAGTTGGTTCCGTCGAGTATAAGAATATGAATGGACACCATTTAACTTGCTGAGAGATAATGCCACTAAAGTTCCATTCCCAAAGGTTTTCAAAGAAAACTTTATCTTGCTCAAATAGCACAAATGCAACAACTTTCTGAGCAAAAAAAGTTTGATTGCTGCGGTGCTTGACTGATGGTCATGATAGTATCGCCCATGCTGAGAATAATCAGAAGTGGTATAGTCTGCGCTCTGTAAATGCTCACAAACAAGGGTGGAAGCCATGGTGGTTGCAAGCTGAAAACCACACTGGTACTAGACTTACTATCCCTGGTGCTATACCTTGTAGCAGCAACCATTATCCGTATCATGGTTAATGTCTCCATTGAGATTTGATCAGAAGGACATTTAGGAAACACTCGTTGCTTCAGATGAAAGAGATCTTCATGAGATAGATAATCTTGGTATGAGAAAGTGATGCCCAACAGGTCTATGAAAGATATGGGAATCGTCTCTTCAGTATCCTCATACCAGACTAAAATGCCAGGGTTCCAAGGAAATTCCGTTAACTGGATAAGGCTGAAGCAATTTATAGCATAAACACTATTGTTGATAAGTTCTGAAATAATCTGTCCCACAGTTCCAACAAGTATCATGGCAGAAAATTGCACTGATTGGTCATGTTCTCCGGGATCCCATGGCAAAAACAGCTTGAACTGAGGTGCAGTATATGACAGCAACAAGAATTCATTATTCGTTTCACTTTGATCATAGAAATAGAAATCAAGAGGTGTTTCTTTGGATTTCCAGTGTGGACTTGTACTTTTCTCTTTGTTGTACATCTGATTCTCACGGTCAACTATAGCACTAGCACCCGAAAGACAAAGATCAACAATACCTCTGATTACTATCTCTTCTTTTTCCTTGCTGAGTTGGTTACGCCAGTTTGGAAAATTGACATGGCACCAAGACACTTTACCAGTAGAAAACAATTCCTTCTCGGGACCAATTAACGGTTGATGTTCCAGTTTCCAGTATTCATTCTGCATCAAAGAATTACTGAACAACATTTTGCCCCAGAGAGTGAAAGCACCTTCAATATATAGATCACCGACCCCTGTTGGGTTGTTTGCATCGTTTTCTGCAGTAGCTGCACTTTTAGGCTGCTCTTCCCAAAATTCAAAGGCACAAAACTGGGACTGTTTTAAAGGAAGAACACACTCATCAGTTGTTGCTGCTGTAACATTATTCAGTCCATTTTTTTCTTCCAACTCTGCATATTCCACTGTGTAGTAAGATCATGTTGGAACACACGCCAACGGTAATCAGGGTCGACCATGTTTCATACAAGTCGTAATACGGTAGGGAATGACCAGTAACATGGCAGTGATATTTCAGTAAAAACGAACCGCTTGAGGTGGAGCTGCTCAACAGAATATGCAAAAGCTAATATAACAGCATCGTCCATTACTCGTACATGATGTGGCTCAGCTACGGACTGTATGCCGGGGTTCCATGGCAATATAAGATTTGCATTGAATATCTTCTGAACTAGATAGCTAGCTCTCAAATGGCTGCTCACAGATCTTGTGCAGGTGTTGACCCTTGGGTACAAACAACCGACAGCCGAAGGCGGTGGTGAAACATCCGGCTGTGGTATCCCCTTCTCTTTGGTACACCAATCCTTTTGAGTGATCAGTGTGCTGCTGCAAACCAGAGGTGGTGGCCATGGTGGTCGTATCTCTACAGGAAGGAAACCGACGACAAGCACCTGACACACAGGGCTGATAGAAAATCGTGATAGTGGCGCCACAAAAGACATGTTCCTCTCCGGACTGTCCTTGTCGATCCATTCTTCAACGATGGCACTTGTCACCATGGACTGTATTGGGACGACAGTGACGATGGCGTTGAGCGCCGCTGACCTGGGAATGCAGATGGATTCATGGGCATCCAAGTGCGCAGAGGTGACAGGCATGACCAAAGTTGTTGGCAGTGATGACTCCATGATTTTAGTTGCTGACTTTGCTTGTATCGGATGTGTAGCGCTGCTCCGGAATTCAGTCGAACAGTGGGTAGGCGTCATTGCTGCCATGGTGGCCGTTGTAACAGGAGCGGTGGACATGACCTTTGGAGGTTCGATCTGAATCACGGTATGGCTTGGACACTCGGTCGAACAGTTGGTGGGCAGCTGTGTCAAGGCTTGCGCATATGAAGGAGACACTGCCCTGGGTATGTCAATCACTGAACGAAGGCTGCTCAGGGGTGCGCCGATGACACTTGCAGCTTTGGGGGTGGGAACGGTGGTGGTGAGGGTTGCAATAGAGGTGGTGGTGACAGTGGTGGCTGCTCGAGCACGCAGAACTTGTGACAGCGCACTTAGCTGCAGTCCCAAATCAGTGACTGCATTCTGGACCTTGCCCATAGCGTCGAACATCTCATTTAGTTTGGTGAAGTGAGAAGACGATGGGGGCGCTGAGGGCGTCATGGTGGACGAGCAGGGTGGAGCAGCTGCGGTGGGGCGGAGGTCGGAGCAAGCAAGGAATCAAGCCACTGCTCAGCCTTCCTCCTCCGTAATTGACCTTCCGCCCGCTTCCATTGATGTTCGAGTATCATCGTCGTCTCACGATCCAAGGAACATCCAGCAAGAGACGAGAATCGATCCCCGTGGCCTGGAACGCCATAGGGAAAATCCATCGCACAAACGCTTGATTTGGGAGGGTGAGATTGGGGATTTTACAGCGCCAACACAAACCCTAACCAGATCTCACCCAAATCAAGCCAATACCAAGGAAGGAGAGGCTCTGAATACCATTTGTCAGATCCCGCTACAGATCGACATGGAATCGAGGTGGATCAAGAACAAGAAATTGGGGAAAAGTATGAAAATCACCAAGAACAGTGAGGAACTTGTGTATATGGTGTATGTATGTAAAGGTATTGTTGTATTGATAATAACCAATATTTGGCTGAATAGTTGATCGATACATCTCCTCTAGTTACCACACCTTATATAGCCTGAGGTTAAAGAGAGTAACTTGAATAGAGAAATAATAACAAGGACGGAAATGAATAAATGTTGACAGCCGTAGATCTTCTGCCATTGGATTTCCTTTTTATCCTGGCCATTCAATCTGCCATGACACGGCAAGTCCTCCTTTGACTAGTACCTGACGCGCTTGGGCTGCGATGCTGAGAGTGTCGAGGAGCTCGTGCAGGCCGGGATTTGGTCAGCCTTCACCACCGCGCTCAAGGAGCTGCTCACCCAGAGGGGATGCCTGCAGGCCCATGTGCAGGAGTTTACGATGTGCAGATTCAATGGTGGAACGGAGGTTACAAGTGGGGAAAAGCCAAGCCCGGTGACAAATGGATCCGGCATGGCAGAAGCAATATAAAGGCTTTTTTTTAGGGTATCTGAGTTTGCGCGATTGCACGGCAACCTTAATAAGAACTTAAAGGGTGCTTGGTTGTAAAGGCTCTGAATTTAGGGAATCTGATAGAGTTGCTCTAATTCAACTCACAAGCAAAGCTAGCATATGAGTATATTTCTTCTCCAAAGTTCAAACTGAAGAGACATGTCCCCAGATATATCAACTGTTACAAACCACTTTATAGACATCCTGTAGTGCTCACTGCACTTGTTTGCCCTATTTATCATGTGAAGTACAACCAACTTTATTTCACTCTATTGTCAACTGGTTTGGTTGAAAGCACTATGTTCTATCAACACTTTCTCTGTTCAACAATATTTAGCATGCCTCCAAAGAATATGTTGCACTTCCACATTTGTAGGCATAATATTCAAAGGCTTTTTACAATGATAGACCCTCGATGATGACTGATTGAAAGATTAAAATAGTATCTTCGGATTGGGTTCAACAAAAAATGGTGCGAAATTCTGTAGTGTGAAGACACAAACTTATGTACTCCCTCCGTAAAGAAATATAAGAGCGTTTAGATCACTACTTTAGTGATCTAACCGCTCTTATATTTCTTTACAGCGGGAGTATTTGTAAAATGAAAAGTAGAAACCAACTGAGCAGCTACCGTGAAAGCTGTTATATTCTTGCCTGATAGTCATACAAATTTGTTTGCGGCAAAGTGTGAAGGATAATCCAGGTCATTTGACCGCCAGAGGCAGCCATATATGAGTAGTTCACCAGATCACAAAAGAAGGCATTCCTAAAATCAAGTTCTCCAAATCCAGAAGACATGATTGTAGAACTATCCTTTTGCTTTTGGGCAAATACTTTTGAGCAACCTTCTACGTCATCTATACCGAACTGTCATGTCATCACATGATACAATTTCACTTAAAACTATATATTTTTTACTCTTTTAATTACTCAGTTCAGTTGACCAACAGATGAACCTATTTGTGACTAGCTGTCTGAAACTGTAACTCTTACAGCAACTAGTTACGTAAGGGTAGTTAAATATAGCATACAAAATGATAAAGGGCAATAGGTACCTTCCTGACAGAATTCATACAAGTATAAAAAAATCATGAGAAACGATTTTTGTTCCTCGAGTAATTACCTCAAATACATGATCCATTGGACAGAGAAAAGGTTGTCTAGTCATTGTGCCTTCCATAACTCCAGGATGCCCAAACCACATCCTATCAAGCCTGCACCATAATGGAGGCATTACCTAAAAGTACCAAAAGTGGTCAGAAAAGGATGATTCACATGCTTGCACAAAGCTCAACAAACAAGATAATGCTATAAAAGGTCACACTGTAAGCCCTGAACTATTCGGTTTTGTTCAATCAAACCTGAGTAGCATCAAAAGGAAACTTCACTGACCAGGGTCCGCTTTAACAAGGAAGCCATAGCCAACGCCGTTCTTATTTGCTTCATCTGAAGAGTTTCAAGCAAGTGACTCCTCAGATAGTAAACAGACAACTTTTACCAATAGAAGTGCACCCATAGAATTGGTGAAATATAGATATGGCAGAAGATACCTGGTAATTGACCAACGCAAAATGAGATTCAATGGTATGGGCACCATCTAACAGCATTCGTTTGGGAATATTAGGCCTAAATGATAGGAAACCTCCTGCAACATGAGACCACATAATATATGGGCATGATAAAATTGGAATGAGGTAAAAATATATTATCTATGCAGTGGGAAATGCACCATCCAATGAACCTAACAATATTAATAAAAGCGAAAGTGATGTTTGAGGACTGAATCGTGATCTATGAATGATAATTGTCAGGGAAATAGCAACTTGTATTTCCACGAGGCCATAGGATGATATATATATACCCGTACAGGTGTGGTAAATATGCAAATAAAGACCTTATATGCCGGTTGTAGAAAGCCACGGTGCATATCACCTTGGTGCAGCATCGCCCGAACAGGAGGCCGACTAGTCAACGTCAACAATGAAGTCACGGCTGAAGTCTGGCATGTGCAAAATTATGTTGTACACAACGTCATCTTGAGGGCTTAAAAGGCAGTGTCGGCCTTCATGGACCAGCAGTAACCCTCCTTGAGGAGCTTTCTGAGGGGTGTCGCGGTGGTGCCCAAGTTTTGGATGAATATCCTGTGGTACCCCGAGAAGCCAAGGAAGCCAAGAAGTGCCCGCACCGGCTTGGGTATTGGCCAGTCCACCGCTTGCCCTTGCTACAGTCCATCGCAACATTGGCGGCTGACATGACGTGGCACAGGTATGCAACAGATGTTGCACCGTATGTGCACTTGGACTATTTGAGCAAGAGTTTGTGCTGCTGTAGAAGTTGCAACACTGCGAACATGTCGAAAATGATCAGCCCAAGATGGACTAAATATCAAAATATCATTGACAAAGACAAGCACGAAGTGGCGTAAGAAGGCCACAGCACTTCGTTTGTGAGAGCTTGGAATGTCAACGATGCGTTCATCAAGCCAAAAGCATGACGAGGAACTCAAACAAGCGTTCATGTGTGTGAAATCGCGGACATCATCGAGATGCATGCGGACTTAGTGATAGCCTGAGCAAAGGTCAAGCTTGGTGAAGAACTTGGCACAGTAGTCCTCGCAGAAACGGCACAACTTGTCGGGCTTCCATACCAAGAGCATGGACGAGAACTCAGAGTGGCTATGGCAGATCAGTCAAGGACTCAAACATCTCCGCGCACTGGCACTCAATCTCATACCTTTGGATGGTGGGGTAGCGATATGGACGGACAATGACCGAGCCAGGGCCAGGTTGCAAGTGGACGTTTGACAAGGGCTCGCACACATGCCACTGAAAGCAAAGTGAACTCACTCCTCTTAGAGATCCATATACATTTAGATGAGACTAGGCTACTACTCCCTCCGTCCCACAATATAAGATCTTTTTTGTTAGCTTGAAAAACGATCTTATATTATGGGTTTTTTGTTAGCTTGAAAAACGATCTTATGTTATGGGACAGAGGCAGTACCTCACAAAGAGACCCTATGTGGCATTAGGTAAATTAATGAACATCACGAAGAAGCGAGGAAGGAACACCAAGTCCATGAAGAGGAGCAAGAAGAACGCACGGAAGACAGTGCCCAGCAGCTGGAGGAGAAGATCAGCTCTCTGGACACCCCGTGCCCACGAGGCCCCAGACCCCATGTGCACCCATGTGCACGGGGCATCCAGAAACTCTTTGGACACCCGTACCCGCAGGGTCCTGGACACCGTGCGCACGGGCCACCGCTACAGCTATTGGACACCCCGAACGTTTTTTTGGGTATTGCACGGGGCTTGTATCGTGCCCACAAAACCCCCGTGCGCACGGCCCCTTTACACCGTGCGCACGGGCCTTGCCTGCGTGCAAAGATGAGAAATGCCCCTTGTACCCCCTAGCTCATCCCTTACCTCCAGCCACCTATACATTTCGTACCTCTCTCATTTGTTAGGGTTAGCCCTTTCACCTTTCTAGCCTAATTTTGTTTGTTCTTACCTAAATTCAAAAATTCCACACAAAGAATAGCCATACCAATTTCTTGCAATTTGTTATTCCTTGTGAGTTTTTGTTGATATCAATCCATGGATTTGGTATTTGGCAAGTGGATCTGGCCTCCTTTGTGTTGCTTTGGCCGAAAAAATTTCTTTCAATCTTGAATTTGTACAGCCACCGAGCGCCCATGCCGACGGCCTTGTACCGTGCGCACGACCACCATCCCCCCCCCCCCATGCACATGAGCCCTGGAGACCCCGTGCGCACGGCCCCCTAAAGAGTCGGCGCCTTCACCTTCTGTGTGGCATATTTGCCATTGGTGCAGCGGCATCTTCGCCAACATACTGGAAACCGAAACCGTGTACCACTACATCGACCATTTCCATCCTTTTAACACGAACACTGGAAGCAAGGACAGTTACCCTTCGACCTCGACGAAGGTATACATTCTGTTAACCACTATCTTCCCATGCCATTGAACTTGATAGCCCACCATTCTAGTGATAACTACCTATTTGAGACTAGCTATTTGAGAATTGTCGGGCCTCGTGACTTGTGCACCATAGTGATAGTACATCATCTTCTATGTTCTAAGTTACTCCGTGCATATCTTAAATATTAGTCTCGCATATTTGCTTGAGCATCAAGGAAAGTGGTAAAGGACAAAATATCAAAGAGAGAGAGAGAGAGAGAGAGAGAGAGAGAGAGAGAGACCAAAGGAAGATACAAAAGAAAGCTTTTAACCCATTGGCAAGCTTTTAACCCATTGGCACGGAGAAGTGGTATAGAAAAATGTTGCAGTGTTCTTGTAGGACGGTGCACAAGTGCAAATCTAGACCATGAGAGCAATCAAGCCAGCGTCTCTCCTTGTGTTTGTGCAGCAAGAGCTAGTCTACGCTAGGCCCAATTTTATATGCCCATTTCTTGTTGCACAAGCCCCATTATCCCACTGTGTACGTTCCTATTGCTCATCTCCTATACATTTATGATCTATTGCTTGGCATTTTGAGTCCTTTGAATTGATTTCAACTTCTACAATACCTTGGACCTCAATTTGCATGATTTTGTGCCACTAATCCTCACCAAACTACTCTACAAGCCTTGTTGTGTAGGTGTGAGATTGACAAGATTCGGTACCAATTGCACTCTCTTCGCATTCCATAGTGAGAGATCACTTAATCCATTCTTAACTTCGGGAAGAGGTAACTTTAGTATTGTTCTTTTCAATCCCTACTTACTCCAGTCTTTGATGACCACGAAGACACCAATCAACTCGTCACCAAGTCACACAACGTCGGACTTCAACGAGCAATGAATAACGCCAATGCAGTCTTGCATGAGTGCATTCGTAGTCTTCGATGCCAAGATGAACATTTCAAGTCTTCCTCATCTTCATCGTCAAGGAGTTCAAGTCAACATTCATCTGAGCTACCATCCAGCGCAAGTACACCACGACACCGTCATCATCTACGTGACGACCGTGAAGACCCTCAAGCTCCAAATCATTTCCATGGCAATGGGTTACAAGGGTACATTCTTGAGCATGACCGACGTTGTTGCGAAGAGCAAGAGCATCAAGATGCCTTCAATCGCCAATCGCGTGAAGATGATGAAAGACGTCGACAACAAGAAAGCCGTCTTCGTCAAGATGAAGAACGTCAGGCACACCGGCAAGAAGAATGTCATGTGGAGCAAGCTAATCTAGCGCACCAAGCTCCCCGTGACGCTACCTACAACCTCCAAGAGCGCAACCGGAGAGCACGCGAAGAGCACCAAGATGAAGAGGCTCGCATCAAGTAACGCCATGAAATGAGGCGTATAGCGAACGCACCTCGTTTCCCACGTCAAGCACATCATGAGGAGCGTGAAGACTTTCGACCTCCTCCGCGTCAAGAGCAACGCCAACCTCACAACAATCAAGAAGGTGGAGAACGATTTGGCAAGCTCAAGTTCAATATGCCAAAGTTCCCCGGAGGCACCTCTCATGGGCACTTGAAGTGGACAAAATCTTTCGCCTCCACAACTTTGACGAAGCGAAGAAGATAGATATGGCTTCGCTTGAGTTTGATGAGTATGTCCTCATTCGGTGGGAGCAAGTCACTGAACGATGACAAGAACAAGGCGAACCTCCTATCACCACTTGGGATGCCATGAAGCAAGTTACTGAGAGCAAGATTTGTGCCTACACATTACACGCGGGATCTCTACAAGAAGTTGCAAGATCTCAAGCAACGCATAAAGTCCGTAGAAGAATACTACAAGGAAATGGAGATTGCAATGATACGAGCCAATGTGAAGGAAGACGAGGAGCAAACTATGGCAAGATTCCTCAATGGTCTCAACTATCTAATAAAGAAGATTGTGGACTTTTAACCATACTCCAACCTTCTCGAGATCGTACATCAAGCATCAAAGGCAAAACAACAAGTGCAAGATGATATCAAGTACTCCAAGTTCTCCGCCTATCCTTGAAGAAACTTTGGTGCCAACAATACTCAAGCTTCTCCAAGTGCGGCACCATACACTCGAGCTACACCCACTAGTAGTGTGACGCCAAATTCAAGGCCACCGGCGACTAACTCAAGTCGTCCACCTACTACAGCAAGCTCCTTCAAGCCCCGCGCTTCATGAACTACAATTATTCCAACAGACTCCACTGACAAAACAAGTTGCATATAATGCTTCACATGTGAGGCTCTTACTCGAAGTCGCCACAAAACATTCGAGTGTCCTACAAGAACAATGATCCTCAACACGGATGGCAGGTATGACTATAAGCAAAGATGAATTAGAAGCACTGGATCATGTGGCTATGCACCGCCAAATAAATGATGCGGAAGATGGTCAAGTCATTTGTGACAATGATTCGAGCCCGGCTCTTGTTGTCTCAAAGATTTTGACACTTCAACAAACTAAGATGACCAACAATGCCATATCTTCCATACCAAAGCGGGCATATAAGGAAGATCAATCAAAGTCATAACCGATAGAGGAAGTTGCCTTTATTTGGCTAGTGAAGAGCTTTGTTCCAAATTGCATCTTATCAAGAAGAAGCACCCGCGCCCTATACAAGGTTCAATGGTTGAGCGACTTCGACACCATACAAGTGGAGCACAGCGTGAAAGTATCTTTCAAGATCGGCACCTATGAAGACACATTGAAATGTGATGTAGTTCCCATGTCCGTATTTCATCTTCTATTGGGACGTCCATGGCAACATGACCACTGAGTAATTCATAATGGACGCACAAACCATTATAGTTTCAAGTGGAAGGGCAAGGAGTATGTGCTTCGACCTATGACCCCAAGTCTAGTCACAACCGACAGACACCAATCTTCAAGCCATCATAAAGAAGAGCCAAAAATGGGTACCTCCATGATGAGTGTCAAAAAGATGTAGTTCTCTGAGCCACCAACAAAGATGAGGGAAGTGACTGAGCGCCCATCACATCTTCTTCACTTTGTACTCCTGTACAAATATGAGGTCATTATGACTAACAACTCACAACATCTTCCTAGCGCTTTGTCAAATGTTTTGTGGGAATTCGAGGATGTGTTTCCCTTTCAGCACCACCGAGACTACCTCCTCTACAAGGGAACACCGCATTGACCTAATCCCCGGCACACCCCTACCGAACCCCGAGGAGACCAAAGAACTACAATGGCAAGTTCAACACCTCAAGAACGGAGACATCTTGCATACACATGGAGTGCCAAAGACAATCTTCTCCGACTGCGACGTCAAGTTCTGGAGTTACTTTTGGAAGAGACCCTCTACACCAAGTTAGGAATCAAGCTCTTGTTCTCTTCGGCATATTATCCTCAAACCGATGGCCAAATGGCGGCCGTCAACCGCACGCTATCTACCCTACTTTCAGTACTCATCAAGAACATCAAGGAGTGGGAAGAGTGTTTGCCCATCACCGAGTTCGCCTACAGCCGCACAAGACACTCGACGATGATGAAGTCCCCTTTTGAGGTTGTTTATGGCTTAAATCCTTTGTCGCCATTGGACATCCGTTTCCACTACAAGAGCGCACCAATATGGACGCGAGTGCTCGGGCAATCTTCATGAAGAAGATGCATGAAGACATAAGGCACACCATCGAGCATCAAGTGCAAAAGCATACATCCAAGATCAACACCAACAAGAAGCCCATGGTGTTCAACCCCAGAGATACTTCGAAAGGACCATTTCCCGAAACAACGCAAGTCCAAGCTTCTACCCTGAGCCGATGGCCCTTCAAGGTACTAGAAAGGATAAACAACAACGCCCATAAGATTGATAAGTACTCCGTGAGTGACATGTTCAACGTCACCGACTTAGTCCCTTACCATGGTGATGTCATTTTTTATCCGAGTGGGTCTTCCACAAGAGGAGGGGGGAGATGGTGCGAAGCACCCCATGGACATCGCCATGGATCCTACACCAACACCTGCACCTTCAAGTGGACCTTTGACAAGAGCTCACGCACGTGCCATTAAAAGCGAGGTGAACTCTTCGAGCTCCATATGCATTTAGATGAGACTTGTCTACTGCCTCACAAAGAGACCCTATGTGTCATTAGGTACATTAACGAACATCACGAAGGAGTGAGGAAGGAACACCAAGTCCATTAAGAGAAGCAAGAACGCACGAAAGACGGTGCTCGGCAGTTGGAGGAGAAGATCAGCTCTATGGGCATCCGTGCCCACGGGCCTTGCCTGCATACCTCTCTCAGTCCATGGCATCCTCCAAGGTGGCCGGGAATTTTAGCCAGATGTTCGTTCGTAGGGCCTTCCTCTGGGCTCTCCCGTTCATCATAAGTGTGCGCTTAGTCCATGGCATCATCCAAGGTGGCCGGGTATTTCAGCAAGATGCAAAGAAGGCCGCAAAGCAAGCTGTGAGTGAACCAAGGGGTCGAGCATATGAGGACCTCTACCAGCGGTTAGACGCGAAGGAAGGCGAAAGGGACATCTATAAGATGGCCAAGATCCGAGAGAGGAAGACGAGGGATGTTGACCAAGTCAAATGCATCAAGGACAGAGCAGACCGACTCCTGGTGAAGGACGAGGAGATTAAGCATAGATGGCGGGAGTACTTCGACAAGTTGTTCAATGGGGAGAATGAGAGCTCTACAATTGAACTGGGCGACTCCTTTGATGATACTAGCATGCGTTTTGTGTGGCGAATCCAGGAGTCAGAAGTCACGGAGGCTTTAAAAAGGATGAAAGGAGGCAAGGCGATGGGCCCTGATTGTATCCCCATTGAGGTGTGGAGAGGCCTCGAAGACATAGCCATAGTATGGCTAACTAAGCTTTTCAGCCTCATTTTTCGGGCAAACAAGATGCCAAAAGAATGGAGACGGAGTATATTAGTACCAATCTTCAAGAACAAAGGGGATGTTCAGAATTATACTAATTACCGTGGAATTAAGCTGATGAGCCATACAATGAAGCAATGGGAGAGAGTCATTGAGCACCGCTTAAGAAGTATGACATGCGTGACCAAAAATCAGTTTGGTTTCATGCCTGGGAGGTCGACAATGGAAGCCATTTTCTTGATACGACAACTCATGGAGAGAATCAGGGAGGAAAAGAAGGACATGCATATGGTATTCATTGACTTAGAGATGACCTACGATAAGATACCGCGAAATGTCATGCGGTGGGCCTTGGAGAAACACAAAGTTCCAGCAAAGTACATTACCCTCATCAAGGACATGTACGATAATGTTGTGACAAGTGTTCGGACAAATGATGGCGACACTGATGACTTCCCGATTAAAATAGGACTGCACCAGGGATCAACTTTGAGCCCTTATCTTTTCGCTCTGGTGATGGATGAGGTCACAAGGGATATACAAGGAGATACCCCATGGTGTATGCTCTTTGCGGATGATGTGGTGCTAGTCGATGATAGTCGGACGGGGGTCAATAGAGCTATGGAGACAAACCTTGGAATCCAAAGGTTTTAGACTTGTAGAACTAAAACCGAGTACATGAGGTGTGGTTTCAGTACTACTAGGCACGAGGAGGTTAGCCTTGATGGCAGGTGGTGCCTCAGAAGGACACCTTTAGATAATTGGGGTCTATGCTGCAGAAGGATGGGGATATCGATGAAGATGTGAATCATTGAATCGAAGTCGGATGGATGAAGTGGCGCCAAGCTTCTGGCATTCTTTGTGACAAGAGAGTGCCACAAAAGCTAAAAGGTAAGTTCTGTAGCACGACAGTTCGACCCTAATGTTGTATGGCGCTGAGTGTTGGCTGACTAAACAGCGACATGTTCAATAGTTAGGTGTGGCGGAGATGCGCATGTTGAGATGGATGTGTGGCCACACAAGGAAGGACCGAGTCCGGAATGATGATATACGAGATAGAGTTGGGGTAGCACCAATTGAAGAGAAGCTTGTCCAACATCGTCTAAGATGGTATGGGCATATTCAGCGCAGGCCCCCAGAAGCGCCAGTGCATAGCGGACCGCTAAAGCGTGCCGATAATGTCGAGAGGTCGGGGTAGACCAAACTTGACATGGGAGGAGTCCATAAAGAGGGATATGAAGGACTGGAGTATCACCAGAGAACTAGCCATAGACAGGGGTGCGTGGAAGCTTATTATCCATGTGTCAGAACCATGAGTTGGTTGTGAGATCTTATGGGTTTCACCTCTAGCCTACCCCAACTTGTTTGGGACTAAAGGCTTTGTGTTGTGTGTGTGTGTTGTGTATCCGTCCGGAGGGGATTGTGGAGGCCAGCCACGAACAACTCCACCTTGTGCTGCTCAGCGTGTCCTTCACACCTACACATGAGGGTGAGAAATTTTTCTTCATACTCATCTGCCGTACCGGACTGCTGCAGGTTCTTGATTGTGCCAAGCTGGGTGTTTCAGATTTTAGGTTCAAAACGGTGGGTGACGCGTTCAGCGAACACAAAGCAGGATAGGGCGTTGTGGGAGATTTTGCAGTTGTGGTACCACAGCGTCGTGTGACCAGCCAGCTGATATGAGGCCAGCCACACCTTACCCCACTCAGGTGTGCCCTGCCCTTTGAAAAATTGGTCCACACGGGTTAGCCATGGGAACACATTTTTCAAACCATCGAAGGTCGAAATTTCAGCTTCTGGAATTTGGGAGCACCTTGCCAAGCATCATCATCAATGTTGTACCACTTGCAATCACGAGTCAGCAGCTCGCTCGCCTTCGTCGCGCTCGGCCCACCTTGTGTTTGGCACAATTTGGTCACGTCTTCCGTCAGCTTGCGGAGATCGGTCTTGAGCTCAAGAGTGTCGGTAGACAAGGCAGTAACTTGGTCAACAAGGCCGGCAAACTTGCTGCTGACAATGCCCTCCACATCATCGCGGACAACGGACAGCAGTGATCCCATCTTCCTGCACGCGCGTGGCCTAGTAACTAGGAACAAGAGCATATCCGTGCAGATCCTTGTGCGGTGTAGGCGCAGGGAGGTTAGGGTTTGGGGATAACTAGAGGCAAGCCTCATCTTTTCTTCTTTATTGATTCTATGATGCCCACGTACTAGGCCTAGGTCCCTTCATATATAAGGTCGGGCCGGCTGATACAAATTCAACTTAATTTTCCAATTAAAACAATCATTATCTATGGAAATAATTAACTAACTTGACATACAAGCAAACTAAAGATAATGCCTCTCGCTAGGCAGATTTGAGACCCTCCTTGTTCATGAGCTTCAAGTGCTGGTCCCACATGACACATATACAGAAGAGCATACGAACACTAGGACACACCACCAAGAACTGCTAGCCTGAACTTTATTTCCAAAGGTCGACTATTGTAATATTTATGGTGGGATAGGCAGTGAACAAACCTGGTGAATCATAATAAGATGGTTGATCAAAGAAAAGCATTGCCTCCCTTAATCTATGGCGCTTTCCTTCAGTACCTGCATACTGGAAAGTAGTGTGCACGGCATATGGTTCTAGCCGAAGCTGCTGATGCATGCCCTGTCAATTAAACAAGAGTATACGGAGCAGTTAGATATCAATAGCACTATGAGTTCTAAGTACAAAATGGTGGCACAAAAGAGTAATACCCAAGAATGGAATAACATAAATGAAACTAACAAAAAATGATTATTAGTCACCAACCTCAAACAAAAAATGCTCCTACCTGCACAAAGTAGGTATGGCCACTGCAGAATATACTTGCTGGTAGGACTCCAAGCTTCAATTTTCCATCATATGAGTAGACAAGTTCATCTTCTCCTTGAACAGGTTGTCCAAAAACTTTGTGTACGAGATCATTAAAAGCATTCTGGTCCCATATCTTATCATCAGATATGACAAGGTCTTTCCAATCTTTTGCCAGCCTTTTAGCAGGTTCAGTGGGTCGCCAATGGAAAATACCAATATTATATGCCCCAGTTACTGTGGATAAGGACACGGACAAATAGCAATGAATTATATCCTTAAGTTACGAGTGTCAAACTCTTTATAACTCGGAAACATTAAGATACCTCATGTCAAACTGAAACAAATTGCTGGTAACTGATGCTAAACAAAAAAAGAAGGTACTGTAATCTTATTAAGGTGAATCGCAGCAGATTTCCGTAATGATATGAGAAACCCTGTAATGAGAGTACTATTGTAATTTGTGTCCTTGTTCTCTGAGGATTTGATGATATATGTTGGCAGGCACGAATATCTTCAGCAATGGTATTACACGAACTAGACCAATATAGTGTGAAAAGGTATTCGCTGACATTTTCCAATAAGCTAGCTAAGTGAGTTCCTCCTTTCTTTCACTGACAAAATCTTGTTTAATCAAATGTTTGGATTACAAACACTGAAATATTAGTTTCGTGGTTGAACTAAATTCATTTGAATTTCAAGGGCGAGGGGTAACAAGAGAGATAATAGATCCCACATATTTGGCAACGAGTATAGTTTTACAGCATTTAATTTAATAGTCTGAAAAGCGCAAGGAGACACTTCTCACTGATGCTCAGTTTTGATAGTACTAGCGGGTGGGATACAACATCTTTGACAGATCGCTATTAGCTTATCATCGGATGAAAATAAAAAACCATGTCTCTTCATGACATTCATTCTTAAATGTAATTGCAACCTGTTTTTTAGAATAACAGGGAGAGCTCCCCGGCTCCATTTTCATAGAAAAGAAGCCTGATAAAACAGGTCCACATCACCATTATTACAGCAGCCTAAGTCTGGGACAGAAAACAGTTTTAGCTAGGAAAGAGTTAGAAGCTAAAATGTAACTGCAACATGTCAGTGTGCGGGTAGATTACCTTCCCTCCAGTTCTCCAGGCTGTCGTCGGTGACTGTGGGTATGACCTGGTCGCTGGAGGTGAGCAGATCCGCACTGGGGTAGCGGGCGAGATATGGCAACGGGTTCTTGAGCCACACCATGTCCGTGTCGCACATGAGCAGTTCGTACCCGAAGGGCAGGAGCTCGTTGATGAGCAGCACCTTCTCCCTGCCCATCTTGTGGAAGGTGGGGGACCCCCAGCCAACGTCCTCCGTGACCATCCTGCTGCCCATGTCGAAGACGGGCACGCCCGTGAGGTAGAGTTGCCGGAGTAACTTGGTGTCCATGGCGCCGACAAGGAGATTGTCTACCCCGAGGCCTGTGAGGTGGCGCACCCAGGTGAGGATAAAGTCCATGAAGGCGTAGTTGCCAAAGGTGACGACGATGACCCCATCGCGGGCGCGGGCGCGCACCATGTCGCGGGTGAGGCGGAACGCGCGCGGCGAAGGCATCCGCGACCCCCGAGCCGGGGATTTCCAGATAGGGCGGTTGTACATGGTCTCCGGCTGGGCGGGGGTGGAGAGAGCAGAGAGGTTGGTGGTGGTGGCGGTGACGACCGGGAAGGGGAGCGCGGGGGCGGTGATAGAGGAGAAAGAAAGGAGGAAGAAAACAGCGGAGACGGCGAATCCGCCGACGATGGCGCCGAAGATCCCGATGAAGGCCGGCTTGGTAGATTCGGCAGGGCAACACGGCGCCATTTCGCCGCCCGGGAGAGGAGGGCGGGGGATCGGTGTCGCCGGAGCAGAGGGGGTCAACTGGCGGTGGGGACGGGTGCTCCAGTCATATCTATCGCGTGGGGCAGCCGCGGAGGGGAGAAAATGCTACAGCTTTCCTGGCACTTTGCTCCTGTACCACACCTTTTTTTTCATTGGAGTAAATAGCACATCTTTAATTGATAGTTGGACAAAATACCGAAAGTGTTAATGTGATCTCGAGCACAGGTACGCCCGGTATCTATGCCCTTGCTTCCCTCGAGATGTCCACCGCTGCTAGTATAGGCCCAGGTATAAGTTGCGTATTTGTTTTTTTATTCTGACCGGTGGCCCACATCTGACCCGCAGCAGACGTTACCCTGTCAGTCACGCACACGCCGGCTCGGATGGAAGTAGACGATACAGTTCGTCTCACCGTAGATTGTGGACTAACGCCGTCACCCAGCAAATTTATGGCATCTAGCGTCTAGCCGTTGGAGCTACCAATCCTCCCTACAGTACACGACTCGTCTTGCACTCTGCTTAGACCAGCGGGCCTCGGCCTTCTAAAACCACCGCACGCTCACTACATCAACATCTCCAGCATCGATCCCCTGCAAAATTTGGCTCCTAAGTACTCCGGTGTTCATTCACGAACTGCATCAAGATTACAGACGCTTACGTCGTCAGGCACAGAAGAAAGGCTAGATGATGAACTCCTCGCCACCTCAGATGGCTTCCCTTGATTCACGGACGCCTCAGAAGCTTCACCGTCCTGGACATGGTAATCATCTCAAACTGAAGAAGATCACAGTAAGGTAAAACAGAGCCACACACAGATTGAATCCAAAGTACTTTCACTGAAAGGACACCTCCCCTAGAGCATTATTCAGTTCGCGTGACTGCCGATCCAGCGCTGGAGAGGACAGATGGAGCCATAGCGTCTCCTTGTAAACAGCTGCACAAGAACCTCGCTTCAGCTACGCGAACCATGGTACAGCCTTCACAGTCCTCCCACTCATGGAGTTCAAAATTTGAATGCATGGCTAGGGCCGTCTCCACATATACAAAAGGATGGATACAGCCGTATAAATGCAGCCCTCTTGATTGACTGTTGTATTAATTTTTTTGGCTCATTCATCTAGCAAAAGTAAGCAGGACTGAATTATTATGTTGTCTTTTAAGTACCAGATCAGGCAACACAGGTAAGTGTTTCTCTATACAACGACTCAAACGCCTGAGATCAGAAGTACCCCTAAAACACCGTCAGTACAGGCTCATGATGAAATGACTTAATTGAACTAAGTTTTTTCCCTCATACTTTACACACCAACCAACTAATTAAAATACTAGTACAACACAACTGAAAATTGTTGAAACATAGAGCGTTGGAATTATCTTAAACAGTTTCACTGACTACTTTGTCTGCTCATGCTTTATTGAGTCTAATAAGTTCCGCTGCTTTGTGGCAGTTGTTGCGACGGTGACCTTCAACTCCACAATTCTTGCAGCGTGCTGGTCTCCGAACTTGCTTTGGGACATCTCGGCGATCTGGGCAGGTTGCCTGCTTATGCCCCTGACACCGACAAATGGTGCTGAATCTTGTCCTTATGCTCAAACCCTCGTACAACGCCTTCTCTCTGCTTGTAGGCCTTCCCATCTCCTTCCTCTTTGCTGGAGGCAATAATCCCACTAGGCTATTCCCTGACTCATTAGCTGAACTGTCATCATTGTTAGCTGTGGCACCATGCACTTTGTCTCCTGCAACAACCATAGCACATTCTGGTTGAATCTGGTTGTCAACACAGAACCAGGGCGTACAAATGATTTTCAGCACAGTTTTTTCACAAATCATGCATACATAAACCCAATAAAACTACAGTGCTACTTTTACTACTGTGGCATCAACACTCTCATTAATTTCCTAATTTTTCTTGGTGCGGCCTTGTGTGCTTTTATCATACATGAATAATCCCTCCTGACTAACAATTTAGCATGGCTGAAGTACCACCCAGGCACAAGCAACATACAGAAAATCAATTGTTTTTTCAAATCCCCATAAGCGTACTACCAGCTACATTTTCTCCTCTAAACACATATCACCAACTATGTCAAATCATTCTTCCAAACTACTCCCTCCATCTCAAAATAAGTCTCACCTTTGAACAATTTTCTCCAGCCCTGATATCCTATCAGCACATGGGGCTCTGCCTAGCTCAGCTGCCCCAACCCGGACCCTGCATTTGCGAGACAATATGTCAAACTAATCAGTCCCTTATTACATCTTAATAATCCGCATACACCACGCTATACATATTGAGCAGACTTATTTATCTTTAGCCAAGGCCAAGCTTGGACATACAGTTTTATTGATCTGACAACAGTTTGATTAGCAGAATGTCTCCTAGTCACGTTACATATAAATTTTCAGAGACTTCATAACAAGAACAGACGTAGTGCAAGTCAGTCAATGCAGACAGAAAGCTAGTTTCCATCACTAATTTTCATAGCTTTGCGTCCACCCAGGTGTTTTTTGGTCAACCTGCTCGATGGAGTGCTCTGAAGCTTGAGGTTGTCTGCACTGCCTGCCCTTGGAACAGCGCCCTCAGTGCAAATCTGGTCGTTGGCGCTTGATTCCGTGTTGGCCGGCAACTCCACCACCGGCCGCGTCGTCATAGACTCACAGGGTAATGAAGAGGCTCCATGTTCATCTTGTTCTCGTTGACCTCTTCTATTAGAGTCCTGCTGCCTACAAAAGATAGGAACCAGACCAATCAGATCTCTGTCAATGACCAAAATAAAATCGGTGGCGAATGAGCAGCACTAACAAGCAGATCCGTACCTATTTACGGGCTGCATCAAGAACTCCATGCCTACCCTAGCACGCAGTCGCCTAGTCGCTGCAGATTTTTCCCACCGGGTCGCCGCTCTCAACAATCGGGTAACCTAGGGCTAAAGGTAGGAGAAAGATGCTCCCAACGCCCCTGCCCCCCCCCCCGCCCCCCGCATTTACTGCAGGCAGTGCCGCCATTACCGAAGAGCGTCGGATCTGATCCACGGATCAGGACGCCGGCAACATGTCGAGCCACGGCTCTGCCTCGCTCCGTCCCCGGTGTCAAACGTCAGTGCATTCAAGGACCCACATGTCTGGTCAGTATAGCTTTGTATAAGTGGATTTATCTGTTCCAGATGGGACCCTCAGCATTCAATTCTTCGAATCATGAAGCTAGACTGGACGCCTGATATTCCGAGCTCATGTGAGCTCGGGATCACATACTCCACGTTCGACAAAATACCACAAATTCAAAAAAAAATCTTTATTTTCCACGCCCAGACCTACAACAAATTTGTGCAGGACGGGTTTACCCTCAGGCCATTTCCACGATCAATAATCAATAGATCAAAAAAGGAAGAAACGATCAACTCAGCAGACTAAAACGAAACACCGCGCCGCCGCCTCGCGTTGTCGCCCCGCACCCGCTGTACCTCCTCCTCGGCGAGCCGCCGCCTCAACGTGCTTCCTATCCCACAACACTATATCGTCGTTCCTCCTTCCCCCTTCCCGGCGCGCCGCTGCCTCGCTGTGATTCATACTGCTTCTTCTCCTCCCATGCACGTACGTTCTGCCACTGCCCAATAGGTTGCCACTCCTCTCTCTCTCTAAAATTTAGTCTAACATGTGTATTGAGGAATCCTAGACCATGAAGGTTATGATGGAGGAGCAGAGCTAGTAGGCATGCTTCAAAAGTACGTGCAGAATGTTGATGAATACTTACGCCTAACCATTAACTCTCTTCGAAAAATCATGTAATTTTGTAGGGAAGAAGGTCCGGAAAATGCTGAAAAATATAGAGGTCATGCCAAAATTTTAGGTCAAAATGCTGTCAAATTTTTATTATATTCATATCAACTAAACTAAATATCAAAACGTGTTACATCAATTCTGTAACGTCCGACTAATCATGCTACAGTAATCTCACGTTAACGATGCCATGTCACCGCGGTTACTGTTGCTAATCCCGCTTTAGTTCAAACGATTCAAATTCAAATTTGAGTTTTTGTCGAACCTCAAAAGTTTTCAAAATGTTAAACTAAAATGTTCAGAGTGTGAAAATAAATGCCTATGTATTTATGGTGAGGGAACCATGCTTTTATAAATAAAAATATACTTAAAATGAATTAAAACATAAAAGAAAATAAATAAGAGGAAAGAAATAAAACAAAAGACAAGAAAAACACCCCCCCCCACTGGGCCAACCGTGGCCCAGCTGGCCAGCCCAACTGGGCATCCAGGCCACCAGGCCGGCCCACCTCTCCCCCCTTATCCCCACCCCGACCAGAACCCTAACCCACCACGACACCCACTCCTCTCGCTCCCCTTCCCATCCCTCGCGCCGCCACATGCCTAGAGGCGAGGCGCCTCATGCCCGAACCTCCCCCCTCACAGCCTCTCCTCCCTCTGTCCCTCCTGCTTCGCCCATCGTCGCCCCTGCTGCCCTCACTGACGGCCTGCTCGCCTCCCTGTCTAGCCTCGACCGACGCCAGCCTTACCCGTCCTCCTGGCCAAGCTGCTGCCATGCCCCGGTGCCGCCATATGCTGTTGGAAATATGCCCTAGAGGTAATAATAAATTGGTTATTATTATTATATTTCCTTGTTCATGATAATCGTTTATTATCCATGCTATAATTGTATTGATAGGAAACTCAGATACATGTGTGGGTACATAGACAACACCATGTCCCTAGTAAGCCTCTAATTGACTAGCTCGTTGATCAACAGATGGTCACGATTTCCTGACCATGGACATTGGATGTCGTTGATAACGGGATCACATCATTAGGAGAATGATGTGATGGACAAGACCCAATCCTAAGCCTAGCACAAAGATCGTAGTTCGTATGCTAAAGCCTTTCTAATGTCAAGTATCATTTCCTTAGACCATGAGATTGTGCAACTCTCGGATACCGTAAGAATGCTTTGGGTGTACCAAACGTCACAACGTAACTGGGTGGCTATAAAGGTGCACTACAGGTATCTCCGAAAGTGTCTGTTGGGTTGGCACGAATCGAGACTGGGATTTGTCACTCCGGTTAACGGAGAGGTATCTCTGGGCCCACTCGGTAGGACATCATCATAATGTGCACAATGTGACCAAGGGGTTGATCACGGGATGATGTGTTACGGAACGAGTAAAGAGACTTGCCGGTAACGAGATTGAACAAGGTATCGGCATACCGACGATCGAATCTCGGGCAAGTACAATACCGCTAGACAAAGGGAATTGTATACGGGATCGATTGAGTCCTTGACATCGTGGTTCATCCGATGAGATCATCGTGGAACATGTGGGAGCCAACATGGGTATCCAGATCCCGCTGTTGGTTATTGACCGGAGAACGTCTCGGTCATGTCTGCATGGTTCCCGAACCCGTAGGGTCTACACACTTAAGGTTCGATGACGCTAGGGTTATAAAGGAAGTTTGTATGTGGTTACCGAATGTTGTTCGGAGTCCCGGATGAGATACCGAACGTCACGAGGAGTTCCGGAATGGTCCGGAGGTAAAGAATTATATATGGGAAGTCTTGTTTTGGTCACCGAAAAAGTTTCGGGTTTTATCGGTAACGTACCGGGACCACCAGGAGGGTCCCGGGGGTCCACCAAGTGGGGCCACCATCCCCGGAGGGCTGCATGGGCCAAGTGTGGGAGGGGACCAGCCCCAGGTGGGCTGGTGCGCCCCCCCACAAGGCCCAAGGCGCAGCTAGGAGGGGAGAGGGGAAACCCTAGGCGCAGATGGGCCTAAAGGCCCACCCTAGGGCGCGCCCCCTCTCTCCCCCTCTTGGCCGCCCCCTCCAAGTCCCATCTAGGGCTGCCGCACCCCTACGGTGGGAACCCTAGATGGGGGCGCAGCCACCTCCCCTCCTCCTATAAATAGTGGGGGTTTTGGGGCTGGCAGAGACATGAGTTTTCTCCCTCAAGGCGCAGCCCTACCTCTCTCCCTCCTCGTCTCCCGCGGTGCTTGGCAAAGCCCTGCAGGATTGCCATGCTCCTCCACCACCACCACGCCATTGTGCTGCTGCTGGACGGAGTCTTCCTCAACCTCTCCCTCTCTCCTTGCTGGATCAAGGCATGGGAGACGTCACCGGGCTGTACGTGTGTTGAACGCGGATGTGCCGTCCGTTTGGCACTAGGATCTCCGATGATTTGGATCACGACGAGTACGACTCCTTCAACCTCGTTCTCTTGAACGCTTCGGCTTAGCGATCTACAAGGGTATGTAGATGCACTCTCCTTCCCCTCGTTGTTGGTTTCTCCATAGATAGATCTTGGTGACACATAGGAAAATTTTGAATTTCTGCCATGTTCGCCATCAGTGGCATCATGAGCTAGGTCTATTGCATAGATTCTTTGCACGAGTAGAACACAAAGTAGTTGTGGGCATTGATTTTGTTCAATATGCTTACTGTTACTAGTCCAATCTTGTTTCGACGGTATTGTGGGATGAAGCGGCCCGGACCGACCTTACACGTACTCTTACGTGAGACAGGTTCCACCGACTGACATGCACTTGGTGCATAAGGTGGCTAGCGGGTGCCAGTCTCTCCCACTTTAGTCGGAACGGATTCGATGAAAAGGGTCCTTATGAAGGGTAAATAGCAATTGGCATATCACGTTGTGGTTTTGCGTAGGTAAGAAACGTTCTTGCTAGAAACCCATAGCAGCCACGTAAAACATGCAAACAACAATTAGAGGACGTCTAACTTGTTTTTGCAGGGTATGCTATGTGATGTGATATGGCCAAGAAGAATGTGATGAATGATATGTGATGTATGAGATTGATCATGTTCTTGTAATAGGAATCACGACTTGCATGTCGATGAGTATGACAACCGGCAGGAGCCATAGGAGTTGTCTTTATTTATTGTATGACCTGCGTGTCATTATACAACGCCATGTAATTACTTTACTTTATTGCTAACCGGTAGCCATAGTAGTAGAAGTAATAGTTGGCGAGACAACTTCATGAAGACACGATGATGGAGATCATGGTGTCATGCCGGTGACGATGATGATCATGGAGCCCCGAAGATGGAGATCAAAAGGAGCAAAATGATATTGGCCATATCATGTCACTATTTGATTGCATGTGATGTTTATCATGTTTATACATCTTATTTGCTTAGAACGACGGTAGTAAATAAGATGATCCCTCATTAAAATTTCAAGAAAGTGTTCCCCTAACTGTGCACCATTGCGAAAGTTCGTCGTTTCGAAGCACCACGTGATGATCGGGTGTGATAGATTCTTACGTTCACATACAACGGGTGTAAGCCAGATTTACACACGCGAAACACTTAGGTTAACTTGACGAGCCTAGCATGTACAGACATGGCCTCGGAACACAAGAGACCGAAAGGTCAAGCATGAGTCGTATGGAGGATACGATCAACATGAAGATGTTCACCGATGATGACTAGTCCGTCTCACGTGATGATCGGACACGGCCTAGTTGACTCGGATCATGTAATCACTTAGATGACTAGAGGGATGTCTATCTGAGTGGGAGTTCATGAGATGAACTTAATTATCCTGAACATAGTCAAATGATATTTGCAAATTATGTCGTAAGCTCGCACTTTAGTTCCACTGTTCAGATATGTTCCTAGAGAAAATATAGTTGATAGTTGACAATAGCGATTATGCGGACAGTAGAAAGCTTATGTCCTTAATGCACCACTTAGTGTGCTGAACCCCAATCATCGTCTGTGGATGTTGCGAACATCGGACATACACGTTTTGATAACTACGTGATAGTTCAGTTAAACGGTTTAGAGTTGAGGCACCAAAGACGTTTTTCGAAACATCGCGGAACATATGAGATGTTTCGAGGGCTGAAATTGGGATTTCAGGCTCGTGCCCACGTCAAGAGGTATAAGACCTCCGACAATTTTCTTAGCCTGCAAACTACTGGAGAAAAGCTCAATTGTTGTGCTTGTGCTCAGATTGTCTGAGTGCAACAATCACTTGAATCGAGTGGGAGTTGATCTTCCAGATGAGATAGTGATGTTTCTCCAAAGTCATTGCCACCAAGCTGCTAGAGCTTCGTGATGAACTATAACATATCAGGGATAGATATGATGATCCTTGAGGTATTCACGATGTTTGACACCGCGAAAGTAGAAATCAAGTAGGAGCATCAATTGTTGATGGTTGGTAAAACCACTAGTTTCAAGAAGGGCAAGGGCAAGAAGGGACACTTCATGAAACGGCAAATCAGTTGCTGCTCCAGTGAAGAAACCCAAGGTTGAACCCAAACCCAAGACTAAGTGCTTCTGTAATAAGGGGAACAGCCACTGGCGCAGGATTACTCTAGATACTTGGTAGATGAGAAGGCTGGCAAGGTCGATAAAAGTATATTGTATATACATTATGTTAATGTGTACTTTACTAGTACTCCTAGTAGCACCAGGGTATTAGATACCGGTTCGGTTGCTAAGTGTTAGTAACTCGAAATAAAAGCTACGGAATAAACGGAGACTAGCTAAAGGTGAGCTGACGATACGTGTTGGAAGTGTTTCCAAGGTTGATGTGATCAAGCATCGCACGCTCCCTCTACCATCGAGATTGGTGTTAAACCTAAATAATTGTTATTTGGTGTTTGCGTTGAGCATAGACATGATTGGATTATGTCTGTCGCAATATGGTTATTCATTTAAGGAGAATAATGGTTACTCTGTTTATTTAAATAACACCTTCAATGGTCTAGCACCTAAAAGGAATGGTTTATTGAATCTCGATCGTAGTGATACACATTTTCATGCCAAAAGATATAAGATAGTAATGATAGTACCACTTACTTGTGGCACTGCCATGTAAGTCATATTGGTGTAAAACGCATGATGAAGCTCCATGTTGATGGATCTTTGGACTCACTCGTTTTTGAAAAGTTTGAGACATGCAAACCATGTCTATTGGTGTATACGCATGAAGAAACTCCATGCAGATGGATCGTTTGGACTCACTTGATTTTGAATCACTTGAGATATGCAAATCACACCACATAGGCAAGATGACTGAAAAGCCTCGTTTTCAGTAAAATGGAACAAGATAGCAACTTGTTGGAAGTAATACATTTTGATGTGTGCAGTCCAATAAGTGCTAAGGCACGCAGTGGATATCATTATGTTCTTACTTCACGGATGATTTGAGTAGATACTGAGTATATTTGCTTGATGAAACACAAGTCTGAATTATTGAATGGTTCAAGTAATTTCAGAGTGAAGTTAAAGACCTTCGTGACAAGAGGATAAAATTTCTATGATATGATCATAGAGATGAGTATCTGAGTTACGAGCTTTGGCACGCAATTAAGACATTGTGGAAATTGTTTCACAATTAATACCGCCTGGAACACCATAGTGTGATGGTGTGTCCGAACATCATAGTTGCACCCTATTGGATATGGTGCGTACCATGATGTCTCTTATCGAATTACCACTATCGTTCATGGGTTAGGCATTAGAGACAACCGCACTCACTTTAATAGGGCACCACGTAATTCCGTTGAGACGACACCGTTTGAACTGTGGTTTGGAGAAACCTAAGTTGTCGTTTCTTAAAAGTTTGGGGCTGCGACGCTTATGTGAAAAAGTTTCATCGTGATAAGCTCGAACCCAAAACGGATAAATACATCTTCATAGGATACCCAAAATGGTTGGGTATACCTCCTATCTCAGATCCAGAAGCAAAAGTAATTGTTTCTAGAAACGGGTCCTTTCTCGAGGAAAAGTTTCTCTCGAAAGAATTGAGTGGGAGGATGGTGGAGACTTGATGAGGTTATTGAACCGTCACTTCAACTAGTGTGTAGCAGGGCACAGGAAGTTGTTCCCGTGGCGCCTACACCAATTGAAGTAGAAGCTTATGATAGTGATCATGAAGTTTCGGATCAAGTCACTACCGTACCTCGTAGGGTGACAAGGATGCGTACTACTTCAGAGTGGTACGCAATCCTGTCTTAGAGGTCATGTTGCTAGACAACAATGAACCTACGAGCTATGGAGAAGCGATGGTGGGCCCGGATTCCGACGAATGGCTTGAGGCCATAAAATCCGAGAAAGGATCCATGACTTTGGAAGAACTACTTGATGGTCGTAAGGCTATTGGGTACAGATGGATTTTAGAAGAAGACAGACAATGATGGTAAGTATCACCATTAAGAAAGCTCGACTTGTCGTTAAGATGTTTTCCGACAAGTTCAAGGAGTTGACTACGATGAGACTTTCTCACTCGTAGCGATGCTAAGAATCTGTTGGGATTATATTAGCAATTACTGCATGATTTATGAAATCTTGCAGATAGGATGTCAAAACATTGTTTCCTCGACGTTATACTTGAGGAAAGGTTGTATGTGATACAACCAGAAGGTTTTGTCAATCCTGAAAGACGCTAATAAGTATGCAAAGCTCCAGCAATCCTTCTTAGGACTGGAGTAAGCATCTCGGAGTTGGAATGTACGCTTTGATGAGATGATCAAAGATTTTGGGTTTATACAAAGTTTGTGAGAAACTTGTATTTCCAAAGAAGTGAGTGGGAGCACTATAGAATTTCTGATGAGTATATGTTGTTGACATATTGTTGATCAGAAATGATGTAGAATTTCTAGAAAGCATATAGGGTTATTTGAAAGGTGTTTTTCAATGGAAAACCTGGATTAGGCTACTTGAACAATAAGCATCAAGATCTATAGGATAGAAATGCTTAATAATACTTTCAAATGAGCACATACCTTGACATGATCTTGAAGGTGTTCAAGATGGATCAGTCAAAGAAGGAGTTCTTGCCTGAGATGTAAGGTACGAAGTTAAGACTTAAAGCTCGACCACGGCAGAATAGAGAGAAAGGACGAAGGTCATCCCCTATGCTTCAGACGTAGGCTCTATAGTATGCCATGCTGTGTACCGCACCGGAAGTGTGCCTTGCCATGAGTCAGTCAAGGGGTACAAGAATGATCCAGGAATGGATCATTGGACAGCGGTCAAAATTGTCCTTGGAGTAAATAAGGACATGTTTCTCGATTATGGAGGTGACAAAGAGTTCGGCGTAAAGGGTTACGTCGATGCAAGCTTTAACACCTATCCGAGTGACTCTGAGTAGCAAACCGGATACGTATAGTGGAGCAACCATTTGGAATAGCTTCAAGTGGAGCGTGGAAGCAGCATTTACAATATGACATAGAGAATTGCAAAGTACATACGGATCTGAATACTGCAGACCCGTTGACTAAAACTTCTCTCACAAGGAAAACATGATCAAACCCCAGAACTCATTGAGTCTTAATCACATGGTGATGTGAACTAGTTTAGTGACACTAGTAAACTCTTTGGATGTTGGTCACATGGCGATGTGACCTATCAGTGTTAATCACATAGCGATGTGAACTAGATTATTGACTCTAGTGCAAGTGGGAGACTGTTGGAAATATGCCCTAGAGGCAATAATAAATTGGTTATTATTATTATATTTCCTTGTTCATGATAATCGTTTATTATCCATGCTATAATTGTATTGATAGGAAACTCAGATACATGTGTGGGTACATAGACAACACCATGTCCCTAGTAAGCCTCTAATTGACTAGCTCGTTGATCAACAGATGGTCACGGTTTCCTGACCATGGACATTGGATGTCGTTGATAACGGGATCACATCATTAGGAGAATGATGTGATGGACAAGACCCAATCCTAAGCCTAGCACAAAGATCGTAGTTCGTATGCTAAAGCTTTTCTAATGTCAAGTATCATTTCCTTAGACCATGAGATTGTGCAACTCCCGGATACCGTAAGAATGCTTTGGGTGTACCAAACGTCACAACGTAACTGGGTGGCTATAAAGGTGCACTACAGGTATCTCCGAAAGTGTCTGTTGGGTTGGCACGAATCGAGACTGGGATTTGTCACTCCGGTTAACGGAGAGGTATCTCTGGGCCCACTCGGTAGGACATCATCATAATGTGCACAATGTGACCAAGGGGTTGATCACGGGATGATGTGTTACGGAACGAGTAAAGAGACTTGCCGGTAACGAGATTGAACAAGGTATCGGCATACCGACGATCAAATCTCGGGCAAGTACAATACCGCTAGACAAAGGGAATTGTATACGGGATCGATTGAGTCCTTGACATCGTGGTTCATCCGATGAGATCATCGTGGAACATGTGGGAGCCAACATGGGTATCCAGATCCCGCTGTTGGTTATTGACCGGAGAACGTCTCGGTCATGTCTGCATGGTTCCCGAACCCGTAGGGTCTACACACTTAAGGTTCGATGACGCTAGGGTTATAAAGGAAGTTTGTATGTGGTTACCGCATGTTGTTCGGAGTCCCAGATGAGATCCCGGACGTCACGAGGAGTTCCGGAATGGTCCGGAGGTAAAGATTTATATATGGGAAGTCTTGTTTTGGTCAGCGGAAAAGTTTCGGGTTTTATCGGTAACGTACCGGGACCACCGGGAGGGTCCCGCGGGTCCACCAAGTGGGGCCACCATCCCCGGAGGGCTGCATGGGCCAAGTGTGGGAGGGGACCAGCCCCAGGTGGGCTGGTGCGCCCCCCCCCCACAAGGCCCAAGGCGCAGCTAGGAGGGGAGAGGGGAAACCCTAGGCGCAGATGGGCCTAAAGGCCCACCCTAGGGCGCGCCCCCTCTCTCCCCCTCTTGGCCGCCCCCTCCAAGTCCCATCTAGGGCTGCCGCACCCCTAGGGTGGGAACCCTAGATAGGGCGCAGCCACCTCCCCTCCTTCTATAAATAGTGGGGGTTTTGGGGCTGCCGGAGACATGAGTTTTCTCCCTCAAGGCGCAGCCCTACCTCTCTCCCTCCTCGTCTCCCGCGGTGCTTGGCGAAGCCCTGCAGGATTGCCACGCTCCTCCACCACCACCACGCCGTTGTGCTGCTGCTGGACGGAGTCTTCCTCAACCTCTCCCTCTCTCCTTGCTGGATCAAGGCGTGGGAGACGTCACCGGGCTGTACGTGTGTTAAACGCGGAGGTGCCGTCCGTTCGGCACTAGGATCTCCGGTGATTTGGATCACGACGAGTACGACTCCTTCAACCTCGTTCTCTTGAACGCTTCCGCTTAGCGATCTACAAGGGTATGTAGATGCACTCTCCTTCCCCTCGTTGCTGGTTTCTCCATAGATAGATCTTGGTGACACGTAGGAAAATTTTGAATTTCTGCTACGTTCCCCATCATATGCCTCCATCAAGTTGCGCCACCCCAGCAACCTCGATGACAAGCTATCGAGGATCCTAGCACCCGGCCTTCCTCTCCTGTCGCTGCTGCTCCAGGCGGCCCCGATGAGCGCGCTCGTGCCCGAGAGCCTCCTCCTCTGCCCCAACGGTCACCGTTGTCGACCCGTCGCCATCACTACTTCTCCGTCTTCATCGAGCGTGCTTCCGAGCTCCCTGTGAGCTCTCAGTCCTTAGTGACCTTCCCCCTCCCCTCTGCATCTTGTAGCTCCATCACCGACGAGACTGTGCCTTGGCCGCCACCTACCACCGCCGTTACGGCCGACTCAAGCCGTTTTTGCCCGAACCACAAGCGCCATAGCAAGTGCCTCATAGCGCCCGGTCTTCTGGTGGGCTTGGTCGCCCATTTGGTCGCCGAAGTCGCCGCCTCCATGTGTGCCGTCGTCATCAGTGCTCGTCGGCGGGCACGCGCGCGCATTCAATCCACTGGGTTGACCAACTGACGTGTGGGCCCGCCCGGTTAAACAAATGCCTAACCACTTAATTAAAGCATAACAAAAGTGTTTAACTAAAATAATTGAAACTGACACCCGGGACCCACCCTTTGTTTTAGTCTTTGTTAGTTTAGTTAAACTCTAAATTAGCCTGGTGTCACTGACATATAGACCCAGACCACTGTTCCAGTGGATAAAGCTGACCAGTCAGCCTGCTGACTGTGCAGCTGGCCCACCAGTCAGCCTCTGCTGACTAGGTGGTTGACTCGGTAAACTAGGCCCACTGGCCAGCCTCTTTGCTAGTCAGATGGGTATAGTTCTGGGTACACTTAGCAATTTTCCTTTATTTCGAGTTAATAATAATTTTCGAAAATAAATTAAAAACTTTGAAAATTAATATAAAATAATCTGTAAGTCGGATGAAAATACTTTGTACATGAAAGTTGCTCAGAACGACGAGACGCATCCAAATACGCAGTCCGTTTGTCAGCCACACGTCCCTAGCACAACAAACGTGCAACATTTCACCTCCTGTTCTGTCCGAAAACGCGAAACACCGGGGATACTTTCCCGGATGTTCCCCCCTTCACCGGTATCACCTACTACCACGTTAGGGCACACCTAGCACCGCTCATTGTCATGTCTTGCATCGTCATGCTTATGTTTGCACTGTATTTATTGTTTCTTCCCCCTCTTCTCTCCGGTAGACTACGAGACCGACGCTGCTGCTACCCCGTTCGACTACGGAGTTGATGACCCCGCCTTCTTGCCAGAGCAACCAGGCAAGCCCCCCCCCCTTGATCACCAGATAACGCCTATTCTTCCCTCTACTGCTTGCAGTAGAGTAGTATAGCATGTTACTATTTCGATTAATCCTATTTTGTTGCATAGCCTGTCATTGTTGCTACATCTGTTGATATCTTACCTGCAATCCTAAATGCTTAGTATAGGATGTTATACCATTAGTGGCCCTACATTCTTGTCAGTCTGGCATGCTATACTATCGGGTCGTGATCACTCGGGAGGTGATCACGGGTATATACTATACATACATATACTATACAGATGGTGACTAAAGTCGGGTCGGCTCGTTGAGTACCCACAAGTGATTCCGATGTGGGGGCTGGAAGGACAGGTGGCTCCATCCCGGTAGAGGTGGGCCTGGGTTCCCGACGGCCCCCGACTATTACTTTGTGGCGGAGCGACAGGGCAGGTTGAGACCACCTAGGCGAGAGGTGGGCCTGGCCCTGGTTGGCGTCCATGGTTACTTCAAAATAACACGCTTAACGAGATCTTGGTATTTGATCTGAGTCTGGCCACTGGCCTATACACACTAACCAACTACGCGGGAACAGTTATGGGCACTCGACGTTGTGGTATCAGCCGAAGCCTTCTTGACGTCAGCGACTGAGCGGCGCGTGCCGGGTTGGACTGGAATGCCTGCTCTTGTATAAGGGAGGCTAGGTCCGCTCATCGGCCGCATACGCAACATGTAGGTGTGCAATGGGCGATGGGCCCAGACCCCTGCGTGCATAGGATTTAGACCGGCATGCTGACCTCTCTGTTGTGCCTAGGTAGGGTGGCGGCGTGTTGATCTTCCGAGGCCGGGCATGACCCAGGAAAGTGTGTCCGGCCCGAGGGATCGAGCGTCTTAGGAAATGTAGTGCACCCCTGCAGGGAAGTTGATCTATTCGAATAGCCGTGTCCCTCGGTAAAAGGATGACCCGGAGTTGTACCTTGACCTTATGACAACTAGAACTGGATACTTAATAAAACATACCCAGACAAGTTCCAGAGACAACCCGGTGATCGCTTTCCCACAGGGCGACGAGGGGAGGATCGTCGGGTAGGATTATGCTATGCGATGCTACTTGGAGGACTTCAATCTACTCTCTTCTACATGATGCAAGATGGAGGCTGCTAGAAGCGTAGTCTTCGATAGGACTAGCTATCCCCCTCTTATTCCGGCATTCTGCAGTTCAGTCCATCGATATTGCCTCTTTACACATATACCCATGCATATGTAGTGTAGATCCTTGCTTGCAAGTACTTTGAATGAGTACTCACGGTTGCTTTGCTCCCTCTTTTTCCCCTCTTTCCTTTTCTTCTCGGATGCTGCAACCAGACGTTGGAGCTCAGGATCTAGACGCCACCGTCGACGACGACTCCTACTACACTGCAGGTGCCTACTACTACGTGTAGGCCGCTGACGATGACCAGTAGTAGTTTAGGAGGATCCCAGGCAGGAGGCATGCGCCTCTTTCGATCTGTATCCCAGTTTGTGCTAGCCATTGATACATCTCCAACATATCTATAATTTTTGATTACTCCATGCTACTTTATCTATTGTTTTAGGCAATATTGGGCTTTATTATCCACTTTTATATTACTTTTGGGACTAACCTATTAACTGGAGGCCCAGCCCAAATTTGTTGTTTTATGCCTATTTCAGTGTTTCGAGGAAAAGGAATATCGGATGGAGTCAAAACAGAACAAAATCAACTGGAGAAGTTATTTTTGGAAGGAAACCCACCTGATGGACTTGGACCCCACGTCAGAAGATACGGGAGGTGCTCATGAGGGTGGGCGGCGCGCCCCCCTACCTCGTGGGGCCCCCGTAGCTCCACCGACATACTCCTTTCACCCATATATACCTACGTACCCTAAAACTTCCAGAACAGAAGATAGATCGGGAGTTCCGCCGTCGCAAGCATCTGTAGCCACCAAAAACCAATCGGGACCCTGTTTTGGCACCCTGCTGGAGGGGGATCCCATCATCGGAGGCCATCTTCATCATCCCGGCGCTATCCATGACGAGGAGGGAGTAGTTCACCCTCGGGGCTAAGGGTATGTACCAGTAGCTATGTGTTTGATCTCTCTCTCTCTCTCGTTTTCTCTCTTGTGTTCCTCTATGGCACGATCTTGATGTATCCCGAGCTTTGCTATTGTAGTTGGATCTTATGATGTTTCTCCCCTCTACTCTCTTGTGATGAATTGAGTTTCCCCTTTGAAGTTATCTTATCGGATTGAGTCTTTTATGAGAACACTTGATGTATGTCTTGGTGATCAACTTGCGGGTTTCGTGACACTTGGGAACCTATGCATAGGGGTTGGCACACGTTCTTGACTCTCCGGTAGTAGCTTTGGGGCACTCTTTGAAGTACTTTTATGTTGGTTGGATGAATCTGAGATTGTGTGATGCATATCGTATAATCATGCCCACGGATACTTGAGGTGACAATGGAGTATCTAGGTGACATTAGGGTTTTGGTTGATTTGTATCTTAAGGTGTTATTCTAGTACTAACTCTTTTATAGATCGATCCGAAAGAATAGCTTTGTGGTGATTTCGTACCCGACCATAATCTCTACGTTTGTTCTCCGCTATTAGTGGCTTTGGAGTGACTGTTTGTTGCATTTTGAGGGCTTGTCATATTTTCTATCTATGTTATTATTGTTGAGAGAACTTACACTAGTGAAAGTATGAACCTTAGGCCTTGTTTCCTACCATTGCAATACCGTTTACGCTCACTTTTATCGCTTGTTACCTTGCTGTTTTTATTATTTCAGATTACAAAAACCCATATCTACTATCTATTTTGCACTTGTATCTTCATCTCTTCGCCGAACTAGTGCACCTATACAATTTACCATTGTATTGGGTGTGTTGGGGACACAAGAGACTTTTTGTTATTTGGTTGCAGGGTTGTTTGAGAGAGACCATCTTCATCTTACGCCTCCTACGGATTGATAAACCTTAGGTCATCCACTTGAGGGAAATTTGCTACTGTCCTACAAACCTGTGCACTTGCAGGCCCAACAACGTCTACAATAAGAAGGTTGTGTAGTAGACATCAAGCTCTTTTCTGGTGCCATTGCCGGGGAGGTTAGCGCTTGAAGGTATATCTTTAGATCTTGCAATCGAACCTTTTTGTTTCTTGTTTTAGCACTAGTTTATTTTATAAAAGAAAACTACAAAAAAATGGAGTTGAGTTTGTCTCATATGCTTCACCTTTTTAATATCTTTCGTGAGTATGATGGAAAGGAAAATTGTGCTCAAGTGCTAGAGGAAGAAATCTATAGAATGTTTGGTACTAAATCTTTGAATGATGAGCATGATTGCAATGTTGTTAGTATGAATTCCTTGAATATCCATGATGTTAATGATATGCAAAAACACAAGCTTGGGGAAGCTATGTTTGATGGAGATGATATTTTTTATCCCCCAAGCTTTGATGAGCAAATTTACTATGATGAAAGCATGCCTCCTATCTATGATGATTATTGTGATTATATGTATGCCAATGAGAAGAATTTTGCTTATGTGGAGAGTAGTCAATTTTCTATGCTAGTAGATCATGAAAAGAATGCTTTAGGTGCTGGTTATATTGTTGAATTCATTCGTGATGCTACTGAAAATTATTATGAGAGAGAAACATATGCTTGTAGGAATTGCAATAATGTCAAGTTTCCTCTCTATGTGCTTAAAGTTTTGAAGCTATGCTTGCTTTACCTTCCTATGCAAGTTGATTCTTGTTCCCATAAGTTGTTTGCTCACAAAACCCCTATGCATAGTAAGTGGGTTAGACTTAAATGTGCTAGTCATATGCTTTATGATGCTCCCGTTATGTTTCAATTCTTATCTTTTATGTGAGCATCATTGCCATCATCATGCCTAGCTAGAAAGGCATTAAAGAAAAGCGCTTGTTGGGAGACAACCCAATATTTATCCTTACTTTTTTTGTATGTCCACATGATTATTCTATTGTAGTAATCATGTTTTATAGCTTTTGTTTCAATAAAGTGCCAAGTAGAACCTTTGGGAAGACTTGGGTGAAGTTTATATGATCTTGCTGTGAAAAACAGAAACTTTAGCGCTCACGAGATTAGCTGCCATTTTTTACTGGAAAGTGATTTTAGGTTGATTCTTTTTGCAGATGATTAATAGAAAAATTTCTCAGGTCCATCAATTTATTTCATAATTTTTGGGATTCCAGAAGTATACGTTTGATACAGATTACTACAGACTGTTCTGTTATTGACATATTCTGTTTTTCTATGTGTTGTTTGCTTATTTTGATGCATCTATGGCTAGTACTAAGTGATATGAACCATAGAGATGTTAGAATACATTAGATATAACACAAATATGAATTTAGGATGAGTTCATTACAGTACCTAAGTGGTGGTTTTATTTTCTTATACTAACGGAGCTTACGAGTTTTGTTTTGAGTTTTGTGTGGTTGAAGTTTTCAAGTTTTGAGTAAAGATTCGACGGACTATGGAATAAGGAGTGGCAAGATCCTAAGCTTGGGGATGCCCAAGGCACCCCAAGGTAATATTTAAGGACAACCAAGCAACTAAGCTTGGGGATGCCCCGGAAGGCATCCCCTCTTTCGTCTTCGTTCATCGGTAACTTTACTTGGAGCTATATTTTTATTCACCTCATGATATATGTTTTGCTTGGAGCGTCATTTTCTTGTGTTAGTTTTTGCTTGCTGTTAGTTAGAATAATGTTTGCTTCTTTAGTTTCAATAAAAGAGCCAAGGATAGCCTTTGTCATGCTTATTTTGCTAGTTTGCATGTTGCTGTTTGAAAACAGAAAGTTAACGCTGTTGCAAAAATTCCCTAGAAAATTCAAAGAATGGTATAACGTTGAATCTTTTTGCATATTGAGCTCTGATAAATTTATTACAGTGGGAATTTTAGTTCATAATTTTTGGAGTCAGGGAAGTATTGATACTCTTGCATTCTTTATAGACTGTACTGTTTTGACAAATTGCTGTTATGGTTGCATTGTTTGCATATGTTTGCTTGTTTAATGATTCTATTTGGTGATAGGAGTATTAAATATGCAGAGGCATTTAGTATGCAATGTTGAATAATAATTTTAGTGATTTGTTACAGTAGAAAATGATAAGGTTTTGCATTGGTTTATACTAACCTATCTCACGAGTTCTTGTTAAGTTTGTTGTGAATGAAGCTTTTGATAAAAAGAGAAACCATGATATGAGATGAATTAAGGAGACACAAAAGTTCAAGCTTGGGGATGTCCAAGGCACCCCAAGATAATATTTCAAGAAGTCTCAAGCATCTAAGCTTGGGGATGCCCCGGTAGGCATCCTACCTTTCTTCTTCAACAACTGCCGGTTAGTATCGGTTGAGCCTAAGTTTTTGCTTCTTCACATGAGTTGTGCTATCCTTGCATTGTAGTTTTTTTAGCTTTGCTTGCTGTTTGAATGAAGTATCAAGATCTGAAATTCTTTAATGAGAGAGAGCCTTACACAAATTGGAATTTGCTAGAATACTCTATGTGCTTCACTTATATCTTTTGAGCTTGATAATTTTTGCTCTAGTGCTTCACTTATATCTTTTAGAGCACGGTGGTGGATTTATTTTAAAGAAACTATTGATCTCTCATGCTTCACTTAGATTATTTTGAGAGTCGTTAATAGCATGGTAATTTGCTTAATGTTAATATACTTGGTATTCAAGATATGTGAAACTTTCTTTTGAGTGCGTTGAATACTAAGATAAGTTTGATGCTTGATAATTGTTTTGAGATATGGAGGTGATAATATCAAAGTCGTGCTAGTTGGGTGATTATTAATTTGAGAAATACTTGTGTTGAAGTTTGCAATTCCTGTAGCATGCACGTATGGTTAAAGTTGTGTAACAAATTTGAAACATGAAGTGTACCTGGCTTGTGCATCCTTATGAGTGGCGATCGGGGACGAGCGATGGTCTTTTCCTACCAATCTATCCCCCTAGGAGCATGCGCGTAGTACTTGATTTTTGATGACTTCTAAATTTTTGCAATAAGTATATGAGTTCTTTTGACTAATGTTGAGTCCATGGATTATACACACTTTTTCCCATCCTTCCACCATTGCTAGCCTCTCTAATACCGCGCACTTTTCGCCGGCATCATACACCCACCATATACCTTCCTCAAAACAGCCACCATACCTACCTATCATGGCATTTCCATAGCCATTCCGAGATATATTGCCATGCAACTTTCCACCGTTCCGTTTATTATGACACGCTCCATCATTGTCATATTGCTAGCATGATCATGTAGTTGACATCGTATTTGTGGCAAAAGCCACCTTTCATAATTCTTTCATACATGTCACTCATGTTTCATTGCATATCCCGGTACACCGCCGGAGGCATTCATATAGAGTCATATTTTGTTCTAAGTATCGAGTTGTAATTGTTGAGTTGTAAGAAAAATAAAAGTGTTATGATCATCATTATTAGAGCATTGTCCCAAGTGAGGAAAGGATGATGGAGTCTATGATTCCCCCACAAGTCGGGATGAGACTCCGGACGAAAAAAAAGAGGCCATAAAAAAAAGAGAAAAGGCCCAAATAAAAAAATGAGAGAAAAAGAGAGAAGGGACAATGCTACTATCCTTTTACCACACTTGTGCTTCAAAGTAGCACCATGATCTTCATGATAGAGAGCCTCTCATTTCGTCACTTTCATATATTAGTGGGAATTTTTCATTATAGAACTTGGCTTGTATATTCCAATGATGGGCTTCCTCAAAATGCCCTAGGTCTTCGTGAGCAAGCGAGTTGGATGCACACCCACTTAGTTTCTTTTGTTGAGATTTCATATACTTATAGCTCTAGTGCATCCGTTGCATGGCAATCCCTACTCACTCACATTGATATCTATTGATGGGCATCTCCATAGCCCGTTGATACGCCTAGTTGATGTGAGACTATCTTCCCTCTTTTTGTCTTCTACACAACCACCATTCTATTTCACCCATAGTGCTATATCCATGGCTCACGCTCATGTATTGCGTGAAGGGTGAAAAAGTTTGAGATTATTTAAGTATGAAACAATTGCTTAGCTTGTCATCGGGGGTATAGAAGTTGGGAACATCTTTGTGTGACGAAAATGAAGCATAGCCTAACTATATGATTTTGTAGGGATGAACTTTATTTTGCCATGTTATTTTGAGAAGACATGATTGCTTTGATTAGTATGCTTGAAGTATTATTATTTTTGTGTCAATATGAACTTTTGTCTTGAATCTTTCGGATCTGAATATTCATATCACAATTAAGAAGATTTGCATTGAAATTATGCCAAAGTATCACTCCGCATCAAAAATTCTTTTTTATCATTTACCTACTCGAGGACGAGCAAGAATTAAGCTTGGGGATGCTTGATACGTCTCCAATGTATCTATAATTTTTGATTTCTCCATGCTACTTTATCTATTGTTTTAGGCAATATTGGGCTTTATTATCCACTTTTATATTACTTTTGGGACTAACCTTTTAACCGGAGGCCCAACCCAGATTTGCTGTTTTATGCCTATTTCAGTGTTTCGAGGAAAAGGAATATCAGACGGAGTCAAAACGGAACGAAATCAACTGGAGAAGTTATTTTTGGAAGGAAACCCACCTGATGGACTTGGACCCCACGTCCAAAGATACGGGAGGTGCTCACGAGGGTGGGGGGCGCGCCCCCCCCCCTGGGCGTGCCCCCTGCCTTGTGCCCCCCCCCCCCCCCGTAGCTCCACCGATGTACTCCTTTCACCCATATATACCTACGTACCCTAAAACTTCCAGAACAGAAGATAGATCGGGAGTTCCACCGCCGCAAGCCTCTGTAGCCACCAAAAACCAATCGGGACCCTGTTCCGGCACCCTACCGGAGGGGGATCCCATCACCGGAAGCCATCTTCATCATCCCGGCGCTATCCATGACGAGGGGGAGTAGTTCACCCTCGGGGCTGAGGGTATGTACCAGTAGCTATGTGTTTGAGCTCTCTCTCTCGGGTTCTCTCTCGTGTTCCTCTATGGCACGATCTTGATGTATCCCGAGCTTTGCTATTGTAGTTGGATCTTATGATGTTTCTCCCCCTCTACTCTCTTGTGATGAATTGAGTTTCCCCTTTGAAGTTATCTTATCGGATTGAGTCTTTTATGAGAACACTTGATGTATGTCTTGGTGATCAACTTGCGGGTTTCGTGACACTTGGGAACCTATGCATAGGGGTTGGCACACGTTCTTGACTCTCCGGTAGTAGCTTTGGGGCACTCTTTGAAGTACTTTTATGTTGGTTGGATGAATCTGAGATTGTGTGATGCATATCATATAATCATGCCCACGGATACTTGAGGTGACAATGGAGTATCTAGGTGACATTAGGGTTTTGGTTGATTTGTATCCTAAGGTGTTATTCTAGTATGAACTCTTTTATAGATCGATCCGAAAGAATAGCTTTGTGGTGGTTTCGTACCCGACCATAATCTCTATGTTTGTTCTCCGCTATTAGTGGCTTTGGAGTGACTCTTTGTTGCATGTTGAGGGCTTGTCATATGTTCTATCTATGTTATTATTGTTGAGAGAACTTACACTAGTGAAAGTATGAACCCTAGGCCTTGTTTCCTACCATTGCAATACCGTTGACGCTCACTTTTATCGTTTGTTACCTTGCTGTTTTTATTATTTCAGATTACAAAAACCCACATCTACTATCTATTTTGCACTTGTATCTTCATCTCTTCGCCGAATTAGTGCACCTATACAATTTACCATTGTATTGGGTGTGTTGGGGACACAAGAGACTTTTTGTTATTTGGTTGCAGGGTTGTTTGAGAGAGACCATCTTCATCCTACGCCTCCTACGAATTGATAAACCTTAGGTCATCCACTTGAGGGAAATTTGCTACTGTCCTACAAACCTGTGCACTTGCAGGCCCAACAACGTCTACAAGAAGAAGGTTGTGTAGTAGTCATCAGCCATCTTATGGCAACTTATTTAACTTATGTGTGTACTCAGATATTGTTGCTTCCGCTGACTCGTTTATGTTCGAGCACTTGTATTCGAGCCCTCGAGGCCCCTGGCTTGTAATATGATGCTTGTATGACTTATTTTACTTTTAGAGTTGTGTTGTGATATCTTCCCGTGAGTCCCTGATCTTGATCGTACACATTTGCGTGCATGATTAGTGTACGATTGAATTGGGGGCGTCACAAATTCAATCTGAAGTTTGATTACATCCACATGAAGAAGCTTCCATATCCTCTTGTAACAGTTCCTACTTCTAAACCATCAGCACGTACAAAGTTGTTAGTCTGTGATGTCAGGACCTCGATCCTAAGCCACACTGATCTAGCATGTAACACATCATATCACTTTGTGACCTCACGCACGGTATTCCCACAGGGTGCCACCTTACCTGGCCCGGGACCGTTCGCCTTTTGGCTCACATATATGATAGTGTCGCTAGCATCCATATGACAGAGAACCCGGGCTGACATGACTAGTCGTAAACCCAAGGTGGCACTAACTTACAGGGACAAGCATACATGACCCAACAATGCACGCGTTGGTCATCAACGTATGAACCCAAGTCGTAGCAAGCTACAAGGATGTAAAGGAACAACGTGTGACATTTCCCCGAAGGGACAGACACAGGAGCAAAGAAGGACACATGCCGATCATCCCATGTGTTCTGGAGCAGTAGCAAGTTACCATGGCTCAGTGGAAGCACTGGGAGACATTTCCCCATAAGAGAGGCTACCAAGAATAAACAACTAGATTGTCGGATCCCACACATACCAAGCATTTCAAAATCATACACGCAATATGCTCGATATGTGCAAATACAACATGGCATCACAACAAAACTCTATGACTCAAAGTATTTATTCAGAAGGCTCCGAGGAGTCATACATAGTAAGAATTACAATCATGGGTCACATGACCCAACATACAAAGCATACAAGCAACGGAAGCATAACATGTCTGAGTACAGACAACTACAAATTAAAAAGGTGGAGAAGCCTGACTATCTACAAGACCCTCCCAAGGGTACAAGATCATAGCTAAGGTAACAAGCTAAACATTGAAGTCCATGCGGAACTACTAGTGAGACTGAAGTCTCTCTGCAAAAACATAAATTAAGCAAACGTGAGTACAAATGTACCCAGCAAGACTTACATCAGAACTAGCTACATATGCATCAATATAAACAAAGGGGTGGTGGAGTTTAACTGCAGCAAGCCAGCTTTGACTCAGTGGCTATCCTATACTACAATTGCTGGTAACTCTTTTGAGGTGGCGCACACGAGTCCACATATTCACCATATCAATACACCACTATGGATCCGCTCTCGTCTCCCTATGAAAAGGCCATCCATAGCACTCATGCTTATCTTGCGCATTTTAGAGTATCCACTTTCACTTGTCTATGAACTGCATAAGCAACCCAGTAGTCCATTACCACGGAGGTGGCTATTCGAATAGATCATGTTAACCCTGCAGGGGTGTACTTCTTCACTCACGCTCTCGCCACTTACCGCCATGTACATGCATGTATCTCGGCAACCTTCAAGCGGAGGCTTGGCGAGGGTGTCGGCCACGACCTGAGTAACCACGCAAGACTCTAGTCCAGGTTTATCGCCTATTCGGGTTCCATCCGCAAGGGAGTCCGACCGAGGTTTCCATCACGGCCCCAAACAATGTGTATAGGGTTCCCAAGCCCATCAAATGGGCGACGCTTGGTACACCCAGTCACGGTGCCTCGTCTGTCCCAAGCCCACCTGTACCGGGTGCCACTTGATAGACTACTAACACAACCTACAAACACCGGAAACTAGTTGCAACTCCTGGACAGAGAACAGGGGGGTTAATAACTCGAGAGAGCTTGGAGTGCCCGGAGCCGAATGTGTGGTAGTAACTGTCTTGGATCACAGACACAGAACTCAGTTCCTGAGGACGGTTTCAATGAGACAACCCACCATGTTCTCCTACATGGCCTTTCACCGCTACCTTTACCAAATCGTGTTCACACACTTAGCTCACAACAATAGGACATGATCACAACATTCCAATTCATCCCCGGTGAATCTGACCTGGCACAACTCTACGCAATAGCAGGGAGGAACTGAGTAGGCACATCATGGCTCAAACAACTCCTACTCATGCTAGTGGGTTTCAACTATTTACTATGGCAAAGACAGGTCATGCAGAGGAAAGGGGTTCAACTCTCGCAGCATGTAACAGTTGAATCGTTGTTGAGCTAATGCGGTAAAAGAGAGCAGGAGCGAGAGAGTGGCACTATTAGGGAAAACCCTAGTGTAGCGCTTGAAATATGCATAGCAGCAGCGCTGGGCCCAGCGCTACTGCTATCGCGCTACAGCTAAACCCTAGTAGTAGCGCTGGTATGGGCAGCACTACTGGTAAGTATTGTTAGCAGTAGCGCTTCCTGTCCAGCGCTACTGATAACTATCTATAGCGCTTGTTCATATGGCGCGCTGCTGTTAAGCCAGCGCTACTGGTAAGTATTTTCCAGCGCTACTGCTAATATTTCTGCTTTCACAGATTTGCACCCTCTACGTCTTTGTGATGTATTTGTACATGCTCTACACAATAGTTTCATCACATCATATTAACATACACTATTCTCACATATCATAGACATACAGTAGTCTCGTCATACCATCATCATCATCATTCAACACAAATATCATCACATCTCGAAAATAGTGATACATAAGTGCGATCATGTCATGTCTCGAATAAGTGCAACTGCATGGTCATGGCACACCCACAAGTTTCATCATCTCTATCTACAACATGATGTAGAAGAGAAGAGCGATCAGCATGAGGAAGAGCGCGAGTATGTAGTACCGGCGGTCCCGCCCCTGCTCATGCTGGAGTGTCCACCTCAAGTAACTACTTTCCGCTTCGGCTCTGGTGTCGAACCCTCTGTGGCTAGCACCCGGGTACCTGTGCACCTGGGCCTGAGCGGGTGGCCGGTGGTCGTAGACTCCTGGAACCCTCCCAACGTACACAACGTAGTAGTCCTTCACCATCTCTGATCTAGGTACCTGCATCGTGAGTTGATGATTTGAACAATAATATGCAACATAATGTACTTAAGAAAACAAAGAGGCATGATTAGCAAAATAAAAGCAACCAATAGTAAACATAAATGACGAAGTTCCTCATACCCAAACTAATTAACTAGAGCGATCTACGCTAGTTCAGGACCACGGTTTAGTTACATCACATAGTTTCGCCATGCATAATTTCAAAGTTTTGCCATAGAAAGACAGTAGTGATAAGGCACGCTAGTTCAGGACCACGATTTAGTACATCACATTGTCATTGACAATCAGTCCTCCATGTCGGCATTCCAATCTTCATAGTCAGGGAGGAAGCACCCGAGCTTCGTGAAAGGCTTCAAGTCCAGACGCTGAGCGACTAGCAGTGCTCGGACATCAACCTGCATGATTGGACCATGGTAGAACATCCCCGTTGGTTTGAGGACTTGCTTCATGATCACTTGGGCTAGTTCACACTGTACGTGATAAAACTCAACTCGGATTCAATGATCTGGTGTCTTTCCTATGCTTGTGGCCCAGCTGACAATCTTGGCATCTTCGGTAGTAGCTGACATGCGAAGGCGTTGATTATCCCTTCTGTACTCCATCAGGTGATGCATGAGGTAGAATCCATCAGCCCTACTGTTGTGCAGTTGCTGGATGCAGCAGAAGTCGGTCTTATGGCGGAAAATCAGCCCAGTCTTCTTGTGCCTTTTCACCTTGATATATCCACCAGACAGGCTGAAGGTTAACAGGGCACTATCGAGAACACTCTTTACGTGCGTGTAATCCTTTTTCTTGAGGTTCTTCGACGAGTCCAAGTACATAGCATGGGAGTATTCCGGATACAGGACGATGAGGACGGCGCCGCCCCCGCTGCACAAATTAAGTACACCTAAAATTAGCCTCCATGCTTGCAAAGGAATGATTAACATGTACGAAAGGATATGCGCGGATGACTTATGAGGGGTGATAAGGCAGGAGAATCGCTTCCTTGTCCTTATTAGCGATCATGAATTTGCCGAGGTACTTGCTCACATAGTCACGGTGCTCTTTGCAAACTGCCAAGAAGCTCTCGTGCATATAGTATGGGTCCGCGATGCAAATATATTTTATGCTCTCCATCCTGATGAAGTAGTTGAGATACAGCGCATACATGAGGATGAACTGGAAATCTAGCTTGGTCATGTGGACCATGTTGTAGATGTAGTCAAATTGCAGGAGGAACTAATTCGCGGGCCGGGTATCGACGTACAACTTCCCACTCGGCACCTGAGCCGCGTAAAGCGGGTATCCTGGATCTTTCGCGATCATAAGGCTTTTCTCTCTAGCCAACACATCTTCATGGAGTCTCTTTAGATCATTGTTCAACATGTGATCTAGTGCTTTGGCAGGTAGGATCGGCTCACCGGCGACATGGAAAGGCGTCTTACCTTTGACAAGTATTTTGTCTACCACCCAGGGGTTCAGAGGCGGCTGGCTGCTTGAAGCACCTATGGCGCCTTTAGGGCCTTTCCTGGGCGGTCTCTTCCTTTGCTTCTTGGCGGGTGGCAGTAGTGAGCCCACCATACCTTCTCTAACCACCACCCCCGGTGTCGTCAGGCTAAATAGTGGACGGGCCTCGGGGGGTTGCTGGGTAGAGGCGGCATCTAGAGGCGTCTCCTGCGAGAATGGCTTGAAGAGAGACTTTTTGCATTCCACCTTAGGACGTTCCGGCTCTGGCAAATCAGGCAGCATCAAGTCATCATCTCCACGCTCATAGCCTAAGTCTTCGGCGTCCTGAGCCATCAATCCATCATAGGCGGTATTGAAATACTTGTTTGGGTCCTCATCATCATCCTCCATGTCATCATCAACATTTGCTTCTTCGACAGCGGGGGCGACATGATCTGGCACTAATGGAGGACTCTCCCTCGCATCGTACGCTACCATCATCCGTCATGACAGGGGCAGGTAATTTGGTAGGTGGGGTGGTGTTCATACCTTCTTGAGAAGGTGGCATTGGCATGATACTGGGCGCCTCGAGACGAAGAAGAGACTTCGGCCAAGGCAAGAACCAGTTCTTGCATGCGCCAATCATCTTAGGGGTCTCGTAGCATCGACTGGTACCGGAGGAGGCAAATCCTCAAAGCCCGCTAATACACTAGCCACGTTAACCTTGAAGACGCCATCGGGCATCTCTCGGTTGTGGAACATGCAGTCCTTCGGCTTCATGATGGTTGCCTTTCCCACAACCACCTTCTCGCCCTTGATGTCGTAGAGTAGGGTGCACGGGGTGTCATCAGCCTACGAAGGAGACATGTCTGCGACATCAAACATCTGAAAGGCAACTGAAACGGAAGACTATAGACATGCTGGTGAAAAGGGTATGACGCGTAATTACCGTGAGGGCGTCGAGCTCAGCCAACGACGAAGGCCCGCCGAGCATGCCAGAGACGGAGGTCGGGCCGCTATGAACAGGAACGGGACCTTTTGTGGTTGCTTGGGCAGGTGTTGGTGCCGTGGTGTTTGCCGAGTTGCTCCCGGCAAAGCTGGGAAGGGGAAAGTCCTCCAGCCGTGCATTTGGATTGCTCTTCGACCAATTGAAAATTGTCGGAATCAAGCTGGCCACCGCGTCAGTGACCAACCCACTGACTACCCCGACCAACTCTTCTTTGGTCTCATCTTTGGTCTTATTGACCGCAATCGCGACCTTCTTGTCGATGCTCTCCTGAGTGACGACCAACCGTCTCTTCCTTCTTTCCTCTGGCTCCTCGGGGTAGCACGTCTTCCACGAGGCACCATCTCCGATGCTGTGCACATGTCCATAGGATGGCGGCTTGTCCACCAAGACCTTTTTTAGTATGTTCAGGGCCCGGTTGAATGGGGTGTCCCACTTGGGCCTCGCCGACAACTGTGACGACTCGTCACTTTTGGCTGCCTTTTGGTGCTGCTCTTTCTGCAAAAGGAACATGGATGGTTTTCTAATGTGACAAAACTTGCAGTTAAATTGATTGGAAGCTAATATGACAATGTGGTAATATAACAATTACCATAAGTCTGATGAACTCCCTCATGTTCGGGTCCGTGTAAAAGATCTTTCTGACTTTGTCCCACTTGTACCGGGCCCTGATCCAGTCATGCTCCAGCGGGTCGGTGAACTCCGCCAAGGGGTTTGGGATCCCGAGACTTTCACGTTCGGCGTCCTCCTTGGCCCATATGTGCCTCTCCCCCTCGTAACCACGGCTTCCAAGGCGGTGGGGACGCGTGTTCCTGGCCTGGAGCGCCTTCATTTTCTCCGACTTTGCCTTGACTTCTTCTTTATCGCAATTCTCCTGGAATTTTGCAAAGTCCTCTGCCATTATTTTCGGATTATCAGCATGAATCTTGGACCACGGTTCATTCTTCGCAATCGCTATTTTCACCCGAACTTTCCAGGAGGACAAGTCATTGGTGAACGTCACCATTGCCTTGTCGTTTGTCTTTGTCATGGGGACGTCGTCCCATGGCTCTTTATATTTGCCTTCATCCCTGCCGGGGAACATGAAACTATTATGCAACTTCTTTAGGAGCATGTGCTCCATATGTGGTATCTGCTTCAACTTCTCGTCATTGATGTTGGCAGTTTCTCTGAGGATGCATCCAAGTTGATTGCCCCAGCACTTGCGCGCTTCCTCTGGCGCCGTTGGCTCTAACTTCTTGGGGTGCATTGCTATGTCTTGAGCTTGCGTTGGTTTTCCTTGAATAGGAAAGGGTGATGCAGCAAAGTAGCGTAAGTACTTCCCTCAGTTTTTGAGAACCAAGGTATCAATCTAGTAGGAGGATCCTTAAAAGTCCCACGCACCTACACAAACAAACAAAGAACTCGCAACCAATGCAATAAAGGGGTTGTCAATCCCTTCACGACCACTTGCGAAAGTGAGATCTGATAGAGATAGTATGATAAGATAAATATATTTTTGGTATTTTATAATATAGATGCAAAAAGTAAAGATGCAAATAAAAGTAGATTGAAAGCTTATATGATAAAAGCTAGACCCGGGGGCATAGGTTTCACTACTGGCTTCTCTCAAGATAACATAAGTATTACGGTGGGTGAACAAGTTACTGTCGAGGAATTGATAGAAAAGCGAATAATTATGAGATTATCTAGGCATAATCATGTATATAGGCATCACGTCCGCAACAAGTAGACCGACTCCTGCCTGCATCTACTACTATTACTCCACACATCGACCGACTCCTGCCTGCATCTAGAGTATTAAGTTCATAAAGAACAGAGTAACGCATTAAGAAAGATGACATGATGTAGAGGGATAAACTCAAGCAATATGATATAAACCCCATCTTTTTATCCTCGATGGCAACAATACAATACGTACCTTTCTGCCCCTGCTGTCACTGGGAAAGGACACCGCAAGATTGAACCAAAAACTAAGCACTTCTCCCATGGCAATAAAGATCAATCTAGTAGACCAAACCAAACTGCAAATTCGAAGAGACTTGCAAAGATAACTCAATTATACATAAAAGAATTCAGAGGAGATTCAAATATTTCTCATAGATAAACTTGATCATAAACCCACAATTCATCGGATCTCGACAAACACACCGCAAAAAGAGTTTACATCGAATAGATCTCCACAAGAGAGGGGGAGAACATTGTATTGAGATCCAAAAAGAGAGAAGAAGCCATCTAGCTAGTAACTATGGACCCGAAGGTCTGTGGTAAACTACTCACAACTCATCGGAGGGGCTATGGTGTTGATGTAGAAGCCCTCTATGGTCGATTCCCCCTCCGGCGGAGCACCGACAAAGGCTCCAAGATGGGATCTTGCGGATACAGAAGGTTACGGTGGTGGAAATTGTGTTTCGTTGGCTCCCTGGATGTTTTCGGGGTACGTAGGTATATATAGGAGGAACAAGTACGTCGGTGGCCGCCTGTGGGGCCCAGAAAATAGGGGGCGCGCCCAAAGGGGGTGGGTGCGCCCTCTTGTCTCCTGGCCGCCTCGCAAGCTTCTTGACTTGCACTCCAAGTTCTCTGGATCATGTTCGTTCCAAAAATCACGCTCCCGAAGGTTTCATTCCGTTTGGACTCCGTTTGAAATTCCTTTTCTTCGAAATACTAAAATAGGCAAAAACCAGCAATACGGGCTGGGCCTCCGGTTAGTAGGTTAGTCCCAAAAATGATATAAATGTGTAAAATAAAGCCCATAAACATCCAAAAGGGGTAATATAATAGCATGGAACAATCAAAAATTATAGATACGTTGGAGACGTATCAAGCATACCCAAGCTTAATTCCTGCTCGTCCTCGAGTAGGTAAATGATAAAAACAAATTTTTTGATGTGGAATGCTACCTAGCATAATTCTCAATGTAATTTTCTTTATTGTGGCATGAATGTTCAGATCCAAATGATTCAAGATAAAAGCTTATAAAACATAAAAATAATAATGCTTCGAAGCATACTAACAAATAATCATGTCCTATCAAAATAGCATAGCCAAAGAAAGCTTATCCCTACAAAATCATATAGTTAGGCCATGCTTCATTTTCATTACACAAAATACTCCCATCATGCAAAACCCCGGTTTTAGCCAAACAATTGGTTCATACTTTTTAACGTGCTTCAGTTTTTTCAACTCTTACGCAATACATGAGCGCAAGCCATGGACGTAGCACTATGGTGGTATAAGGTGGTGGTTGTGAGGACAAAAAGAGGGAGAAGATGGTCTCACATCAACTAGGCGTATCAACGGGCTATGGAGATGCCCATCAATAGATATCAATGTGAGTGAGTAGGGATTGCCATGCAACGGATGCACTAGAGCTATAAATATATGAAAGCTCAACAAAAGAATCTAAGTGGGTGTGCATCCAACTTGCTTGCTCACGAAGACCTAGGGCATTTTGAGGAAGCCCATCATTGGAATATACAAGCCAAGTTCTATAATGAAAAATTCCCACTTAGTATATGAAAGTGACAACATAGGAGACTCTATATAATGAAGATCATGGTGCTACTTTGAAGCACAAGTGTGGAAAAAGAGATAGTAGCATTGTCCCTTCTGTCTTTTTCTCTCATTTTATTTATTTATTTATTTATTTCTTTTTCCTTTTTCTTTGGCCTTTTTTGGCCTTTCTTTTTTTCTTTTTAAAGTCCGAAGTCTCATCCCGACTTGTGGGGGAATCATAGTCTTCATCATCCTTTCCTCACCGAGACAATGCTCTAATAATGAAGATCATCACACTTTTATTGGTTTACAACTCAAGAATTACAACTCAAAGCTAGAACAAGATATGACTCTATATGAATGCCTCCGGCGGTGTACTGGGATATGCAATGAATCAAGAGCGACATGTATGAAAATTACGAAGGTGGCCTTGCCACAAATACGATGCCAACTACATGATCATGCAAAGAGCAATATGACAATGATGAAACGTGTCATAGTAAATGGAACGGTGGAAATTTGCATGGCAATATATCTCGGAATGGCTATGGAAATGCCATAATAGGTAGGTATGGTGGCTGTTTTGAGGAAGGTAAATAATGGGTGCATGATACCGACGAAAGTTGCGCGGTATAATAGAGGCTAGCAAAGTGGAAGGATGAGTGTGCGTATATCCATGGACTCACATTAGTCATAAAGAAGTCATATACTTGTTGCAAAAGTCTACTTGCCCTCGAAGCAAAGTACTACTATGCATGTTCCTAGGGGAAGGGTTGGTAGGAGTTAACCATCACGCGATCCCGACCTCCACTCATAAGGAAGGCAATTAAAAGAGCACCTCATGCAACAAATTTGTCACACAACTTTTACCATACGCGCATGCTACGGGACTTGCCAACTTCAACACAAGTATTTCTCAATTTCATAATTACCCACTAGCATGACCCTAACATTACTACCTTTATATCTCAAAACAATTATCAAGCATCAAATTGATCATAGCATCCAATTCACTTCCTATGATAGTTTTTATTATACCCAACTTGGATGCTCATCATTCTAGGACCAAATTTGTAACCATAGCAAATACCATGCTGTTCTAAAAGACTCTCAAAATAATATAAGTGAAGCATGAGAGACTAGAAATTTCTTCAAAATTAAGCCACCGCCGTGCTCTAAAAGATATAAGTGAAGCACTAGAGCAAAAACTATCAAGCTCAAAAGATATAAGTGAAGCACATAGCATATTCTAATAAATTCTAATCAAGTAGGCTTCTTCCTAAAGGTGTGTACATCAAGGATGATTGTGGTAAACTAAAAAGCAAAGACTAATATAATACACGACGCTCCAAGCAAAACACATATCATGTGGCGAATAAAAATATAGCTTCAAGTAAAGTTACTAATGAACAAAGACGAAAGAGGGGATGCCTTCCCGGGGCATCCCCGAGCTTAGGCTTTTGGCTATTCTTGAATATCTTGGGGTGCCATGGGCATCCCCAAGCTTAGGATCTTGCCACTCCTTATTCCATAGTCCATCAAAGCTTTACCCAAAACTTGAAAACTTCACAACACAAAACTCAACAGGAAATCTTATAAGCTCCGTTAGTGAAAGAAAACAAAACCACCACATAAGGTACTATAATGAACTCATTCTTTATTTATTTTGGTGTTAAACCTACTGTATTCCAACTTCTCTATGGTTTATAAACTATTTTACTAGCCATAGATGCATCAAAATAAGCAAACAACACATGAAAAACACAATCTGTCAAAAACAGAACAGTCTGTAGCAATATGTAACTAACGCAAACTTCTGGAACTCTAAAAATCCTACCAAAATAGGAAGTCCTGTACAATTTGTCTACTGACCAGAATAAAAAAGAATCAACGCAAAAGCACATGTCTGTGATTTAACAAAACTAAAAAATTTCTCGAATATGCATGAGTGTGCATATCATATATTAAAGAAGGAAAGGCATAGAAAGCCTCGAGCAGTCGTTTACAAAGGTGCGAACCTTACACCATGTACAACTCCATCTCACGCACGTTCGCGCATGCTAACTAGACTACTACTCCCCATTCGTCCACCTAGCTAATCCTACAAACACAACCTCTACATTACCTTTGAAGAGCCCTGCCATCGACCAGCTCCTACCCTCTTTCTCAATTCTCTTGATAAGTTGACCAGCTGATGGCGAAGCACCATCGAAGACAATTGCGTTTCTATGCTTCCACAACTCCCACAACGTGAGAAGCAGTATAGCGTGCAGATCCTTCCTTGCCACATTAGCAGCCGCTTGCTTGCCACAAACCCATGGCTTGAGAGCATCCTGCGTAGATGGTGCCCACTCTGGCTTTCCCAGTGCCGTACAAATCGCCACCCAAATCTCTCGAGCGAAGACGCATGTTAGCAACACATGATCAATGGTTTCCTCCTATTGGTCACACAAAGGGCATTTGTCCTGATGCGGCAGCCCCCTCCTAGCTAGCCGGTCGGACATCCAACATCTGTTTCGCAGAGCCAGCCACGTGAAGAATTTACATCGAGACGGGGCTCGCGATTTCCACGTTAACTCCGCGGAGGGAATGGCCTCCCTTCCCCAGAACTTCGCTGCGTACGCAGATCTCACAGAGAACTGTCCCGTCGGCTCCCAAGACCAAACTATCCTGTCCGAGACACTCTCCACTGGTTCCCACGCCTGAACCCTCTGCCATAGATGTAGGAACTATTGCAGTGCCACCATAGTTATGTTGGGACCGAGGCAAGCTGCCCAGGACCCGTCCATTCCCACCTGGCCAAGCATGCACGTCTGCCTGATCCGGCGTGGCACCATGTCATACACCGCCGGTGCAAGCTCCTGAATCCTAATCCCGTCCAGCCATCAATCTTCCCAAAATTCGTGCGCGCAAAGTTTCTATTTTTCAGCAGAATCAAATCAACTATCATCATAGGTTATCCTATAGGTTCTACTTGGCACAAACACTAACTAAAAGATAAAAACACATCTAAACAGAAGTTATATGCAAAATTTATTACTAAACATGAACGAAAACAAGAAACACAAATAAAATTGGGTTGCCTCCCAACTAGCGCTATCATTTAATGCCCCTAGCTAGGCATAAAAGCGAAGATAGATCTAAGTAGTGCCATCTTTGGCACTCGGAAAGAAAAGAGCAAATTTCCTTTCTATGGCATTCATCCTTCTATTTTGGGAAAGCACATTGCCATTAATGGAGGAAGTAAGATTAAGCACGTTATGGAAATTTGCATCTAAACTAGACTTCATCTCTTTGATAATTTCATTTTGATAAAAGCATAAGAGGGTGGTAGATTCAACCTTATCATTCATGGGGTGCCCAAATATAGTTTTCATTCTTTCATAGGTATCTATAGCATCCCCTTCAAGAAAACCTTCTTCAAAAATAGAATCTAGAACTTGCTTGAAAGAAGCGGGTAAGCCAACATAGAAACTTTTTAAGTAAACCTCAATTTGATATTGTGGTACATAGCTAGCCCGAATTCTTAATAACCTATCCCAAGCATCTTTCAAAGACTCATCAAGTAAATAACGAAAAATTCCAGAGTCATCTTCATCAAAATTATTTAAGCCCTCATTGGTGACCCCGGTGGGTCTTTCCATAGCATCATTATTTATGAGCTTAGAGAGGATAGAGGGGTTATCCAAGGTACTAGAACCCGGGAGAGGACCCTTAGTTCTTTTTGACTCGGCCATAGCAACGGGAAGGCAAACAGGAAAGAGAGAGAGGAGATTGGGAAAGAGAGGGCAAATAAAACGCCAAGGGTGAAGTGGGGGAGAGGAAAACGAGAGGCAAATGGCAAATAATGTAAATGCGAGGTAGATGAGTTTGTGATGGGTACTTGGTATGTCTTGACTTGAGCGAAGACCTCCCCGGCAACGACGCCAGAAATCCTTCTTGCTATGTCTTGAGCTTGCGTTGGTTTTCCTTGAAGAGGAAAGGGTGATGCAGCGAAGTAGCGAAGTATTTCCCTTAGTTTTTGAGAACCAAGGTATCAATCCAGTAGGAGGCTTCTCAAAAGTCCCACGCACCTACACAAACAAACAAAGAACTCGCAACCAACGCAATAAAGGGGTTGTCAATCCCTTCACGGCCACTTGCGAAAGTGAGATCTGGTAGAGATAGTATGATAAGATAAATATATTTTTGGTATTTTATAATATAGATGCAAAAAGTAAAGATGCAAATAAAAGTAGATTGAAAGCTTATATGATAAAAGATAGACCCCGGGGCCATAGGTTTCACTAGTGGCTTCTCTCAAGATAGCATAAGTATTATGGTGGGTGAACAAATTACTGTCGAGCAATTGATAGAAAAGCGAATAATTATGATATTATCTAGGCACGATCATGTATATAGGCATCACGTCCGCAACAAGTAGACAGACTCCTGCCTGCATCTACTACTATTACTCCACAAATCGACCGACTCCTGCCTGCATTTAGAGTATTAAGTGTTGGAAATATGCCCTAGAGGCAATAATAAAAGTATTATTATATTTCATTGTTCATGATAATTGTCTTTTATTCATGCTATAACTGTATTATCTGGAAATCGTAATACACGTGCGAATACATAGACCTCAATATGTCCCTAGTGAGCCTCTAGTTGACTAGCTCGTTGTGATCAACAGATAGTCATGATTTCCTGGCTATGGACATTGGATGTCGTTGATAACGGGATCACATCATTAGGAGAATGATGTGATGGACAAGACCCAATCCTAAGCATAGCACAAAGGTCGTTTAGTTCGTTTGCTAGAGGTTTGCCAATGTCAAGTATCTCTTCCTTAGACCATGAGATCGTGTAACTCCCGGATACCGTAGGAGTGCCTTGGGTGTATCAAATGTCACAACGTAACTGGGTGACTATAAAGGTGCATTACAGGTATCTCCGAAAGTAGCTGTTGGGTTGACACGGATCGAGACTGGGATTTGTCACTCCGTATGACGGAGAGGTATCTCTGGGCCCACTCGGTAATGCATCATCATAATGAGCTCAAGGTGACCAAAGTGTTGGCCACAAGATCATGCATTACGGTACGAGTAAAGTGACTTGCCGGTAACGAGACTGAACAAGGTATTGGGATACCGACGATCGAGTCTCGGGCAAGTAACGTACCGATTGACAAAGGGAATTGTATACAGGGTTTGATCGAATCCTCGACATCGTGGTTCATCCGATGACAACATCGAGAAGCATGTGGGAGCCAACATGGGTATCCAGATCCCGCTGTTGGTTATTGACCGGAGAATGTCTCGGTCATGTCTACATGTCTCCCGAACCCGTAGGGTCTACACACTTAAGGTTCGATGACGCTAGGGTTATAAAGGAAGTTTGTATGTGGTTACCGAATGTTGTTCGGAGTCCCGGATGAGATCCCGTACGTCACGAGGAGTTCCGGAATGGTCCGGAGGTAAAGATTTATATATGGGAAGTCCTATTTTAGCCACCGAAAAATGTTCGGGATTTTTCGGTATTGTACCGGGAAGGTTCTAGAAGGTTCCGGAGTGGGGCCCACCTGCATGGGGGGACCCACATGAACGTGAGTAGTGGGGGAAAGGCCCCACACCCCTGTTCAAGGCACACCAAGATCCCCCCTTAGAAGGAATAAGATCATATCCCGAAGGGATAAGATCAAGATCCCTAAAAAGGGGGGATAACAATCGGTGGGGAAGGAAATGATGGGATTTCTTTCCTCCCACCTTGGCCAACGCCCCAATGGACTTGGAGGGCAAGAAACCAGCCCCTCCACCCCTATATATAGTGGGGAGGCGCATGGGAGCTCAACACAAGCCAAGGCGCAGCCCCTCCCCTCCCCAACACCTCTCCTCCTCCGTATATGCTTGGCGAAGCCCTGTCGGAGTACTGCTGCACCAACTACACCACGCCGTCGTGCTGCCGTTGGAGCAATCTTCCTCAACCTCTCCTTCCCCCTTGCTGGATCAAGAAGGAGGAGACGTCTCCCATCCCGTACGTGTGTTGAACGCGGAGGTGCTGTCCGTTCAGCACTTGGACATCGGTGATCCGAATCACGTTCGAGTACGACTCCATCATCACCATCCCCTTGGCTAGCTTCCGCTCGTGATCTACAAGTGGTATGTAGATGCAAACTCTCTCCCTTGACTCGTTGCTTAGATGAACTCATAGATGGATCTTGGTGAGACCGTAGGAAATTTTTTAATTTTCTGCAACGTTCCCCAACAGTGGCATCATGAGCTAGGTCTATGCGTAGTTCTCTTTGCACGAGTAGAACACAATTTTGTTGTGGGTGTGGATTTTGTCATCTTACTTGCCTCTACTAGTCTTTTCTTGCTTCGGCGGTATTGTGGGATGAAGCAGCCCGGACCAACCTTACACGTACGCTTACGTGAGACCGGTTCCACCGACTGACATGCACTAGTTGCATAAGGTGGCTGGCGGGTGTCTGTCTCTCCCACTTTAGTTGGAGCAGATTCAATGAAAAGGGCCCTTATGAAGGGTAAATAGAAGTTGATAAAATCACGTTGTGGTTATTCGTAGGTAAGAAAACGTTCTTGCTAGAACCCAATTGCAGCCACGTAAAAGATGCAACAACAATTAGAGGACGTCTAACTTGTTTTTGCAGCGATTGATCATGTGATGTGATATGGCCAGAAGTTGTGATGAATGATGAATTGTGATGTATGAGATCATGTTCTTTGTAATAGGATTCACGACTTGCATGTCGATGAGTATGACAACCGGCAGGAGCCATAGGAGTTGTCTTTATTTTTTGTATGACCTGCGTGTCATTGAAGAACGCCATGTAACTCACTTTACTTTATTGCTAAACGCGTTAGCCATAGAAGTAGAAGTAGTCGTTGGCGTGACAACTTCATGAAGACACGATGATGGAGATCATGATGATGGAGATCATGGTGTCAAGCCGGTGACAAGATGATCATGGAGCCCCGAAGATGAAGATCAATGGAGCTATATGATATTGGCCATATCATGTCACAACTATATAATTGCATGTGATGTTTATTATGTTTATGCATCTTGTTTACTTAGGACGACGGTAGTAAATAAGATGATCCCTTACAAAAATTTCAAGAAGTGTTCTCCCCTAACTGTGCACCGTTGCTATAGTTCGTCGCTTCTAAGCACCACGTGATGATCGGGTGTGATGGATTCTTACGTTCACACACAACGGGTGTAAGATAGTTTTACACAACGAAAACACTTAGGGTTAACTTGACGAGCCTAGCATGTGCAGACATGGCCTCGGAACACGGAGACCGAAAGGTCGAACACGAGTCGTATGGAAGATACGATCAACATGAGAATGTTCACCGACGATGACTAGTCCGTCTCACGTGATGATCGGACACGGCCTAGTCGACTCGGATCGTGTAACACTTAGATGACTAAAGGGATGTCTAATCTGAGTGGGAGTTCATAATTTGATTAGAACTTAATTATCATGAACTTAGTCTAAAACCTTTGCAAATATGTCTTGTAGATCAAATGGCCAACGCTCATGTCAACATGAACTTCAACGCGTTCCTAGAGAAAACCAAGCTGAAAGATGATCGCAGCAACTATACGGACTGGGTCCGGAACCTGAGGATCATCCTCATAGCTGCCAGGAAACAATATGTCCTAGAAGGACCGCTAGGTGACGCTCCCGTCCCAGAGAACCAAGACATTATGAATGCTTGGCAAACTCGCGCTGATGATTACTCCCTCGTTCAGTGCGGCATGCTTTACAGCTTAGAACCGGGGCTCCAAAAGCGTTTTGAGCATCACGGAGCATATGAGATGTTCGAAGAGCTGAAACTAGTTTTCCAAGCTCATGCCCGGGTCGAGAGATATGATGTCTCCGACAAGTTCTACAGTTGTAAGATGGAGGAAAACAGTTCTGTCAGTGAGCACATCCTGAAGATGTCTGGGTTGCACAACCGTATGACCCAGCTGAACATTAACCTCCCAGATGAGGCGGTCATTGACAGAATCCTCCAGTCGCTCCCACCAAGCTACAAGAGCTTTGTGATGAACTACAACATGCAGGGGATGTAAAAGACCATTCCTGAAGTGTTCTCGATGCTGAAGTCAGCAGAGGCTGAAATCAAGAAAGAACATCAAGTGTTGATGGTCAATAAGACCACTAAGTTCAAGAAGGGCAAGGGTAAGAAGAACTTCAAGAAGGACGGCAAGGAGGTTGCCGCGCCTGGTAAGCCAGTTACCGGGAAGAAGTCAAAGAATGGACCTAAGCCTGAGACTGAGTGCTTTTATTGCAAGGGGAAGGGTCACTGGAAGCGGAACTGCCCCAAATACTTAGCAGATAAGAAGGCCGGCAAAACCAAAGGTATATTTGATATACATGTAATTGATGTGTACCTTACCAGTACTCGTAGTAACTCCTGGGTATTTGATACCGGTGCCGTTGCTCATATTTGTAACTCACAGCAGGAGCTGCGGAATAAACGGAGACTGGCAAAGGACAAGGTGACGATGCGCGTCGAGAATGGTTCCAGAGTCGATGTGATCGCCGTCGGCACGCTGCCTCTACATTTACCTACGGGATTAGTTTTGAACCTTAATAATTGTTATTTAGTGCCAAGTTTGAGCATGAACATTGTATCTGGATCTCGTTTAATACGAGATGGCTACTCATTTAAGTCTGAGAATAATGGTTGTTTGATTTATATGAGAGATATGTTTTATGGTCATGCTCCGATGGTCAATGGTTTATTCTTAATGAATCTCGAGCGTAATATTACACATGTTCATAGTGTAGATGCCAAAAGATGTAAAGTTGATAACGATAGTCCCACATACTTGTGGCACTGCCGCCTTGGTCACATTGGTGTCAAGCGCATGAAGAAGCTCCATGCCGATGGACTTTTAGAGTCTCTTGATTATGAATCGTTTAACACGTGCGAACCATGCCTCATGGGCAAGATGACCAAGACTCCGTTCTCCGGAACAATGGAGCGAGCAACCAACTTATTGGAAATCATACATACCGATGTGTGCGGTCCAATGAGCGTTGAGGCTCGCGGAGGATATCGTTATGTTCTCACTCTCACTGATGACTTAAGTAGATATGGGTATGTCTACTTAATGAAACACAAGTCTGAGACCTTTGAAAAGTTCAAGGAATTTCAGAATGAGGTGGAGAATCAACGTGACCGAAAGATAAAGTGCCTACGATCAGATCGTGGAGGAGAATATTTAAGTCACGAATTTGGCACACACTTAAGGAAATGTGGAATCGTTTCACAACTCACACCGCCTGGAACACCTCAGAAACGGTGTGTCCGAACGTCATAATCGCACTCTATTGGATATGGTGCGGTCTATGATGTCTCTTACTGATTTACCGCTATCATTTTGGGGATACGCTCTAGAGACAGCTACATTCACTTTAAATAGGGCACCGTCTAAATCCGTTGAGACGACACCGTATGAATTATGGTTTGGGAAGAAACCTAAGCTGTCGTTTCTAAAAGTTTGGGGATGCGATGCTTATGTCAAGAAACTTCAACCTGAAAAGCTCGAACCCAAGTCGGAAAAATGCGTCTTCATAGGATACCCTAAGGAAACTGTCGGGTATACCTTCTACTTAAGATCCGAGGGCAAAATCTTTGTTGCCAAGAACGGATGCTTTCTGGAAAAAGAGTTTCTCTCGAAAGAAGTAAGTGGGAGGAAAGTAGAACTCGATGAAGTACTACCTCTCGAACGGGAAAGTGGTGCAGCTCAGGAAAATGTTCCTGTGATGCCCACACCAACTGAAGAGGAAACCAATGATGATGATCAAGGTACTTCGGATCAAGTTGCTACTGAACTTCGTAGGTCCACAAGGACACATTCCGCACCAGAGTGGTACGGCAACCCCGTCCTGGAAATCATGTTGTTAGACAACGGTGAACCTTCAAACTATGAAGAAGCGATGGCGGGCCCAGATTCCAACAAATGGCTTGAAGCCATGAAATCCGAGATAGAATCCATGTATGAAAACAAAGTATGGACTTTGACAGACTTGCCCGATGATCGGCGAGCGATAGAAAACAAATGGATCTTTAAGAAGAAGACAGACGCGGATGGTAATGTCACCATCTATAAAGCTCGACTTGTCGCTAAGGGTTATCGACAGGTTCAAGGGATTGACTACGACGAGACATTCTCTCCTGTAGTGAAGCTAAAGTCCGTCCGAATCATGTTAGCAATTGCCGCATACTATGATTATGAGATATGGCAGATGGACGTCAAAACAGCATTCCTTAACGGGCATCTTAAGGAAGAACTGTATATGATGCAGCCGGAAGGTTTTGTCGATCCTAAGAACGCTAACAAAGTATGCAAGCTCCAGCGATCCATTTATGGGCTGGTGCAAGCATCTCGGAGTTGGAATATTCGCTTTGATGAGATGATCAAAGCGTTTGGGTTTATGCAGACTTATGGAGAAGCCTGCGTTTACAAGAAAGTGAGTGGGAGCTCTGTAGCATTTCTCATATTATATGTAGATGACATACTCTTGATGGGAAATAATATAGAATTTCTGGACAGCATTAAGGCCTACTTGAATAAGTGTTTTTCAATGAAGGACCTTGGAGAAGCTGCTTACATATTAGGCATCAAGATCTATAGAGATAGATCGAGACGCCTCATAGGTCTTTCACAAAGCACATACCTTGATAAGATTTTGAAGAGGTTCAAAATGGATCAGTCCAAGAAGGGGTTCTTGCCTATGTTACAAGGTGTGAGATTGAGCTCGGCTCAGTCACCGACCACAGCAAAAGATAAAGAAGAGATGAGTGTCATCCCCTATGCTTCAGCCATGGGATCTATTATGTATGCCATGCTGTGTACCAGACCTGATGTAAACCTTTCCGTGAGTTTGGTAGCTAGATACCAAAGTAATCCCGGCAAGGAACACAGGACAGCAGTCAAGAATATCCTGAAGTACCTGAAAAGGACAAAGGACATGTTTCTCGTTTATGGAGGAGACGAAGAGCTTGTCGTAAAGGGTTACGTCGACGCTAGCTTCGACTCAGATCTGGATGACTCTAAGTCACAAACCGGATACGTGTATATGTTGAATGGTGGAGCAGTAAGCTGGTGCAGCTGCAAGCAGAGCGTCGTGGCGGGATCTACGTGTGAAGCGGAGTACATGGCAGCCTCGGAGGCAGCGCATGAAGCGATTTGGGTGAAGGAGTTCATCACTGACCTAGGAGTCATACCCAATGCGTCGGGGCCAATCAAACTCTTCTGTGACAACACTGGAGCTATTGCCCTTGCCAAGGAGCCCAGGTTTCACAAGAAGACCAGGCACATCAAGCGTCGTTTCAACTCCATCCGTGAAAATGTTCAAGGTGGAGACATAGAAATTTGCAAAGTACATACGGATCTGAATGTCGCAGATCCGTTGACTAAACCTCTCTCGCGAGCTAAACATGATCAACACCAGAACTCTATGGGTGTTCGATTCATCACAATGTAACTAGATTGGTGACTCTAGTGCAAGTGGGAGACTGTTGGAAATATGCCCTAGAGGCAATAATAAAAGTATTATTATATTTCATTGTTCATGATAATTGTCTTTTATTCATGCTATAACTGTATTATCCGGAAATCGTAATACACGTGTGAATACATAGACCTCAATATGTCCCTAGTGAGCCTCTAGTTGACTAGCTCGTTGTGATCAACAGATAGTCATGATTTCCTGGCTATGGACATTGGATGTCGTTGATAACGGGATCACATCATTAGGAGAATGATGTGATGGACAAGACCCAATCCTAAGCATAGCACAAAGGTCGTTTAGTTCGTTTGCTAGAGCTTTGCCAATGTCAAGTATCTCTTCCTTAGACCATGAGATCGTGTAACTCCCGGATACCGTAGGAGTGCCTTGGGTGTATCAAATGTCACAACGTAACTGGGTGACTATAAAGGTGCATTACAGGTATCTCCGAAAGTAGCTGTTGGGTTGACACGGATCGAGACTGGGATTTGTCACTCTGTATGACGGAGAGGTATCTCTGGGCCCACTCGGTAATGCATCATCATAATGAGCTCAAGGTGACCAAAGTGTTGGCCACGAGATCATGCATTACGGTACGAGTAAAGTGACTTGCCGGTAACGAGACTGAACAAGGTATTGGGATACCGACGATCGAGTCTCGGGCAAGTAACGTACCGATTGACAAAGGGAATTGTATACAGGGTTTGATCGAATCCTCGACATCGTGGTTCATCCGATGACAACATCGAGAAGCATGTGGGAGCCAACATGGGTATCCAGATCCCGCTGTTGGTTATTGACCGGAGAACGTCTCGGTCATGTCTACATGTCTCCCGAACCCGTAGGGTCTACACACTTAAGGTTCGATGACGCTAGGGTTATAAAGGAAGTTTGTATGTGGTTACCGAATGTTGTTCGGAGTCCCGGATGAGATCCCGTACGTCACGAGGAGTTCCGGAATGGTCCGGAGGTAAAGATTTATATATGGGAAGTCCTATTTTAGCCACCGAAAAATGTTCGGGATTTTTCGGTATTGTACCGGGAAGGTTCTAGAAGGTTCCGGAGTGGGGCCCACCTGCATGGGGGGACCCACATGAACGTGAGTAGTGGGGGAAAGGCCCCACACCCCTGGTCAAGGCGCACCAAGATCCCCCCTTAGAAGGAATAAGATTATATCCCGAAGGGATAAGATCAAGATCCCTAAAAAGGGGGGATAACAATCGGTGGGGAAGGAAATGATGGGATTTCTTTCCTCCCACCTTGGCAAACGCCCCAATGGACTTGGAGGGCAAGAAACCAGCCCCTCCACCCCTATATATAGTGGGGAGGCGCATGGGAGCTCAACACAAGCCAAGGCGCAGCCCCTCCCCTCCCCAACACCTCTCCTCCTCCGTATATGCTTGGCGAAGCCCTGTCGGAGTACTGCTGCACCAACTACACCACGCCGTCGTGCTGCCGTTGGAGCAATATTCCTCAACCTCTCCTTCCCCCTTGCTGGATCAAGAAGGAGGAGACGTCTCCCGTCCCGTACGTGTGTTGAACGCAGAGGTGCTGTCCGTTCAGCACTTGGACATCGGTGATCCGAATCACGTTCGAGTACGACTCCATCATCACCATCCCCTTGGCTAGCTTCCGCTCGTGATCTACAAGTGGTATGTAGATGCAAACTCTCTCCCTTGACTCGTTGCTTAGATGAACTCATAGATGGATCTTGGTGAAACTGTAGGAAAAATTTTAATTTTCTGCAACGTTCCCCAACATTAAGTTCATAAAGAACAGAGTAACACATTAAGAAAGATGACATGATGTAGAGGGATAAACTCAAGCAATATGATATAAACCCCATCTTTTTATCCTCGATGACAACAATACAATACGTGCCTTGCTGCCCCTACTGTCACTGGGAAAGGACACCGCAAGATTGAACCCAAAGCTAAGCACTTCTCCCATGGCAAGAAATATCAATCTACTAGGCCAAACCAAACTGATAATTCGAGGAGACTTGCAAAGATAACTCAATCATACATAAAAGAATTCAGAGGAGATTCAAATATTTCTCATAGATAAACTTGATCATAAACCCACAATTCATCGGATCTCGACAAACACACCACAAAAAGAGTTTACATCGAATAGATCTCCACAAGAGAGGGGGAGAACATTGTATTGAGATCCAAAAAGAGAGAAGAAGCCATCTAGCTAGTAACTATGGACCCGAAGGTCTGTGGTAAACTACTCACAACTCATCGGAGGGGCTATGGTGTTGATGTAGAAGCCCTCCATGGTCGATTCCCCCTCCGGCGGAGCGCCGGCGAAGGCTCCAAGATGGGATCTCGCGGATACAGAAGGTTACTGTGGTGGAAATTGTGTTTCGTTGGCTCCCTGGATGTTTTCGGGGTACGTAGGTATATATAGGAGGAAGAAGTACGTCGGTGGCCGCCTGTGGGGCCCAGGAGATAGGGGCGCGCCCAGAGGGGGTGGGCGCGCCCTCCTGTCTCCTGGCTGCCTCGCAAGCTTCTTGACTTGCACTCCAAGTTCTCTGGATCACGTTCGTTCCAAAAATCACGCTCCCGAAGGTTTCATTCCATTTGGACTCCGTTTGATATTCCTTTTCTTCGAAATACTGAAATAGGCAAAAAAACACCAATACGGGTTGGGCCTCCAGTTAGTAGGTTAGTCCCAAAAATGATATAAATGTGTAAAATAAAGCCCATAAACATCCAAAAGGGGTAATATAATAGCATGGAACAATCAAAAATTATAGATACGTTGGAGACGTATCATGCATCTCTGTGACCACAATTTGTCTGATGTCAAGCTCGTTTGGTCTTCGTGTCCTCTTCTTCTTTGGTGCTTTACCGGCTACCACAGCAGCGTTGCCGGTCTCGTGGGTGGTGGCAGTGCCGCTACTGGTGTCGGCATCGGTGTCGGGGTTGGGGCCATTGCCGCCACCACGCAACCCCATCTGGTGTTTGTCCAGGTAATCAAAATAGTGATTTGTTGCCTCCATGGGGTTTGCGAGGCGAGCAGAACCACCCATGACTTCAGCGTCGGTAGACATGTTTCCTATGCAACAATTGTAAATAAAAGATATAATGAAGAGAAAAAGGGGGCCTATATTTGGTCGGAATGTTGATTCATTCCCCTTCCGGCAAATCCCGGGTACTCCATATGTCCTAGTTTCTAGCACAAGTCATGCCGAAAATTTCGGCATGACCTTTGCTAAAAAGTGGACATATGGAGCGCCTGAAATTTGCCGGAACGGAAATGAATCAACATTCCGGCAAAACATAGGCCACTCAGATATGACATGGCAACATCATATGACAAATTAACCAAATATGACATAGGCTATCTCAAGAGAATATGGCAACATCATATGACAAATTAACCAAGTTCATATAACATATGACTGTTTTTTATAGCTAATTTATATACCTACAAAAACTAATTAGCTCATGGTTTTTATAAATTCTAGCTACTGTTTTCTATACCTAAACTAAATTATACTAAACTGAATTTCCTAAATTTTCTAAACTAAATTGCCCTAAACTAAATTGCACTAAACTAAATTTGCTAAATGCACCTAAACTAAATTGCTCTCTCTCTACTACATCTCCTAGCTAGGGTTCATACATCCAACACTTAGCTAGGATAAATTCAAATTAGAGAGAGAGAGAGCAGAGAGAGAGAGGAGGGCAGGGGAGAGGAGAGGGAGAGGCTTACGGGCTAGGTGGTGGAGAGGGGCGGCGACGTCGAGGTCGAGGGCGGCGGGTGCAGGGGCGACAGCGAGCGAGGTTGAGGGCGGGTGCAGGGGCGACGGCCGGCGGCATCGAGGGAGGGCGCAGGGGAGACGCTCAGCGGCGGTGAGGGCGTCGATAGCGCGCGCAGGGGCGAGGTGGAGATGGGGGGAAATGAGGCTTGGTGAAATTTTGAGACCGCGCGGCGGGGGGGGGGGGGGGTAACTAAACATAGCGGTAGCGCTGGTTTGGAACCAGCGCTATAGCTAACTTAGCTATAGCGCTTGTTTATAGACCAGCGCTACTACTACCTTTTCCAATTATTATTATTTTAATTCTAAAATACAAGTAGCAGTAGTGCTGGTTTAGGAGCCAGCGCTATAGCTAACTTAGCTATAGCGCTGGTTCCATAGACCAGCGCTACTGCTATCGTTTCCATCTTTTCTTTTTATTATTTTCCTTTTCTAGTTTTTTGTTTTATTTTTTCTCATTATTTTCCTTTTCTTTTCTGTTTACTTTTCTTTTTCTTTTGTACTTCTTTCTCCCTTTTGTTTTGTTTTTTTGTTTTTCTCCCGACGACGACGTCTCCCTCTCCCCCAATGCGCGAATATCACCGGAACCATACATGTGGTGGTAACATATCAGTTGATCGATAACGGTTACTTAAGTGCGTACACAAAATAGATACATATATATATATATAAATGTAGGCTTCTGATCAGCTGCGTCGACGACGTTTCACATTGAGCTTCTTTCCTTTCTTGTTGCCGAGTAATTGAGCCCTTCCTTGTGACTTTTCCAGAGCCATGGAGTATGATCTTTCTTAGGTAATGTAGTCTTGATTCTTCTTTTCACGTATGCTTCATCGCCATTGTCATCTTCCCTCATCGGGTTGCCGAATTGGTCGTAGTCTTCCTCGTTGGCGACTCCATCCATTCCGACGATGCTCCTTTTGGATCTCCTCATGACAGCATGACTGGGATTGGCCGGGTCGGTTATGAAGAAGGATTGTGTCACATGCTTAGCGTGTACCCATGGCTCATTTTTGGCGATGATGTTAACGTTCACGGGAGTGCTCTTCGCGTCGGGTATAGACATGGTGGTGAAATACTTGTTTTCTCTTACGACGTCCTTTGCCCATCTGACCTGGAACATCGTCGCATCGTGCATTCCAGCATAGTCAAGCTCCCAGATCTCTTCGAACCTTCTGTAGAATCTTTCAGTTGTGCCGTTGGCATCGGTCACACATTGAATTGTCACCCTGGAGTTCTGGTAATCACTGTCCAAAGAGAGATGTGAGAGAGGCCATTTATGAAGGAGAGTTATGGTGGAGGGGGACATTAATGAGGAGAGAACAGAGGTAGGAGGAAGAGAGAAGAAGAGCAACAATGGTGGAGAGTGGAGAGGGGAAAGAATGGGGAGAGAGGGCAAAGTGGGGGAGAGGAGGGGGGGGTGAAAAGGTGGCACCAACCACAACTAGAAGTAGCGCTGCATACCAGAAAGCGCTGCTGCTATGCTATTAGGAGTAGCACTTGTCACATGCAAGCGCTACTACTAAGTGGGGCCCACTAGCAGCAGCGGTGTTGCAAAACAAAGCGTACCGCTAAATACTTAGCAGTAGCGCTGGATTTTTTTGGGCAACACTGCTACTACGGCTACCGTCGGTGGCATCGTCTGGTCCCCCTTAATAGTCGTGGGTTTTTGATAAGCAGCGCTACTGCTAAGGTGTTAGTAGTAGTGCTTAACAGGATCAACACTACTGCTAATTAGCAGCAGCGTTTTCTTTTTTCCAACGCTACTACTAAGATCCTGTGTATAGGCATTTTCCTAGTAGTGTGGGATTGTATCAGAATGAATAAGGGGGTCTTGCTTGCCTGGCACTTCTGAAGATAGTATAGCTCTTCATCGGTGTCAACGGACTCATCGTTAGAACCACGTCTACTGAGAGGGGACAAGCACCGGCAAACAAGAGGAACATAAATCAATGCAATGCACAATATGATGCATGATCATGTCATGTCAATATGTTGTTGTTTGAGCTAATGCAACTAGCAACACAACTAAATGAAGTTGGTTTGAACCAAAGGTTCAAATTCAAACTCCATATGTGATTATTTAAATGCCAATTAAGTAAATTTTCATATACAACAACCTTAGGTTGTTCAAACATGCATGAAAATGGTACAGATGGAAAGGTTGGATTTTTTGATCATTTTTCATATATAATTTATTTCATTTGGAGTTACTAATTATTTTCTATGAATTTTAGAAGTTTTGGATATTTTCTAAAATAAATAAATCATTTCTGATTTATTTAAAATAAAAAAGGCATTTACTGCATCAACCTTGCATCATGCTGACTTCATCTAGTCAACAGAGCCGGTCCACGTCAAATCTGACCGATGGGACCCGCGTGTCATTGACACAGGGACTAATCCCGGTCAAAACCAACGCTGACTGGGTTTGACCATGCGGTAGGGCCCACTGTCAGTGGTTGTGAGGTGGCCAATTAAGGGGAATTAGCCACTAATGACGGAGCCACGCCATCATCATCGGACTCTGGCCGGCAGCGACCATTCCGCACGGCGGAGCTGCTGCTGGGCAGCGCTAGGGGCTGCAGTTAGGTGCGGTGAGACTACCAAGAGGGATCCCATCCTCGTCCACATCCAACGGAGTAGGGAGGAGCGGATGGGGTGCGCTGTACTCGCCGGAGACGAGCTCACGGTGGTGGCCGGAGCTCGGTTGGGTGTGGGATTAGGCTGCGGTGCGCTAGGAGGTCAACTGAGGGGCTAGGAGGCTCCCTGGGAGTTCCCTCAGCTCAAGTGTGTGCTCTGCTGCGAGATGCAGCGCCTGTGGCCACGGCTACGCCATGGCCGGCGGCGAGGAGCTCACAACTCCGATGGTTAGCGCAAGTAGAGTAAGAAAACGCCGCAAACCCAACCAAGGGAACGCACCCTCACTGACACGTGCTGTCGCATGTGAACAAACCAAACTCAGCCATCCTATCGCTAACACATAATTTTTGTTCATAGAGTATGTTTATCCAACTGGAGTATCCGTACGGCCCGTGCGGTGGTCTGTTGGGGAAGAAGAAGAGGTGAGGAAGAAGGAAAGAAGGGTTAGGAGACGTAGGATATTCATCCAACCGCCTGAAATGGTAGACTGACCCAAGTCAGGCGACTTGCATAAAAAATAGTATGTTTTTACACAGCAAAAGATCCATAATAATAAAAACAACAACATAAAGAAAAACTATCACTGCTCGCGGAAAGAGATGGCCTCGTCGTCTTTGGCTGCCGGTGCGAACCAGCCGTCGCTGCCGACGTGTGTCTCCGCACCGTGGTTGTCCTTGGCCTCCAGCTACTCGTTCAAGCGGAGCGTGCGGGCGCTCTGCACGGACGAGAGCACAGTCTGGTTCAAGTCGAGGACGTCCGGTTCCGCTTGCAGGAGGGCCTCGATGGCAGTGGCATCCGCGCGCTCCACGTCGAGTCGAGCCTCCGCCGCCCAGTTCAAGTCCGGGACTTCCGGTTCCGCCTGCAGGAGGGCGTCGATGAGAGCGGCATCCACGCGCTCCGCGTTGAGTCGACCCTCCGCCGCCCGGTTCAAGTCCAGGACGTCCGGTTCCGCCTGCGGGAGGGCCTCGATGGCAGCGGCATCCGCGCGCTCTGCCTCAAGTTGAGCCTCCGCCGCCCGGTTCACATCCCCGACTTCCGGTTCCACCTGCAGGAGAGCCTCGATGGCAGTGGCATGCGTGCGCTCCACGTCGAGTTGAGCCTCGGCCTCCCGGTCCTCCTTTAGTATCGCCATGTTGAACCGCTGGTCCGCCTGCACCATGGGGGACTCGGACGCCGGCACGAAGTCGACGTCCATCGTCTCATACCTATCGGGGGCCTTCTGCGCCGCGACCTCCACAGTGAACATTGGATCGGCTTCCTCCTCCTTGTAGCTTGGCTCCAGAGAACTCGGGGATTGGCCCGCCGCAAAGCGAGCTTGGGAACAGAGGTCTGTGGCGCCAACCACCGCCGCGATTTCTGCGCGGCGCTCCGGCGTCAGCATCTTGTATTAAGTGATCTTGCGGCGCACCTGTCACACCCTAGCTAGTTCATGCATTAGAGTGTTGCATCATGTTTATTCTTTCATCAGAAACCTGAAATGGGGATGACAGAACCCCCAGCCCCCTCTGAAACCAATTAGGGTTTACTAAAAAACTTTTTCAATGAACCTGAAATGCCCTTCTAAAATGCCCATCATTTTTGTCTTGGTTCAGATCCTCTGCCAAAAGTGATGCACATTTTCCTAGGCCATCTTAGGGTTTTTGAATTAAATCATAAATATTTGAATTTGGGCATTTAAAATTATATAAAATATTTAAATGCTCAAATATCTCCAAACTAAAATGTTTCATGTTGGAAATAATCCAACTATGGACCAGGAGTAGTTTGGTGATTTTAGGAGTTGCCTAAGTATTTTTATTAATTCAACGAAGTTGCAGAGGTATTAAAAAACAGAAAACAGTAAAAATAGAAAAACTTACCTGGCGCCAGCACCCGGCCCACCTGCCGGCCCAGCCCAGCGCCGCTCCAGCGAGCTGCTTGCCGGCCAGGCAGGCAGGCAGGTGCCCGACGGCGACCGCAGCGCGCGCCACGCAGCTGGCTGCCGCCCTGCTCCACCTCCTCGCCTCGGGGCTGGATGGATGAGCTCTACCCAGCGCCGTGAACCCGCAGGACACCTCCATTCTTCCCCAACCCCTCTCTCTCGCGCTCCCCCGCCATGGCCGACGCCATCGCCGCCACCCCCTCGCCGTAGCCATGCCCTCCGTCAACCCCACGCCGTGCCGCCGTGTCCAGGAGCTCTGCTACCCTCCTCTCCTTCGAGCAAGCCGAGCCCCGAGCGCTCGCAAGGCCCGAGCCCACCGCATCGACCTCGACCGAACCGCCGTCGCCGGAGATCCCCTTCAACGCCGACGTCGCTCCGGCCCGTCCCCGACCGCACCAAGGGCTTCGTCGAACTCCCCGTGAGCTTAGCTATCTTCCCCTCCCTTCTTTCTTGCTCCCGAGCCGTGTAGCGACCTCCCGGAGCTCAACCGCACCCACCGCCGCGGAGCTCGTCGCCGACGTGCTCCCGGTCATCTTCCGGCCACCCCACGGTGTCCATCATGCTCACCGCGTCACGTAGCACCTAACTAGCTACTCCCCGCTCCTCACCGACCCCTCTTGCGTCAAGTTCGACTTCGGCCGAACTCCGGTGGCCGCCAAAGTCGTCGCCGGCGCCAACTCCGGCCACCCCGACCCCAACGGACTCCACCAAGAGCTGCGGTTCGTCCTCAGCTCCTCTCCGGTGGCCTCCGCGGCTCGTTTGGTTGCCGGAACGGCAAAAACCACTTCCGCCGCCGCGTCGGGCTTGCCGGCGGCTAAACGCCGGTGCAGCCGACCCGGGTTTGACCACGGGTGGGCCCTGGTTGACTCTCCTGAGTCAATGACAGGTGGGGCCCAGCCCTGTTAACTAATTAGGATTAGTTTTAATTAATTTTAGTTTAGCTAATCACCCTGCCACGCGGGACCCACTGTCAGGTTTGACCCGGACCGTGTCCCGTTGACCTGCTGATGTCACACTGACGTCAGGCTGATGCAGTAATTGATTTTCTGGATTTATTTTAATATAGGAAATTCCAGAATATAGTTTAAACTTCAAAAATTCATAACTTTTAATCTGTAACTCCAAATCAGACAAGTTATATATGAAAAATGATCAGAAAAATCCAATCTATCCATCTGTACTATTTTCATACATGATTAAACAAGTTAACTTGATGTTTAATGCAGAACAAGATAAAACACTTTAAAGGGCCATGTTTGAGTTTGAAATTTGAATCTTTGGTTCAAATTGGTTCAAACCCTTCTGGTCTTAGTTGCATTAGCCCAACACACTCATATTGCCATGTTTCATGCATGCATCATATTGTTGCACATTGTTTGGTGATGGTTGTGTATCGGTGTTCTTTGCGGCAGGTTCTGTCTTCGAGGAGTACCGTGATTACCCTAACGAAGAACCGTATCAGTGCATCGAACCATCAGGCAAGCAACCAAGCATTTGATCATATCGATACAATCCCATGTTCTCGCTCCTGCTCTCTTTTACTGCATTAAGACAACGCATTTCAAACTGCTGTGTGCTACGGTAGTTGAATCCACTTCCTCTGCATGACCTGTCATTGCCACAGTAACTAGATGAAACCCACTAGCATGTGTAGGAGTTGATTGAGCCATATGTATGTGTTGTTCCTACCTTGCTATGCCTGCTATGCTTAGAGTCGTGTCAGGTCTGGTTCATCTGGGTGATGGGCTAGAGTGAAATGATTATGTCGGTAATGAGAGTGGTGTGGTGAACACGATTTGGTAAAGGTATCGATGAAAGGCCATGTAGGAGTACATGGTGGGTTGTTTCATTGAAGCCGACCTTAAGCACTGAGATCTGTATGTGTGATTTAAGATACAGCTACTACCATGCATTGGGCCCTGAAATATGACCCCGCTCGACTTCTTATTCACCCTAGTCCTCTGTCCAGGAGTTGCAAGTAGTTTCTGGTGTTTGTAGCCTACTGGAGGCCGTGGACAGCGCTGACCGTAGGGGTGGGCTGTGATGCGGTAGGTACGTGGCCGGGTAAACCGGGCACCCGTTTGGTGTCACGGAACCCTGTTCACATCGTTTGGGGCTGTGAGCGAAACTCCGGCCGGATCTCCTCATGGATGGAACCCGAATAGGCGATAAACCTGGACTAGAGACTTAGGTGTTTAGGTAGGTCGTGGTCTACACCCACATCGGCTTTCGCTTGAAGTCTGCCGAGCACATGTCATGTGCAGACGCTAAGTGGTGGAAACATGTATGAATAAGTACACCCCTGCAGGGTTAACATGATCTATTCGAATAGCCGCGTTCGCGGTGAAGGACTACTTGGTTGCCTATACAGTTCATAGACAAGTAAATGGAAACTACTAAAAGCCTCAAGATAAGTGTGAGTGCCGAGGATGGCTCTTCCGTAGGAAGACGGAGGTGGATCCTCGGTAGTGTATTGAAGTGGTGAGTAGTGGACTCGTGTACGCAAAACCATTTCAAGTTGGAGTCTCGTAGGATAGCCTAGCCAAGAGTCAAAGCTGGCTTGCTGCAACAACTCCACCAACCCTTCTTGATAATGTGCATGTATGTAGGATCTGATGTAAGTCTTGCTGAGTACCTTTGTACTCATGTTGCTATAATCTACATTTTTACAGAAGACGCTGCAACCCCTTCTGATGGGTTCTTCGTAGACGTTGACATCAATGAGTAGGCTAAGGCCCAGGTGGTGATCCTGAGCTTGTGAAGGACCACGTAGTATAGCTAGGCTTTCCAAGCCTCTTTTATTTTACTAGTTGTCTGTACTCAGACAAGTTACTTCCGCTGCTGGTCTGTATGACTGTATGACTTGAATGCTGGGTCATGTGACCCGTACCTATGTGTATGTTATGTATGGCTCTCTGAGCCTTAAATAAAGTACTTGTGTCATAGAGTCATTTTGTGATGCCTTGTTGTATTTGCACATATCGAGCATATTGTGTGTATGATTGAAATGCTTGGTATGTGTGGGATCTGACTATCTAGTTGTTTATCTTTAGTAGCCTCTCTTACCGGGAAATGTCTCCTAGTGTTACCACTGAGCCATGGTAGCTTGCTACTGCTCTGGAACACTTAGGCTGGCCGGCATGTGTCCTTCTTCGTTCCTGTGTCTGTCCCTTCGGGGAAATGTCACGCATTGAGTACCGGAGTCCTGTTAGCCCGCTACAGCCCGGTTTACCGGAGTCCTGCTAGCCCAGTGCTACAGCCCGGACCCACTTGCTGATGACCGACACGTTCGTTGCTGGGTCATGGATGCCTGTCCCTGTAAGTCTGTGCCACTTTGGGTTTATGACTAGCCATGTCAGCCCGGGGTCCTTATCATATGGGTGCTAGCGACACTATCATATACGTGTGCCAAAAGGCGCAAACGGTCCCGGGCAAAGGTAAGGCGACATCCGTGGGAATACCGTGCGTGAGGCCGCAAAGTGATATGAGGTGTTACATGCTAGACCTATGTGGCATCGAGTCGGGGTCCTGACAGCACCATGGCTTTCCGGCGAACTAGGGGACGCTTGATGCGGGCTAGGGGATCGAAAGGTGGGGGAATGGGCTGGAGATTTGGTGTGGTTTTAGGGCAGTGGCTGGCGTAGGCCAAGCAGTGAAGGTTCTGGTTTGAATAGTGGTTCCGGTGACGACCGGTCAATCGGTTTTGACTGTACATCGCTCTTGTCGCGTTCGTGTTGCAGCCCGGCACGCTAGACCCTCCACATCGCTCACCGAATGGAACGCGCTTCGTCTTGCGTTTTCGCTCGCTTGTGGGACCGCAGTTGAGAGCAAACCGACGTCCCTCTCCCTCCACCGCCCGCGTCATTTATTATACTGTGACGCCCCCGATTTAATCGTACACTATTCATGCACGCAAATGTGTACGATCAAGATCAGGGACTCACGGGAAGATATCACAACACAACTCTACAAATAAAAAAAATAAGTCATACAAGCATCATAATACAAGCCAGGGGCCTCGAGGGCTCGAATACAAGTGCTCGATCATAGACGAGTCAGCGGAAGCAACAATATCTGAGTACAGACATAAGTTAAACAAGTTGCCATAAGATGGCTAGCACAAACTGTGATACAGATCGAAAGAGGCACAGGCCTCCTGCCTGGGATCCTCCTAACTACTCCAGGTCGTCGTCAGCGGGCAGCACGTAGTAGTAGGCACCTCCGGTGTAGTAGGGGTCGTCGTCGACGGTGGCGTCTGGCTCCTGGACTCCAGCATCTGGTTGCGACAACCAGAACGAAAGGAAAGGGGAAAAGGGGGAAGAAAGCAACCGTGAGTACTCATCCAAAGTACTCGCAAGCAAGGAACTACACTACATATGCATGGGTATATGTGTAAGGAGGCCATATCGGTGGATTGAACTGCAGAATGCCAGAATAAGAGGGGGATAGCTAATCCTGTCGAATACTACGCTTCTGGCAGCCTCCGTCTTGCAGCATGTAGAAGAGAGTAGATGGAAGTCTTCCAAGTAGCATCTCCAAGTAACATCTCCAAGTAGCATCTCGAGTAGCATAATCCTACCCGGCGATCCTCTCCTCGTCGCCCTGCGGAAAAGCGATCACCGGGTTGTCTGTGGAACTTGGAAGGGTGTGTTTTATTAAGTATCCGGTTCTAGTTGTCATAAGGTCAAGGTACAACTCCAAGTCGTCCTGTTACCGAAGATCACGGCTATTCGAATAGATTAACTTCCCTGCAGGGGTGCACCACATAGCCCAACACGCTCGATCCCATTTGGCCGGACACACTTTCCTGGGTCATGCCCGGCCTCGGAAGATCAACACGTCGCAGCCCCACCTAGGCTCAACAGAGAGGCCAGCACGCCGGTCTAAACCTAAGCGCACAGGGTTCTGGGCCCATCGCCCATAGCACACCTGCACGTTGCGTACGCGGCCGAAAGCAGAACTAGCCCCCTTAATACAAGAGCAGGCTTACATTCCAATCCGGCGCGCGCCGCTCCGTCGCTGACGTCTGAAGTGCTTCGGCTGATACCACGACGTCGGGATACCCATAACTACTCCCACGTAGATGGTTAGTGCGTATAGGCTCGTAGCCAGACTCAGATCAAATACCAAGATCTCGTTAAGCGTGTTAAGTGTCTGCGAACGCCGAACAGGGCCAGGCCCACCTCTCTCCTAGGCGGTCTCAACCTGCCCTGTCGCTCCGCCACAAAGTAACAGTCGAGGGCCGTCGGGAACCCAGGCCCACCTCTACCGGGATGGAGCCACCTGTCCTTTCAGCCCCCTCGTCAGAATCACTTGCGGGTACTCAATGAGCTGACCCGACTTTAGTCACCATCTGTATAGTATGTATATGTATAGTATATACCCGTGATCACCTCCCAAGTGATCACGGCCCGATAGTATAGCAAGGCAGACTGACAAGAATGTAGGGCCAATGATGATAACTAGCATCCTATACTAAGCATTTAGGATTGCAGGTAAGGTATCAACAGATGTAGCGTCAATGTCAGGCTATGCATCAGAATAGGATTAACGAAAGCAGTAACATGCTACACTACTCTAATGCAAGCAGTATAGAGGAGAATAGGCGATATCTGGTGATCAAGGGGGGGGGGGGCTTGCCTGGTTGCTCTGGCAAGAGAGAGGGGTCGTCAACTCCGTAGTCGAACTGGGGCGTCAGCATCGTCACGGGGTCTACCGAAGAGAAGAGGGGGGAGAAACAGTAAATACAAAGCAAGCAAGTGCATAACAGGATAACAGGCAGAGCTAGACGTGTTCTAACACGGTATGAGGTGGTACTGGTTAAGGGGGGAATCATCCGGGAAAGTATTCCCGGTGTTTCGTGTTTTCGGGCAGAGGAGCCGGAGGGGGAAAGTTGCGGGTTCGATAGGTTAGGGGGGTGTGGCGGACGAACGGACTGCGTGTCCGGATTCGTCACGTCGTTCTGAGCAACTTTCATGTAGAAAGTATTTTCATCCGATTTACGGATTAAAAGATATGATTTTCTAAAGATTTTAAAACATTTTCTGATTTTAATTATATATTTAATTCCAACCTTATCCAAAACAGTGTGTGATGATGTAGGCATGACATCAGAGTGATGTCAGCAGGTCAACTGGTCGGTTGACCAGTCAAAACTGACATGGGGGACCCACCTGTCATAGAGAGTGGGTTTAAACAGAGTTTAAACTAATCTAAAATTAGTTAGTAAACCTACTGGGCCCACCTGTCAGTGTCTAATTAAGTTTTAGTTAATTAACTAAATTAATTAGCAGTTTATATATTTGTTTTATTTGTTTTACGGCATGGGGCCCGCATGTCAGTGGCAGTAGCTGCCACGTCAGCACGTTGACTGGGTCAACCCAGTCAACAGGGCCCTCGGGACCCCCTGGTCAGCGACACAGAGGCGGGGGCCACTGCGCCACGTCGGCGTCGGCGCCGGAGCGACTCCGGCGAGGCAACACGCGGCGGCGGCGCACGGGAGGCTGCGGGATTTGGCTACAGGCCACCAAAATCGACGCGGGGGGTTGCGTTCGAACGGGGAGTCGATGCCGCGTCTACTAGGACCGGTGGCGTCGCCGGAGTCCTTCGAAGCCGACGGCGGCGAGCACCGAGGCGGATGCCGGAGCTCGGGCGTGGGCGGCTACGGCGAGGAGAGGCACAGCCGGGGACAGGGATAGGTGCGTTGGGGCCCTGGAGACGTGCTGAGAACGACGACGCGGTCGGACGCGAGCCACGCTTGCGGTGGCCGCGGCGGAGAGCTCGACCGCGGCGGCGGGAGAGTGAGCGTGATGGGGGAGCGAGCTACGGGATGCGGTGAGCTAGGAGGGGAGGAGGGGGAGGTTCAGGGGGCTCACGGCCGTTGCAGAGAGGGCCCGGGGAAGGCTCGATGTGCTCGGGGCGGCGCGGATTCCGACGATGGCGACGACGGAGCAGAGGAGGGAGACGAGGTCGCCGCAGTCGCTGCAGGGGCTTCGAGTTCCAGCACGAGGTGGCAGGAGGCGTAGGGGACGACGGCGGGGCTGTTGAGCATGTCGACGAGGTGAGGGAGGGTCGGTGGCCCCGTCGACGGCGAGCAGCAGCGACGAGCTCGAGCGACCGAGGTCGGGATCGAGCGTGAGGAGAGGGGAGATCTGGCAGGGGGCGGGAGCGAGCGTGGGGGAGAGCGGGAGGCGGAATCGAGGAGGCGGGGGGGGGGGGGGGGCGCTGGCGATCTTATCCCCCCGCGGCGCCGGCGAGGGGGGGTCCGGTGGCGACCGTGCCCTGTAGCGGCGCGGAACCGAGGAACAGGGAGAGGGTGCGGTGTGGGGAGATGGGCCGGCTGGGCCGACCAGGCCGGTGGCGGTCCAGGGAGGCAGGGGCTGCAGCCGGGTTGAGCTGGGCCGCCTGGTCCAGGGGGGCTTCCCCTTTTCTTCTTTTTTTTTGTTTCTGTTTCTCTTTTGTATTTTCTTTCTTTTATTTTCTTTTAATTTCTGTTTTACAAAATATAAATACAACTCCTAATTTAATGTTATAATTTATTTTACTGCCCCAAAAGTTTGACACCTAATTAAAACAGTTTGCATTATTATTATTTTTAAAAGGCATTTAATTAATTGTCATAGTTGCTATTTTAATTAGTTTAGAGCCTTTAAACATTTTATAAAAATGTGGTTTCACCTCCATAATTACCTATGTATTATTTGGTTCACTCCGAACATTTAAATTTTAATATTTGAAAACTTCTATTGTTTGCTCGATTTTGTATTTGAAATTCGAACCGGTTTTTGAACTAACTCGAGATTAGCAACTATAAACGAGGTGACGTGGCATCATTAGCAGAGGGTCACTGTAGCTTAATTACCCGGGCGTCACAATTCTCCTCCACTACAAGAAATCTCGTCCCGAGATTTAAGCGGTGGAGTAAGGGGCGAAGGTGTTGGTAGCGAAAAACCTAACGAGTCTCCTCGGTCTTGGCTGCCCTTTCGAAGAGGTTGATCCCTTTCGTTGAAGTCTTCATTTCACTGATTCAAGTCACCATGATCAATTTTTCATCCTTTCTTCGGGATCTCCATCGTACTTACGAATAGGTAAGGGGCAGCTCTACAACGATAGGATGTTACAAGGGAAAATCTTTTAGGGTTTACCCAAGTATGAACATACGAGTATCTCTCGAGTTGAACAAATGAAACACATCGAGAGCAAAGTAAGACGGTGCAATAAGAAGTTTCAAGCGGATAGGCAATCGTTCATTGCCTGAAACAGAGTGTGAATGGGGTCCAGAGCAACGGGAATAAGTATTGTGTCCGATACCAGAATAGAGCATTAGGAAGGTGGCCCGTGAATTAAATATGAAGCCAAGCGTGGGAAATAACCATTAGTAACAGGGCTGTACAGGAGAGTCAGGTTTTGATCCTGTGGAACTGTGGGTTATGGGCCCACCATGTGGGTTAAACGTTGAGAGAGCGGTGACATCTTGCACGGTTATGATAGCAAGGCATGCCAGAGAATAACCTGTCAGTTAGGTCGGTAACAACGTCGATGCCAAGGGCGAGGGACGAAGAGAACCATTTTCCTGCTCGTTGAACGAGGCGGGCCAATAGGCAAGGTTCTCGTCCATTGGTGGCTACCGAAATGTCATCAACAATAGTAACAGGGTCTTGCTGACAGAATTGTACACCGAGGTATATACATAAGCAGGAGAATATTACTGCTTAGATCATATAGATCACAAGAAAGGTTAAACCAAATAATGGAAAGGAAAATATGGTTATCAGATTAAGCAGAACAATGGAAAGGAAAATGTGTTTAAACACATATTTCAGGGTATATCCTTCCCAAGGACAAGCAGTGCATGATATCCACGACAGGATATAATGTAGAAAACTTCTTAGGTAGGGGAGAGAAATTTCATGACATTACCCATACAGCGGTGTTTGGATAATTTAGCAGGAAACATTTAGCATTGGCTTCAAATGTCCTTGTTGAAAATCGAAGTACCACAAACATGCTTCGAGATAGCATTACATGGTCTTCAAGCAAGTTAAGGCTTTGGAAACAAAAAGGGTCCATCAGGAAGAACTTATAGAATAAGTCTTACAATTTCCTCATGGGTGAATGGATAACCTTGCTGAAAAGGAATCTATAATGATAGGTCCTCCAGCCGGGGGGGGGGGGTGCTAGGCATGACATCATGTTACCGGGTCATCGAAGGATCAACATCATAACTCTTGGAAAATGTCCCAACCATCATATCCGACCAAGATTCAGATCCGATTGGTGTCATGATACCTCAGACTCAGGATGTCCGAGAAGAAAAGCTGCGGCACATATCGACGAAATGACAATGTAAGATTCTTGGGAAATGAACTATGGGAGCGGGTTCCTGAAACAATAATTCATCATTAAACCAAGGAGAGGATGAGGAGGTGACTGATGGACTCAGCGATAACTCATCGAGGTATCCAAAAGATGGATCTCCACAATTATGTGGATAAGGAGATAACATTTGTCAGATCAAATGATATAATGGGTATGCTCGAGGAAAACATACATAATTAAACATTGGTTGAACGGTGCACCCGAAATATGGGTTGGGTTGCACGGCCAACGTTAGAATGGTGATTCAATTAGCGAAGGACTTAGAATGAACTATCGCCCATTCACTTCAAAGAAATAGGGTTGCTAGAAGGAAAGAATCCAAACAACACCGTTCACTTGTTGGAATTAACACGGGGACCAAGAAAGAATGGTGATGGTGAGAAGTATTTCTATGTCAAGAATTCTCAAGAGGTGGAACAAATCTCAGAACATTCTTGACATAAAGGATGGTAATACTCCAAGGTAAAGAAGAACAATTGCTGGATAACAAGGAACTCAAGGTATAACACCAAACATGAACAAGCTTGTGTTGGTGGGAGGGCAATAAAGTGGTCGACGATAATACAATTCATCGAGGGCAAGGATGGTATGTCTCATCATGAATTCAATTGATATCCTGGATGAGCTCAGAATGTTGATGATCACGACACCTTTGTCGCGAGAGTTCATGAAGATGTAATCGATCGGTAACGACATCAAGTCAAGTAATGATGAAGTGAAAGGTTATTGGAACCAAGGGTACGGCACAAACTCGAAACCAAGCTTGTTGTTCAATGCGAAATGATATGACGATGAGGATCGACGTAAGGTTAGTTCATCGTCGAAAATTGGTGCTCCGAGAATAAGGATCAGGTAGCACAGTTAGAATCGTCACGACATCGATATAGCCAAACAGGCTAGGAATGGCGTGATCGGGTAACAAACTCGTACTTAAAGAAGATTACTAAGAGTTGTTGAACCGTAGTGCGGACTCGGCTCAGTTATCGGTGTCTTTGAGTGTTTAATAACTCAGAGCCCGCGAAAAATTGGAATCAGTGGGAAGGTAGCACTTGATGAAGAACTCATAAAAAGTTATGCAGTTCCATGATAATCTCGAGATACCAGGGGGGTAATACTCGACACAAGATCAAAGTAAAGGTTGGTCTGGTGTATTGATCCATAGAAGACAATTGTTTTAACTTGTCCGAGAAATGAGATCAAAGAAGAACAATCATGGTCGGAACCACGATTGCAAAAGGCCAGATCCTAGATATAAGATGAACTTATACCAAAGGAATAATTCATTTGAGAGAAGCTTTAATGATAAGATCTACATCGTGTCCATGGGCATGAACACAAGTTCAAGGTCGACTCCCACTTCTCCAATGCATAACCTTTCATTCACTTCTCACGTTCGATGAAGTTGCAGTGTTGAAATTTTATCTGGTGAAGCACCAGAAGAGTATGACTCGTGAAAACTTTCGGGTTCACACGGTTTAGAGAAGGCATATGTTCAACCCATAGGGGCTTCTTAGAAACATATACCACAAGTTTCAAGAGTAAATAACACAAGCCCGAAAGCAGAGCATGGTTGGCCAAGCAGAGGATACAACTTAACAAAGGCATTATGTATCAGGGGAAGAACTCACAAAGTGATCATATGTGAAGGACACTGGCGGATAACAATCCAACAAAGGACTTGATGGTCCACAAAGGATCTGATACGAGTATCGGTACTCAACTAGAGGAAGAAGAATGCAAGGAGATCAGATTATAGAAACAACTGACTAACTCATTTGTCAAATGCAAAGGAAATATGATTTTTCCAAATCAAGGGATCAGAAGCAATGCTCTGATTAGGGATGGATAAGTTGAATAGCATTAGGGTATAATCAACGCCAATTGGATTGGTCGAGAACCAATTCCAGTTAAAAGAATGGCAGCTCAGCCGGAAAGGTAATTTATAAGGATCAATGATGTTTGCGGGTATTCGCAAACATATTGAGTCAACAGACTCAAAATGATAATGACAAGGAATGTCATTAAGACTACGAGACTTATGGGATTAACCATAATGCAAGCAAGCAAGAATTTCAAGAGCCAAAGGCTCCAGAGGATTTTCGGAAGATCGAATATTATTTTGAAGACTTTTGTGAAACACAAGAACAACTGGGGATGAGCGGATACTCGGCAAGCGCGAGTAATTATCCGTAGGGGTATTCATGCAGCAAGGAACAGCAAGGCGATAAGCTCAAAGGATTATCGAGACAACGACGAGTGTTTCGAGGTATCTGGTAATAACAAGACCAACTAGGGATGAATGTAAGATTAACAACTGCAAGTAGTTATCCATAAGGGTTGACGGTTGAAGGGGAATTGCAAATGCGATGAACATAAGTTCTCGGGTTAACAACGAAGAGTATCTTCAAGGTCTTCACGTGCCGCAGACGATCATCATTAATAAGGGGCTCTCCGGGTGAAAGTGATAACGAGATCCTGATGTTAGATTTAGCAAAATTCATTTAACCCGAATAGAAGAGAGATCAGAGTCTCAGAGTATAGGTCGAGGAATAAAAGATTCTAATACCACCCAATGGCGACGTGGGCCCATGGGCCGCACAGCCATGTTAGTAAAAGTTTTGTAAAGTCTAGACTCAACTTCGGCCAAGGAGTTGGAAAGGGGGATTCCTACAGGCAGTTGGCTCTGATACCAACTTGTGACGCCCCCGATTTAATCGTACACTATTCATGCACGCAAATGTGTACGATCAAGATCAGGGACTCACAGGAAGATATCACAACACAACTCTACAAATAAAAAAAATAAGTCATACAAGCATCATAATACAAGCCAGGGGCCTCGAGGGCTCGAATACAAGTGCTCGATCATAGACGAGTCAGCGGAAGCAACAATATCTGAGTACAGACATAAGTTAAACAAGTTGCCATAAGATGGCTAGCACAAACTGTGATACAGATCGAAAGAGGCGCAGGCCTCCTGCCTGGGATCCTCCTACCTACTCCAGGTCGTCGTCAGCGGGCAGCACGTAGTAGTAGGCACCTCCGGTGTAGTAGGGTCGTCGTCGACGGTGGCGTCTGGCTCCTGGACTCCAGCATCTGGTTGCGACAACCAGAACGAAAGGAAAGGGGAAAAGGGGGAAGAAAGCAACCGTGAGTACTCATCCAAAGTACTCGCAAGCAAGGAACTACACTACATATGCATGGGTATATGTGTAAGGAGGCCATATCGGTGGACTGAACTGCAGAATGCCAGAATAAGAGGGGGATAGCTAATCCTGTCGAAGACTACGCTTCTGGCAGCCTCTGTCTTGCAGCATGTAGAAGAGAGTAGATGGAAGTCTTCCAAGTAGCATCTCCAAGTAACATCTCCAAGTAGCATCTCGAGTAGCATAATCCTACCCGGCGATCCTCTCCTCGTCGCCCTGCGGAAAAGCGATCACCGGGTTGTCTGTGGAACTTGGAAGGGTGTGTTTTATTAAGTATCCGGTTCTAGTTGTCATAAGGTCAAGGTACAACTCCAAGTCGTCCTGTTACCGAAGATCACGGCTATTCGAATAGATTAACTTCCCTGCAGGGGTGCACCACATAGCCCAACACGCTCGATCCCATTTGGCCGGACACACTTTCCTGGGTCATGCCCGGCCTCGGAAGATCAACACGTCGCAGCCCCACCTAGGCAAACAGAGAGGCCAGCACGCCGGTCTAAACCTAAGCGCACAGGGGTCTGGGCCCATCGCCCATAGCACACCTGCACGTTGCGTACGCGGCCGAAAGCAGAACTAGCCCCCTTAATACAAGAGCAGGCTTACGTTCCAATCCGGCGCGCGCCGCTCCGTCGCTGACGTCTGAAGTGCTTCGGCTGATACCACGACGTCGGGATACCCATAACTACTCCCACGTAGATGGTTAGTGCGTATAGGCTCGTAGCCAGACTCAGATCAAATACCAAGATCTCGTTAAGCGTGTTAAGTATCCGCGAACGCCGAACAGGGCCAGGCCCACCTCTCTCCTAGGCGGTCTCAACCTGCCCTGTCGCTCCGCCACAAAGTAACAGTCGAGGGCCGTCGGGAACCCAGGCCCACCTCTACCGGGATGGAGCCACCTGTCCTTTCAGCCCCCTCGTCAGAATCACTTGCGGGTACTCAATGAGCTGACCCGACTTTAGTCACCATCTGTATAGTATGTATATGTATAGTATATACCCGTGATCACCTCCCAAGTGATCACGGCCCGATAGTATAGCAAGGCAGACTGACAAGAATGTAGGGCCAATGATGATAACTAGCATCCTATACTAAGCATTTAGGATTGCAGGTAAGGTATCAACAGATGTAGCGTCAATGTCAGGCTATGCATCAGAATAGGATTAACGAAAGCAGTAACATGCTACACTACTCTAATGCAAGCAGTATAGAGGAGAATAGGCGATATCTGGTGATCAAGGGGGGGGGGCTTGCCTGGTTGCTCTGGCAAGAGAGAGGGGTCGTCAACTCCGTAGTCGAACTGGGGCGTCAGCATCGTCACGGGGTCTACCGAAGAGAAGAGGGGGGAGAAACAGTAAATACAAAGCAAGCAAGTGCATAACAGGATAACAGGCAGAGCTAGACGTGTTCTAACGCGGTATGAGGTGGTACTGGTTAAGGGGGAATCATCCGGGAAAGTATTCCCGGTGTTTCGTGTTTTCGGGCAGAGGAGCCGGAGGGGGAAAGTTGCGGGTTCGATAGGTTAGGGGGGTGTGGCGGACGAACGGACTGCGTATCCGGATTCGTCATGTCGTTCTGAGCAACTTTCATGTAGAAAGTATTTTCATCCGATTTACGGATTAAAAGATATGATTTTCTAAAGATTTTAAAACATTTTCTGATTTTAATTATATATTTAATTCCAACCTTATCCAAAACAGTGTGTGATGACGTAGGCATGACATCAGAGTGATGTCAGCAGGTCAACTGGTCGGTTGACCAGTCAAAACTGACATGGGGGACCCACCTGTCATAGAGAGTGGGTTTAAACAGAGTTTAAACTAATCTAAAATTAGTTAGTAAACCTACTGGGCCCACCTGTCAGTGTCTAATTAAGTTTTAGTTAATTAACTAAATTAATTAGCAGTTTATATATTTGTTTTATTTGTTTTACGGCATGGGGCCCGCATGTCAGTGGCAGTAGCTGCCACGTCAGCACGTTGACTGGGTCAACCCAGTCAACAGGGCCCTCGGGACCCCCTGGTCAGCGACACAGAGGCGGGGGCCACTGCGCCACGTCGGCGTCGGCGCCGGAGCGACTCCGGCGAGGCAACACGCGGCGGCGGCGCACGGGAGGCTGCGGGATTTGGCTACAGGCCACCAAAATCGACGCGGGGGGTTGCGTTCGAACGGGGAGTCGATGCCGCGTCTACTAGGACCGGTGGCGTCGCCGGAGTCCTTCGAAGCCGACGGCGGCGAGCACCGAGGCGGATGCCGGAGCTCGGGCGTGGGCGGCTACGGCGAGGAGAGGCACAGCCGGGGACAGGGATAGGTGCGTTGGGGCCCTGGAGACGTGCTGAGAACGACGACGCGGTCGGACGCGAGCCACGCTTGCGGTGGCCGCGGCGGAGAGCTCGACCGCGGCGGCGGGAGAGTGAGCGTGATGGGGGAGCGAGCTACGGGATGCGGTGAGCTAGGAGGGGAGGAGGGGGAGGTTCAGGGGGCTCACGGCCGTTGCAGAGAGGGCCCGGGGAAGGCTCGATGTGCTCGGGGCGGCGCGGATTCCGACGATGGCGACGACGGAGCAGAGGAGGGAGACGAGGTCGCCGCAGTCGCTGCAGGGGCTTCGAGTTCCAGCACGAGGTGGCAGGAGGCGTAGGGACGACGGCGGGGCTGTTGAGCATGTCGACGAGGTGAGGGAGGGTCGGTGGCCCCGTCGACGGCGAGCAGCAGCGACGAGCTCGAGCGACCGAGGTCGGGATCGAGCGTGAGGAGAGGGGAGATCTGGCATGGGGCGGGAGCGAGCGTGGGGGCGAGCGGGAGGCGGAATCGAGGAGGCGGGGGGGGGGGGGGGCGCTGGCGATCTTATCCCCCGCGGCGCCGGCGAGGGGGGGTCCGGTGGCGACCGTGCCCTGTAGCGGCGCGGAACCGAGGAACAGGGAGAGGGTGCGGTGTGGGGAGATGGGCCGGCTGGGCCGACCAGGCCGGTGGCGGTCCAGGGAGGCAGGGGCTGCAGCCGGGTTGAGCTGGGCCGCCTGGTCCAGGGGGGCTTCCCCTTTTCTTCTTTTTTTTTGTTTCTGTTTCTCTTTTGTATTTTCTTTCTTTTATTTTCTTTTAATTTCTGTTTTACAAAATATAAATACAACTCCTAATTTAATGTTATAATTTATTCTATTGCCCCAAAAGTTTGACACCTAATTAAAACAGTTTGCATTATTATTATTTTTAAAAGGCATTTAATTAATTGTCATAGTTGCTATTTTAATTAGTTTAGAGCCTTTAAACATTTTATAAAAATGTGGTTTCACCTCCATAATTACCTATGTATTATTTGGTTCACTCCGAACATTTAAATTTTAATATTTGAAAACTTTTATTGTTTGCTCGATTTTGTATTTGAAATTCGAACCGGTTTTTGAACTAACTCGAGATTAGCAACTATAAACGAGGTGACGTGGCATCATTAGCAGAGGGTCACTGTAGCTTAATTACCCGGGCGTCACATATACCACCACTCCCTCCGTTTTATGCGGAGTAAATAAAAACAGAGGGAGTATACTACGGATGAGGATCCCCTGATGTGGCCGAACCCATTGAGTAACTAACATGCGGGGCCTAGTAAGCATGGGGTCCGCCAGTAAGTGACTGAAAGGGAGGGTAAGGCAGGGATACCTACGTTAGAGGATCCACTTCCACTATACTACTTTGACCAAATGTTAGAGTAATAATATATGACATGCAACTTACACAAATGTTAGATAATAATATATGACATGCAACTTACACAAAGCATACAGGGTCTAATGCATTTTTCGAGGCTAACTTTGACCAAATGTTAGAGTAATAATATATGACATGCAACTTACACAAAGCATATGGTCAATTTCGTATGTGAAAGGAGTTTCAAATGATATAATTTTCACATTATACATCTCATGTACTCCCTCCGTCTAGGCGTGTAAGTCATCTTACGAAAACCAAATAATCCCAAAACACGTAGGCGCGGTGCATTAACTTCTACCTCGTTTCTTGTTTCTTGACATATGAACCAATAAGAGATGAGGGTGTGCATGCTTTTAATGACCTGAGACTATCAAACATGACATGCAGTGGTTAGTTCATTGCATGCAATACTATTAATTAGCAAATAAACATATCTCTCGTTTTCCCCTCCTCCTTGGTCACGGTGCACAACCTAAGATGACTTACTCACCTATGTGAAAGGAGTACTATTAATCTTGTCAATAGTCAAATTGGAAACCATCTTGAGTACAAATCTAGGAGTACGTACGAATCTAACAATATTGATTGGGCGTTGTTGAATGTTTATACCTTTTTTATCATAGTAGAGATACTTTGACTACACATAAAACTTATATGTAAAGTAGAAAGGATAGGAGGGAGTATATTGTATGTTCAAAAATGAAATGAACATTGAATACCCTTTATATATGATTTGCGGATGATGTGATCACCGGTTCAAAATTTTGAATCCGCCTTAGGTATCACGTGCCCCCACTCGTTCCCTCTCGATTTCATCTCGGGGTCCGGAGATCTATTGAAAGAGGACTAGGGTGGGTACATGCGAATGATACTCGGCGGAATGTTCAAATGAGGCATGCGGGAGGATGGACTCGACTTGAGGGCGACATGATCGATGGAGAAGAGCGTTGGAGAGGAATGAGAAATAAGCAAACGCCACATGATTACACTTGAACGGCTCAAATAAACAATAAGTTGTCTCGCTTGGCCTACATAGTGAAAGGCCTAATGTGCAACGCGGAGCACTGACGCTCGAATATGGCCGGGAAAACAGGGAAACCGACATGTGGGGCACACCCGTCGGGACGACGTAGCGCAGACTAGTCCAATGGAGGAGCTGGCCCACGACCTCCGCGCCACCGACAACCGTTCATGTGGGTCGTTGGGGCCAACAATGGGGCGCAACTCTAGCACCGCCTCTAGACACGGCGACCACGGTGAGCGACACACTCATATCATTGATAAACACGGTCGGTTTCAGTGTGCCGAGGGTGGCGTTTGTGCTGTGGCACGACCAACGGTATGTTTGGTTTGTGCCCAAGGTTGCCCCATCAAAGCATTGGGTAGCCAAAATTTTGGCTGAGGTATTGGTTGCCCATGATTTGGCCAACATTGGCAAGAAAAATGAACTAGAGTTGGCTAGAGTTCATTGGCATGCCAAAGAAATGACAACCATCCAAACAAAGACCAATCTTTGGGTCATGACCAAAATTTTGGTAAGGTGCACTTTGGCCACAATCCAAACACACCCCAACACCCGGCTCGTCGAGGATGCACGGGGCGCCGCGACGCGTCCGCGGAGTGGTGTAGCGCGGCCAACTGCATCCTCTGGACCGGAGACCATGCCGGGTCGTCTTGCTTTCTCAATGACATGCGGGGATCGCATTTGAGCAAAGGGCATCTCCAACATTGCCACGACCGCAGCTGACTACCCTGGCACACCAAAGCCCTCGTCCCTCGCGCCTTCGTGCGGCGCGTTCCCAGCCGGCGTCAGCTACGTGCATTCATGCCGTCCGTTAGTATGTCGTCATTAAGAGGCTCGGTGCCCGAGGAACCAACTCCGGTGACTTAATGATGCACCCGGACGCTTGGCCTCACCGGAATGCGCTACTTAAAGTGGCAACGCCCAGCTAACCTCCACACCATAGCGCATCGTCCTCCTACCTGGCACCACATCCGCCATGACCGCAAGGGCGAACGCTCTGCGAGAGAGCTTGTCTTCGGGGATGAAGCTCGAGGTTGCCGCCCTCGCTCAAGTCGCCTCTCGCGACGCAATAGCGGCGTAGCCAGACGCAGACGCGACCGCACAAGCAGTGGCCACGCTGACGACCGACGACGGGAGCACCGTCAGCCACGCGTCCTACTTGCCGCCGTCCAACGTCCGGAGCTCCGAGGTCGGGGACTCCTCCGAGGATGAGTAGGGCATGGGAGGCGGCAGGGCATGGTGTGCCAACTGGCCGGTCCGTATCCCGTGTTCTACTCTTCCTCGCCGGAGACTGCACCTTCACTTCACGGGTCTTGAACCCTGCCCCCGTACATAGAGATCGCAGATGGAGGACGTCGGTCGCCGCCGTAGAATAGGTTTAGGGTCGGGTTTCTTTTATTTTTCTGTCTTATAAAAGTTTGAAATGTAATGAAAATCTGCCGTGTTTGCATTAATCTCGGTCGGTGTATATGAACTTTCACAATAATATACATATTGTAGGAGTACTAGCAAGATGCCCGTGCGTTGCACGGAAGATCAAGATCTTGTGGGAGAAAAGGATGAACGAGGGAAAGCCTTATCTGCAAATGTGGAGAGGAGTGCGGGTAAATTGTCATAGTTTCCTTCCTATCTTTTAGATATAGATCGGACGGCCTATATTGCAGGATGACACGCACACCATCATCACCAACTCTGCTTTTTATTGAACCGAGACAAATCTAAAAAACCCAACTAAGCCAACCTCCCAGCATATCGCGCGGGAAAAGACCCAGCCATGCCGTTTTAGTCGGGATTACCAGATTACTAGTAGTAGTATCGATGGATCGCGCGAAGCAACATTTTTTGAGTGGGCGAAGCACCTAGTTTAAAAGGAAAAAGGCGGTACACGCACAGCACTCCTGTCGCGGTCGCATTGCACCCCACACACGTTTGGTCCTACACACGGCTCACGCAAACGGAACGCGCTTCGGCTTGCCTCTTCACTGACACGTGGGACTGCACTTGGAGAAACCGACCATGCACCAAACTCCCCCCGCCCACCGCGCGAAAATCCTCCTCCCCCCCACAAAAATTCCCCCCAAATTCGATTCAACCGCCCTTCGGCCAAATATTCACCAAAACCCCTCCCCCCTGTCCCCCTCCACTCCATTCACTCCGCCAAAGCCGCCCTCCCTGCCGCGCCGATACGTCGGCGCTGCGGTTCGTCGAGGGGACGCACGGAGATCCTCTTGCTCCCACAGTACGCTCTCGTAGACTGCCTTCCTCTAGCTGCACCGCCAGCTTCGGCTACGTTCTTGTGGAGGCACACTGCGGTCAGTGCCGCCACTGCTGGCGATGTTCGTGTGGAGATGCACAGCGGTCAGCTTCTCCCACGGTATGCGTATTCTAGACTGAGGCCCTGTTCATGTCGGTGTAGCGCCGAATGTTAGCTGATAGACGCTGTTAATCTCACTGTTTGCCGAAGTAGTTTACTGTCAATATGCTCTGCTTAAGAAGCTTCCTTGCCCTGTTCTGCACTCAATCTGCTTAGCTGAGATGGCATGCCAAGGCCGATTAGTTGCTAAAATATCCTGCCATATATTTATTGTGACGTAGATTGCCATGGTCTAGTAGCCAATCTGTTAGGTGAAATAGCTCTACACCGTTTTATACTCGATCTTTGTTGCTGCGATGGCCTTCGATAGTTCGATGGCTGTGTGCTCGGCCTAATTGACTGCTGAAACAACCTACCATAATTTAGCACTCAAATCTGTTTGCTGAATTAGCTTTACATATATTTCGTTACTTAGATCTGCTCGTCCAAATATCTTGCCATAGCTTTAGACATCGACCTAGGTATTTTTTTTCTGGACTTCATAAAAAAGTATATATGTTTTTCCTGTAATATCTAGTAGAAGAACTAATTTGTATGTCTAATAGATGGATAGGACTTGGATAACTTCTGCTCAAAGATTCTCTGCTGCATATGTCGAGGGGGTTGAAAACTTCATGAACTTTATCAGAGCTGAGTACGGTGGTCCGAAATCAGATGTGCTCTGCCCGTGTAGCAGTTGTATGAATTCAGTTACAAGACCCAGTCAACTGTGCAAAATCATCTACACTTGTATGGGATGTTGGTCACATATACTAGGTGGGTTCATCATGGTGAAGCTATGAACGTCAATGTTATTGACTACGTGGAAGCAGCAGATCACCATCTTGATCTGCCTGATGCTCAGGTGGAAGAGGAGGAGGAGGTGGTGGTGGCGGAGCCAGTGAGTTTGACCAACATCGAAACAATGCTACGAAATGCTCGTGCATTCTGTGAACTTTCACCTGCAGAAGAAAAACGATGGACCCGCATGTTGGAACAATGCAACATTGCTGTCACCCCAGGAAATAAGCTGTCAGTATTCTCAGCTATGGTCACCTTTCTTTAGGTGAAGACATCTGAGCGGATGACCAACAAATCATTCGATGCGATGTTGGCTGCTTTCCGCAAATCTTTCCCAGATATGTCTGAGCTGCCACACACCTACAGTAAAATGAAGAATTTCCTTCGTGCAGTTGGAATTGGATATGATATGATCCATGTTTGTAAGAATAATTGTGTTCTGTTCCAGAAGGATTATGCCAACTTAAGTGAATGCCCGAAATGCAAATCATCAAGATGGAAAGATGGCGATGCTGTGAAGAGGGTTCCTCATAATGTTCTGAGACATTTTCCAATTACACCAAGATTGCATAGGTTGTTTCATGATGCTAAAACAAGAGAGGATGTACTGTGGCATTCTAGGAACCAGGAGTACAGAGATCAGAATGTAATGAGCCATCCATCTCATGGTAGTGAGTGGAAAAGCTTCAATGATAAACACAAAGAGTTTGCTGCTGACCCGAGAAACATTAGACTTGGCTTAGCTTCAGATGGATTTAACCCATTTGGCCACCAGAGCGCCACATATAGCATGTGGCCAGTGCTTGTTATCCCTTACAACATGCCTCCAAATGTCTGCACCAAAGAATCAAACTACATGATGGGCTTGCTCATCCCAGGTCCAAAAAGTCCTGGAAAGGATTTTGATTTGTTCATGGAGCCTCTTGTGGAGGAACTTCAACAACTATGGAAGGGTGTTCTCACTCGAGACCTATATAGCAGCCCACTAGCTGATTTCTTTTTGCGTGCTGTTGTAATTTGGTGCATCCATGATTATTCGGCTTTGGGCACTATGTCAGGGCGAACTACACATGGTTACAATGCATGTGTTCGCTGTGACAGGAATCCGCTGTCATACGCAATACTTAGCAAGATCTGTTACATTGGACACCGGCGTTTCCTTGCCAAGGACAAGCCGCATCCTAGAAAATACCAAAGACATGTGTTCAATGCAAAGCATCAAAACCGTGATGCGCCAAAGAGGCTCACCGTCGATGAGTTGCAAGTGGAATTAGAGAAGGTCAGGCCTATTACACCAGGAAACCATCCTGGTAATGGTAGCGGGAAAAGGAAGCATGGCACGGTAGAAGAGAGATTATTGTTTACCCGCAGGTCCACTTTGTGGGACTTGGAGTATTGGAAAGATTTGGATCTATGGCATAATCTTGATGTGATGCACATCGAGAAAAATATATGTGACAACATTATCGGCACACTTCTTAACATTGAAGGCAAGACGAAAGATACCTTAAAATCTAGGATTGATTTGACACACCTGGGTAAGGATTTGCAGGTGCAAGATGAAGGTAAACCGCGGGATATGGCACCAGCTGTGTACGTCTTGGACAAGGTAAAAAGAAAATAATTCCGTGAGGTCCTGTCACGTGTGAGATTCCCACATGGATTTGCTTCCAACCCTGAAAGGAGAGTCAGTGCAGATGGAAACAAGGTACAAGGGTTGAAAACTCATGACTGCCACGTCCTACTTCAAAGGGTTTTACCTGTTATCCTTAGAGGATTGGGCCGCCCTGAAGGAAATATGCCCTAGAGGCAATAATAAAGTTATTATTTATTTCCTCATATCATGATAAATGTTTATTATTCATGCTAGAATTGTATTAACCGAAAACATGATACATGTGTGAATACATAGACAAACATATAGTCACTAGTATGCCTCTACTTGACTAGCTCATTAATCAAAGATGGTTATGTTTCCTAACCATAGACATGTGTTGTCATTTTATTAATGGGATCACATCATTAGAAGAATGATGTGATTGACATGACCCATTCCATTAGCCTAGCACTTGATCGTTTAGTATACTGCTATTGCTTTCTTCATGACTTATACATGTTCCTGTAACTATGAGAAATATGCAACTCCCGTTTACCGGAGGAACACTTTGGGTACTACCAAACGTCACAACATAACTGGGTGATTATAAAGGAGTACTACAGGTGTCTCCGAAGGTACATGTTGAGTTGGCGTATTTCGAGATTAGGTTTTGTCACTCCGATTGTCGGAGAGGTATCTCTGGGCCCTCTCGGTAATGCACATCATTATAAGCCTTGCAAGCAATGTGACCAAATGAGTTGGTTATGGGATGATGCATTACGGAACGAGTAAAGAGACTTGCCGGTAACGAGATTGAACTAGGTATTGGATACCGATGATCAAATCTCGGGCAAGTAACATACCGATGACAAAGGGAACAACGTATGTTGTTATGCGGTTTGACCGATAAAGATCTTCGTAGAATATGTAGGAACCAATATGGGCATCCAGGTCCCGCTATTGGTTATTGACCAAGAATGGTTCTAGGTCATGTCTACATAGTTCTCGAACCCGTAGGGTCCGCACGCTTAACGTTACGATGACAATTTTATTATGAGTTTATAAGTTTTGATGTACTGAAGTTTGTTTGGAGTCCCGGATGTGATCACGGACATGACGAGGAGTCTCGAAATGGTCGAGACATAAAGATTGATATATTGGAAGCCTATGTTTGGACATCGGAAAGGTTCCGGGTGAAATCAGGATTTTACGGGAACACCGGGGGGTTACCGGAACCCTCCCGGGGGTTAATGGGCCTTAGTGGGCCATGAGGAAGAAGAGGAGGGCCAGCCAGGGCAGGCCGCGTGCCCCCTCCCCCCTAGTCCGAATAGGACAAGGAAGGGGGGGGGGCGCCCCCCTCTCCTCTTTCCCCTCCCCCCTTTCCTTCTCCACCAAGGCAAGAGGGGGGAGTCCTACTTCCGGTGGGAGTAGGACTCCTCCAGGCGCACCCCAAGGGGGCCGGCCGCACCTCCCCTCCCTCCTTTATATACGGGGGCAGGGGCACCCCATAACACACAAGTTGATCTACGGATCATTCCTTAGCCGTGTGCTGTGCCCCCCTCCACCATATTCCACCTCGGTCATATCGTCGCGGAGTTTAGGCGAAGCCCTGCGCCGGTAGAGCATCATCATCGTCACCACGCCGTCGTGCTGACGGAACTCATCCCCGAAGCTTTGCTGGATCGGAGCCCGGAGATCGTCATTGAGCTGAACGTGTGCTGAACTCGAAGGTGCCGTACGTTCGGTGCTTGGATCGGTCGGATCGTGAAGACGTACGACTACATCAACCGCGTTGTCATAACACTTCCGCTTATGGTCTACGAGGGTACGTGGACAGACACTCTCCCCTCTCGTTGCTATGCCATCACCATGATCTTGCATGTACGTAGGAATTTTTTTGAAATTACCACGTTCCCCAACAGTGGCATCAGAGCCAGGTTTTATGCGTTGATGTTATATGCACGAGTAGAACACAAGTGAGTTGTGGGCGATATAAGTCATACTGCTTACCAGCATGTCATACTTTGGTTCAGCGGCATTGTGAGATGAAGCGGCCCGGACCGACATTACGCGTACACTTACGCGAGACTGGTTTCACCGCTACGAGCACTCGTTGCTTAAAGGTGACCAGCGGGTGTCTGTCTCTCTCACTTTAGTTGAACCGAGTGTGGCTACGCCCGGTCCTTGCGAAGGTTAAAATAGCACCAACTTGACAAACTATCGTTGTGGTTTTGATGCGTAGGTAAGAACGGTTCTTGCTAAGCCCGTAGCAGCCATGTAAAAATTGCAACAACAAAGTAGAGGACGTCTAACTTGTTTTTGCAGGGCATGTTGTGATGTGATATGGTCAAGACGTGATGCTATATTTTATTGTATGAGATGATCATGTTTTGTAACCGAAGTTATCGGCAACTGGCAGGAGCCATATGGTTGTCGCTTTATTGTATGAAACGCAAACGCCCTGTAATTGCTTTACTTTATCACTAAGCGGTAGCGATAGTCGTAGAAGCAATAGATGGCGTAACGACAACGATGCTACGATGGAGATCAAGGTGTCGCGCCGGTGACGATGGTGATCACGACGGTGCTTCGAAGATGGAGATCACAAGCACAAGATGATGATGGCCATATCATATCACTTATATTGATTGCATGTGATGTTTATCCTTTATGCATCTTATCTTGCTTTGATTGATGGTAGCATTTTAAGATGATCTCTCACTTAATAATCAAGAAGTGTTCTCCCTGAGTATGCACCGTTGCGAAAGTTCTTCGTGCTGAGACACCACGTGATGATCAGGTGTGATAGGCTCTACGTTCAAATACAACGGGTGCAAAACAGTTGCACACGCGGAATACTCAGGTCATACTTGACGAGCCTAGCATATACAGATATGGCCTCGGAACACGGAGACCGAAAGGTCGAACGTGAATCATATAGTAGATATGATCAACATAGTGATGTTCACCATTGAAACTACTCCATCTCACGTGATGATCGGACATGGTTTAGTTGATTTGGATCACGCGATCACTTAGATGACTAGAGAGATGTCTGTCTAAGTGGTAGTTCTTTAGTAATATGATTAATTGAACTTAAATTTATCATGAACTTAGTACCTGATAGTATTTTGCTTGTCTATGTTTGTTTGTAGGTAGATGGCTCGTGCTGTTGTTCCGTTAAATTTTAATGCGTTCCTTGAGAAAGCAAAGTTGAAAGATGATGGTAGCAATTACACGGACTGGGTCCGTAACCTGAGGATTATCCTCATTGCTGCACAGAAAAGTTACGTCTTGGAAGCACCGCTGGGTGCCAGGCCTGCTGCTGATGCAACTGACGACATTAAGAACGTCTGGCAGAGCCAAGCTGATGACTACTCGATAGTTCAGTGTGCCATGCTTTACGGCTTAGAACCGGGTCTTCAACGACGTTTTGATCGTCATGGAGCATATGAGATGTTTCAAGAATTGAAGTTAATATTTCAAGCAAATGCCCGGATTGAGAGATATGAAGTATCCAATAAGTTCTATAGCTGCAAGATGGAGGAGAATAGTTCTGTCAGTGAACACATACTCAAAATGTCTGGGTATAATAATCACTTGATTCAACTGGGAGTTAATCTTCCTGATGATAGTGTCATTGACAGAATTCTTCAATCACTGCCACCAAGCTACAAGAGCTTCGTGATGAACTATAATATGCAAGGGATGAACAAGACTATTCCCGAGCTCTTCGCGATGCTAAAAGCCGCGGAGGTAGAAATCAAGAAGGAGCATCAAGTGTTGATGGTTAACAAGACCACCAGTTTCAAGAAAAAGGGCAAAGGGAAGAAGAAGGGGAACTTCAAAAAGAACAGCAAGCAAGTTGCTGCTCAAGAGAAGAAACCCAAGTCTGGACCTAAGCCTGAAACTGAGTGCTTCTACTGCAAGCAGACTGGACACTGGAAGCGGAACTGCCCCAAGTATTTGGCGGATAAGAAGGATGGCAAAGTGAACAAAGGTATATGTGATATACATGTTATTGATGTGTACCTTACTAATGCTCGCAGTAGCACCTGGGTATTTGATACTGGTTCTGTTGCTAATATTTGCAACTTGAAACAGGGACTACGAATTAAGCGAAGATTGGCTAAGGACGAGGTGACGATGCGCGTGGGAAATGGTTCCAAAGTCGATGTGATCGCGGTCGGCACGCTACCTCTACATCTACCATCGGGATTAGTTTTAGACCTAAATAATTGTTATTTGGTGCCAACGTTGAGCATGAACATTATATATGGATCTTGTTTGATGCGAGACGGTTATTCATTTAAATCAGAGAATAATGGTTGTTCTATTTATATGAGTAATATCTTTTATGGTCATGCACCCTTGAAGAGTGGTCTATTTTTATTGAATCTCGATAGTAGTAATACACATATTCATAGTGTTGAAACCAAAAGATGCAGAGTTGATAACAATAGTGCAACTTATTTGTGGCACTGCCGTTTATGTCATATCGGTGTAAAGCGCATGAAGAAACTCCATACTGATGGGCTTTTGGAATCACTTTATTATGAATCACTTGGTACTTGCGAACCGTGCCTCATGGGCAAGATGACTAAAACGCCGTTCTCCGGAACTATGGAGCGAGCAACTGATTTGTTGGAGATCATACATACTAATGTTTGTGGTCCAATGAATGTTGAGGCTCGCGGCGGGTATCGTTATTTTCTCACCTTCACAGATGATTTGAGCAGATATGGGTATATCTACTTAATGTAACACAAGTCTGAAACATTTGAAAAGTTCAAAGAATATCAGAGTGAAGTGGAAAATCATCGTAACAAGAAAATAAAGTTTCTACGATCTGATCGTGGAGGAGAATATTTGAGTTACGAGTTTGGTCTACACTTGAAACAATGCGGAATAGTTTCGCAACTCACGCCACCCGGAACACCACAACGAAATGGTGTGTCCGAACGTCGTAATCGTACTTTACTAGATATGGTGCGATCTATGATGTCTCTTACTGATTTACCGCTATCGTTTTGGGGTTATGCTTTAGAGACGGCCGCATTCACGTTAAATAGGGCACCATCAAAATCCGTTGAGACAACACCTTATGAACTATGGTTTGGCAAGAAACCAAAGTTGTTGTTTCTTAAAGTTTGGGGCTGCGATGCTTATGTGAAGAAACTTCAACCAGATAAGCTCGAACCCAAATCGGAGAAATGTGTCTTCATAGGATACTCAAAAAAGACTATTGGGTACACCTTCTATCATAGATCTGAGGGCAAGATTTTCGTTGCTAAAATCGGATCCTTTCTAGAGAAGGAGTTTCTCTCGAAAGAAGTGAGTGGGAGGAAAGTAGAACTTGATGAGATAACTATATCTACTCCCTTGTTGGAAAGTAGTTCATCACAAGAACCGGTTCCTGTGACAAGTACACCAACTAGTGAGGAAGCTGATGATATTGATCATGAAACTTCAGATCAAGTTTCTACTGAACCTCGTAGGTCTACCAGAGTAAGATCCGCACCAGAGTAGTATGGTAATCCTATTCTGGAAGTCATGTTACTTGACCATGATGAACCTACGAACTATGAGGAAGCGATGATGAGCCCAGATTCCGCAAAATGGCTAGAGGCCATGAAATCTGAGATGGGATCCATGTACGAAAACAAAGTATGGACTTTGGTTGACTTGCCCGATGATCGGCAAGCCATTGAGAATAAATGGATCTTTAAGAAGAAGACTGACACTGATGGTAATATAACTGTCTATAAAGCTCGACTTGTTGCGAAAGGTTTTCGACAAGTTCAAGGGGTTGACTACGATGAGACTTTCTCACCCGTAGCGATGCTTAAGTCTGTCCGAATCATGTTAGCTATTGCTGCATTTCATGATTATGAAATTTGGCAAATGGATGTCAAAACTGCATTCTTGAATGGATTTCTGGAAGAAGAGTTGTATATGATGCAACCAGAAGGTTTTGTTGATCCAAAAGGTGCTAACAAAGTGTGCAAGCTCCAGCGATCCATTTATGGACTGGTGTAAGCATCTCGGAGTTGGAATAAATGTTTTGATAGTGTGATCAAGGCATATGGTTTTATATAGACTTTTGGAGAAGCCTGTATTTACAAGAAAGTGAGTGGGAGCTCTGTAGCATTTCTGATTTTATATGTAGATGACATATTATTAATTGGAAATGATATAGAATTTCTGGATAGCATAAAGGGATACTTGAATAAAAGTTTTTCAATGAAAGACCTCGGTGAAGCTGCTTACATATTGGGCATCAAGATAGATCAAGACGCTTAATAGGACTTTCACAAAGCACATACCTTGACAAAATTTTGAAAAAGTTCAAAATGGATCAGGCAAAGAAAGGTTTCTTGCCTATGCTACAAGGTGTGAAGTTGAGTCAAACTCAATGCCCGACCACAACAGAAGATAGAGAGAAAATGAAAGATGTTCCCTATGCTTCAGCCATAGGCTCTATCATGTATGCAATGCTGTGTACTAGACCTGACGTATGCTTAGCAATAAGCTTGGCAGGAAGGTACCAAAGTAATCCAGGAGTGGATCACTGGACAGCGGTCAAGAACATCCTGAAATACCTGAAAAGGACTAAGGATATGTTTCTCGTATATGGAGGTGACAAAGAGCTAGTCGTAAATGGTTACGTTGATGCAAGCTTTGACACTGATCCGGACGATTCTAAATCGCAAACCGGATACATGTTTTTATTAAACGGTGGAGCTGTAAGTTGGTGCAGTTCTAAACAAAGCGTCGTGGCAGGATCTACCTGTGAAGCGGAGTACATAGCTGCTTCTGAAGCAGCAAATGAAGGAGTCTGGATGAAGGAGTTCATTACCGATCTAGGTGTCATACCTAGTGCATCGGGACCAATGAAGATCTTCTGTGACAATACTGGTGCAATTGCTTTGGCAAAGGAATCCAGATTTCACAAGAGGACCAAGCACATCAAGAGACGCTTCAATTCCATTCGGGACCAAGTCCAAGTGGGAGACATAGAGATTTGCAAAATACATACAGATCTGAATGTTGCAGACCCATTGACTAAGCCTCTCTCACGAGCAAAACATGATCAACACCAAGACTCCATGAGTGTTAGAATCATTACTATGTAATCTAGATTATTGACTCTAGTGCAAGTGGGAGACTGAAGGAAATATGCCCTAGAGGCAATAATAAAGTTATTATTTATTTCCTCATATCATGATAAATGTTTATTATTCATGCTAGAATTGTATTAACCGGAAACATGATACATGTGTGAATACATAGACAAACATATAGTCACTAGTATGCCTCTACTTGACTAGCTCATTAATCAAAGATGGTTATGTTTCCTAACCATAGACATGTGTTGTCATTTGATTAATGGGATCACATCATTAGAAGAATGATGTGATTGACATGACCCATTCCGTTAGCCTAGCACTTGATCGTTTAGTATACTGCTATTGCTTTCTTCATGACTTATACATGTTCCTGTAACTATGAGAAATATGCAACTCCCGTTTACCGTAGGAACACTTTGGGTACTACCAAACATCACAACGTAACTGGGTGATTATAAAGGAGTACTACAGGTGTCTCCGAAGGTACATGTTGAGTTGGCGTATTTTGAGATTAGGTTTTGTCACTCCGATTGTCGGAGAGGTATCTCTGGGCCCTCTCGGTAACGCACATCATTATAAGCCTTGCAAGCAATGTGACCAAATGAGTTGGTTACGGGATGATGCATTACAAAACGAGTAAAGAGACTTGCCGATAACGAGATTGAACTAGGTATTGGATACCGACGATCAAATCTTGGGCAAGTAACATACCGATGACAAAGGGAACACCGTATGTTGTTATGCGGTTTGACCGATAAAGATCTTCGTAGAATATGTAGGAACCAATATGGGCATCCAGGTCCCGCTATTGGTTATTGACCGAGAATGGTTCTAGGTCATGTCTACATAGTTCTCGAACCTGTAGGGTCCGCACGCTTAACATTACGATGACAGTTTTATTATGAGTTTATAAGTTTTGATGTACCGAAGTTTGTCCGGAGTCCCGGATTTGATCACGGACATGACGAGGAGTCTCGAAATGGTCGAGACATAAAGATTGATATATTGGAAGCCTATGTTTGGACATCGGAAAGGTTCCGGGTGAAATCGGGATTTTACCGGAACACCGGGGGGTTACCGGAACCCTCCCGGGGGTTAATGGGCCTTAGTGGGCCATGAGGAAGAAGAGGAGGGCCGGCCAGGGCAGGCCACACGCCCCCTCTCCCCTAGTACGAATAGGACAAGGAAGGGGGGGGGGCGGCGCCCCCCTCTCCTCTTTCCCCTCCCCCCTTTCCTTCTCCACCAAGGCAAGAGGGGGGAGTCCTACTCCCGATGGGAGTAGGACTCCTCCAGGCGCACCCCAAGGGGGCCGGCCGCACCTCCCCCTCCCTCCTTTATATATGGGGGCAGGGGGGCACCCCATAACACACAAGTTGATCTACGGATCGTTCCTTAGCCGTGTGCTGTGCCCCCCTCCACCATATTCCACCTCGGTCATATCCTCACGGAGTTTAGGCGAAGCCCCGCGCCGGTAGAGCATCATCATCGTCACCATGCCGTCGTGCTGACGGAACTCATCCCCGAAGCTTTGCTGGATCGGAGCCCGGAGATCGTCATCGAGCTGAACGTGTGCTGAACTCGGAGGTGCCGTACGTTCGGTGCTTGGATCGGTCGGATCGTGAAGACGTACGACTACATCAACCGCGTTGTCATAATGCTTCCGCTTACGGTCTACGAGGGTACGTGGACGGACACTCTCCCCTCTTGTTGCTATGCCATCACCATGATCTTTCATGTACGTAGGAATTTTTTTGAAATTACTATGTTCCCCAACATGCCCTGACTTATACAGAGTAGTTGCAGAGTTGGGACAATTCTTCAGGGAACTCTGCAGTAGAAATATCAGGATAGATGCTTTGGAGCGTCTTAGAGACAAGATACCAACTATGCTATGCGACCTTGAGAAGATATATGCTCCAACCTTCTTTGATGTGATGGTGCATTTGGCTGTTCATCTACCTGATGAGGCACTACTTAGAGGTCCAGTACAGTATGGCTGGATGTACCCTATTGAAAGGCGGCTAGGCACTTTCAAGGGCTATGTTAGGAACGGAGCTAGACCCGAGGGTTCCATTGCAGAGGCCTACATTGCTACAGAAGCGTTGACATTCTGCTCAAAATACATTGAAACAGCTGATCAGCTTAGCAAAGAGGTGGGTGAAGACAATCCCGGGCTCAATGTTTTCGATTATTCTGTTCGAGTTACAAGGAAGAGTCAACAAGAGGACAAACCTAAAGATTTGGACAAAATGGTTTGGTATGTGTTGAATAATTGTCCTGAGATACTACCTTATATCAAGTAAGTGCAGTACTGCAGCTTATACATCGTAATCTACTAAACTTGCAACACATTCTTATATATTTAGATGTTTGACGCGATCACTATGTTGTGCAGCATCTACAAAGAGGAGTTACTGCCGCAAAATCCAAGAAACATTAACAAACTGGTTATGGCAGGATTCGCGAAATGGTTCAAGAACCATGTAAGCTTTTGAAGTGCACTGTCAGTTTTTTTAATATATTGAGTACATAAGATGATCGGCTTGTCTATTTTCTAACCATAGGTTAAGAAGATGCGGGAGGATGGGCAGGCAGTTGATGATGCCCTTTACTCACTAGCAATGGGTCCTGATACTCGGGTAATACATTATGAATCTTGCATTGTTGGAGATGTGCGCTACAACACCCTTGCACGAGACGAAGGCAGGAAGACACAAAACAGTGCCATCATGAGCACGGATACGTATGGCAAAGAGACAACTGAAATGTATGCTAACATAACAGACATTGTTCAGTTGCAGTATATCCCCAGTTTCGAGGATCATCGGTGTGTGGTTCTATTGTGTTGTCGTTGGTATAACCTGTTTTCCAGGATCGCAAAACCTAGAGCTGATGATTATTTCAAATCCATCAATGTCAAGGCGGCGTACCAGACCAATGAGCCTTTTATTTTGGCAAATCAAGCAACACAAATATTTTTCTTGGAAGACAAATTTGCACGTAGCGATGACTGGAGAGTATTGCAAAGGTTTGAGCAGAGGAATTTGTTTAATGAAGTTGCACAACAAGATGATGCTTACACTGCTCCTGATGTACAAGATAACACAGATGTTCCTAATATCTTTGAGAACAATCACGTCAATGACGCCGGCGAAAAGATTGCCTGTCGTGCTGTGGACATACAAGAGTTGATCAAGAAGAAGCCAACGTTCGAGGACGTTGAGGACGAAGAAGAAGATGACACCGTGGGGAATTACGATTCAGACTGATACACATGGCGAAGATGTTGACGCTGCTGCTGCGGATGATGATTACATTGCTTTTGTCATATTTGCCTGTTAGAAGACGTTATTTTATCTACTATGTGAAATTGTGTTTGCTATGACAACTGAAACCTGATGAACATGTTGTTTAGTATTTTTCTGTGAGAACATCACTTGTTATGTATGCTGATTGTGTTTGGTGATTGTATGACAACTAAAACATGATGACATTGTTGTTTAGTTGTACTCATATTTGGCTGTGAAACTTGAATTTGATGACATAGTTTGCTATTGGACTGCAATTTGCTCGACGTCTTTGAATGAGAACAAAGCTGACCCGACAGGGCCTCTGCTATCTATTTATTTATATGAGCAAAAGGGGATACCCCCTGATTTCCGTTAATAGAAATCATTATATGTTCACAACACTAAGCCCAGCCTGCTACACAGGTTTCATTCATTACTAGTTTCAGCAAAGTCCTCATGTCATAGCCACTGAATACATCACGAGTGCTACATACACTGCAAATAAAGAGACAATCATCCTACAGAGCACATCGATTTTGCCCATTATCTTCACAAGCTCTTTCATCTCCTCATTGCTGTCAAGGCCGTTCAGCAGCTGTTGCTTGGCCATGATCAGAGGAATTGCATCTTTAACCTTCTGCTTTGCATCTTCCTCTTCTGCCGTTCCTTCAGTTACTTGTCCAACACCCCAACCTGCTGGTTTTGGGATTCCTCGGCTAACCAAATAATCAGCATAGTTGCATTCCCCCACATCAGCAACTTCCCAGAAATACAAATCACATGAATCTTCCCTTTTCTGCACGAATCAAATTGGAAGATCATCAACCAAACTATTAAAAAAATCAGCAACTGAAAGCAGCAGAACAACACTTAAACATATTATTACCCCATGATTCGGGCATTTGTAGAAGACTCGGCCAGGGTTGCGGATTGTGGTTGAGACGCGACGGATGACTCTGCGTGATTTGCAGCAGTGGCACCACACCAACGGCAGCGGGTCGCGATGAGCAATCAGCTGCGGTGCGCGTGCCGGCGGGGGTGTGATGAGACCCATAGGCGATGGTACGGGTGGTGACTTGGCGCATATCTGGTTGTTGCCTGCTGAAGAGCAGGTGGACGGGCAGCCAGCGGACATGGTTGCTGCGGCCAGAGCTTCTGATGCTAGGCAAAGTAAGTAGAGAAGAGGAGAAGCGAACGTTGGATATGTCAGTTTCATTACTTGCAGAGTAGCATAGCACCATATATAGTCATAGTCTAGGTTTGGATTCGAACTAGCCACAGGAGCACGTCTTTCTTTTTTCTAAAAATCGGCAACGTCTCTTTACTGGTACACTAGCTTGTTCTATACGCCTTCCCAAGTCTTTGATTTTCTTTCCCTTTTTTTTGCAAGGAAGGAAGGAGGACAAAATTGAGAGTTCCTTGGACTCGAACCCAAGACCTCTCGGTTGAAAACCAAGGGTGCTAGTCACTTATGTGGCGAATGTTCCTTGTGAGGAGGACGGCAGACGAACGCATTTTCCTCGCATTTTTCTTCCTATATATAAAAAAGTATGCTATTTGGTGTCCGCTTAGTCAAAAAACGATTGTGCCAACCTTGACCATTCGATTGGCATTCAACGTATGTCGCGTTTCTTCAGTCTCTTCTTCCTTGAGCCGCCAAAGCCAAACCAGCACCGGCGGGACCGCCTGCTCCCGCCTCCCACGACTGGCTGTGATCTTCCCCGGCTCCTGTTCGTTCCCGTCCGAGGCCTCACCATCGTCCTCCACGCTCGCCGCGGCGCCGCCCTCCGGTGTTGTCAACATGGTCAACAACCGAGAGGAATAAGGTGATGACTGTACATGGTGAGGATGACAATAGGGACCCAGCAGCGCGCGCAGTAATTTTGTTTTTCGGGATGGAGAAGGGTATCAACCGGGTTGTGCGGGACCCGTGGCCCGTCTAGACCAGGCTTTTATTTCATATGTTTAGCACATGACCAGGCCAGTTTGTTTTTTCCTTTCTGAAAAATGGCTAGCCAGCTATTTTGTTTTTTGCAGAATAACCAACATAGGCCTACTTGCTTTTCTACGCCCTGCTGGGCCAGAAATCTTTCAAGACGAGGAGGGATGCATTTTGCCCAGAAAATGGGCTATAAGTAGTAAGAAATGGGCTATAAGTAATAAGAAATGGGCTATAAATAATAAGAAATGGGCTATAAGTAATAACAAATGGGCTAGAAAATGAAAAAATACAGCAAACATGCAATTAGTTCCCAAATACTGTTTTCTTTTGGATTTTGATATTTTAAATTTCATTGTTTTTGTGCGGGTAAAATTTCATTGAATTTAAATTAAGGTCTATTTAGATTTAAAATTAATTTGAATCCGGCTAGAAATTTCGGGCTGTATGCTGTTTGGGATAGATTTGGAGGCTGACTTGTGGGTCTACTAGGTTGACGTGTACTTTGGCTTTGTCAACTTAGTCCACAAATGATTCTAGCAGCAGTGACCGTTGGATGTTAATCCAACGGCCGTGCTGCTTCTTCGATATCTGATATTCTTGCTCTAGCCGCCCAAACCAGCTCCGGTGGGACTGCCTGCTCCCGCCTCCCATGGTCGGCTGTGCTGCCGTACAGGCCGCACCGTCCCACCCTACTTCATTGCTGGCCAGGCCATTCCTCTACTCACCCACACCTCCTGTTATTTTCCGACGATGGCAGCCGGACCAGTAAACCCTCATACTCCCCACCGCGTGGGCAACCATTGCCGAGTCTTCCCCGGCTCCGTGTCGTTCCCTTCCTAGGCCTCGCCGTCGTCCACCGCCATGGTGCTCTCGGCGCGGCCTGGTCAACATGGTCAACGAACGGCATCCATCGGCCGTGGACTGTACGCGCAAAATAATGATTCCTCCACTTGACAGTTGGGACCCACTAGAAGGGCCTCTGTATTTCGCAAAAAAAACGTTCCCCCCGCTGACATGTCGGACCCACCAGCTATATCTTCGCACGCAAGGAAGTGCCTCCTTATTACGCACAAAAAAATGAATACCCACCCTGCTAGATGGGACCCACCATAGTGGGAGGATGACTTGTGGGCCAACTAAGTTGACGGGGATGGAGGGCTTTGTTAACTTAGTCAATATGAACGATTCTAGCTCCAGTGACCGTACGATGTCCATCCAACGGCCATAGTGCTTCTTCAACCTCTGGTCTTCTTGCTCCAGCCGCCCAAAGCAGCACCGGTCGTGTCACGTGCTCCTGCCTCTCGTGGCCGGCTGTGATGCTGCGGAGGCCTCACCGCCCCCTACTACTCCCATCGCTGGCCCAGGGTATCCCTCTACTCACCCACACCCCCTGTTATTCTGCGGCGACGGCAGCCTCACGCCACAGCCGAACCAGTGAACCCTCGTACTCCTCTCCGCGCGGGCTACCACTGCTGCGTCTTCCCCGGTTCTGCGTCGTCCCCTTCCTAGGCCTCGCCGTCATCCAGACCACCGCCCTGGTGCTCTCGGCGCGGCGTGGTCAACATGGTCAATGACCGACTTCCATCGGAAGAGTACTATACGTGGAGAGGCTGACAGCTGGGTCCAGGCGGCCGCAAGGAAGTGCCTCCTTATTACGCAGAAAATAATTATTCCTACACCTGACAGCAGGGGCCCACCAGACGGGCCACCTTATTTCGCGAAAAAACGTTTCCCCCCTGACTGCTGGGACCCACCAGACGGGCCAGCGTATTTCGCGAAAAAAACGTTCCCCGCGCTGTCGGCTTGGACCCACCGAAAGTGCCTCCTTATTACGCACAAAAAAATGAATACTCCTCTTGCTAGCTGGGACCCACCATGGTGGGAGGATGACTTGTGGGCCTACTAAGTTGACTGGGATGGGGGCCTTTGTCAACTTTAGTCTATATGAACGATTCTAGCTCCAGTGACCGTACGATGTCCATCCAACGACCGTAGTGCTTCTTTAACCTCTGGTCTTCTTGCTCCAGCCGCCCAAAGCAGCGCCGGTCATGCCGCATGCTCCTGCCTCCCGTGGCTGGCTGTGCTACCGCGGAGGCCTCACCGCCCCCTACTATTCCCACTGCTGGCCAGGCCCTACGACGACGGCAGCCTCACACCGCAGCCGAACCACTGAACCCTCGTACTCCTCTCCGCGCGGGCTTCCACTGCCGTGTCTTCCCCGGCTCCCCGTTGTCCCCTTCCTAGGCCTCGTCGTCGTCCACCGCCCTGGTGCTCTCGGCGTGGCGTGGTCAACGTGGTCAAGGAACGACTTCCATCGGACGTGGACTGTACGTGGAGAGGCTGACAATTGGGTCCACGGCCGCAGAAAGGAAGTGCCTCCTTATTACACGGAAAATAATGATTCCTCCACCTGACAGCTGGGACCCACCGGACGAGCCACTGTATTTCGTGAAAAAAATGTTTCCCCCTGACTGCTGGGACCCACCAGCTACATCTTCGCATGCAAGGAAGTGCGTCCGGGCAAAAAAAAGCGATTCGCCCCCCTGACCGCTGGGACCCACCAGCGACACCTTCGCATGCAAGGAAGTGCGTCCGGACAAAAAAAATGATTCGCCCCTTGACTGCTGGGACCCACCAGCTACATCTTCGCAGGCAAGGAAGTGCCTGACAGTCGGGACCCACCTGGTGGAAGCGTACGTAGCGTTGTCATTCTGGTCGCGAACGTGTACGTACATACTAGTCGTTGTAGAGGCGCGCACGTGTCCTAGTAGAGGTGCGCATGTAGCATGTACACGTACGTACAACGGCCAGGGTGCAAGAAAGAAAATACGGCCACGTACGTACATACGGGCGGGGTCTCGAACGCCTACTCGCGCATACGTACATGGCTTGGTCGGAACGGAGAAACAGAGTCGTCGTCGTGTTCATGGGGAGGCAACGGAATGCATCGTGTTCATGCAGAGGCAACGGAATGTGTCGTGTTCATCGGGAGGCAACAGAACGCATGGGAGCCAACCATCTTGGACGGAACAGGCGATGGAAACGAGGCCTGGCATACCGCACAATGGACGGGACGGACCTCCTATGTTCGGAACAGGGTCCTGTTGATCGGGAGGGGTGTGGAGTACCACAAAACGGAGGAAACGGACCTCCTACGGTCGAAACGGGGGTCCTGTTGATCGGGAGGGGTGTGGCGTACCGCAAAACGGAGGAAACGGACCTCCTACGGTCGAAACGGGGGTCCTGTTGATCGGGAGGGGTGTGGCGTTCCGCAAAACGGACGAAACAGACTTGTGTTGCAGCGCTACGGTCGAAACGGGGGTCCTGTTCATCGGGAGGGGTGTGGCGTACCGCAAAAGGGGACTCCACGGGATACTGTTCATCTCCACCGTCGACCTCCTCCAGCCTCCACGGGCTACCGTCGACCTCCTCCAGCCTCCACGGGCTCCTGTTCATCCAGCCTCCACCGCGCGCTACTGCACCGGCTACTGTTCAACCACCCCTCCACGGGCACCCCTCCACCATCTACTGTTCATCCAGCCCTCCACACCACGGGGTCCTGTTCAACCACCCCTCCAACGTCTACTGTTCATCCAGCCCTCCACACCACGGGTTCCTGTTCATCCAGAGGCAACGCCACCGCTCACTGTTCATCCAACCCCCCCCCCCCCCCCCGCAACACTCACTGTTCATCCAATCGATCGGCTTTAGTTAGCAGCAGTAGCGAAGGAATCGCTCCATCGGGTTCAGTTAACAGCCATTGATTAATCGCTCGGGTTCAGTAACGCATAGCCTGCAGTGCAATCGCTCGGGTTCAGTTAGAGCCCAACGCCTCGCTCGGGTTCAGTTAGAGCCAACGCCTCGCACACACGCGCGTACCTGTATGAGAGGAACGCGCATCGCTCTCCCATCGTAACCGGCAACTCCCCGAAATTTTCCTTCCCCTCGCTTCTACCACGGGTTTTTCCGTCATGGACGGCCCAAAGAATGTCATGCAGCTGCGTCCCCGGCCCGCCCAGGACGAAAAGCCCATTTTCTGTCATGATTTTTTGTCATAGAAGTAGGAGCCCACCACATCTATGATGATACCGGGTTTTGCCACAATTATCATCATAGAAGTGTCATATGTATGACAGAAAAAAATTCATTCGGCCCAAAATGTCACGGATGTGTCTTTTTTTTGTAGTGCCCTGAGGACGTCTCGGTTACCAACTCCGAAGTCGAAAGTGTAATGAATCACAGACGATGGAAGTTGTCGCTGCGTCATGCATTTTCTGAACAAGAGTGTAATGCTCTTAGTTTGGTAGACGCATATCTGGGAGCCGCCCGAGCATGGCTCAAAGGAGCCGCCAACCTTTTGACGGCCGACCTGCAGGTATGCTATTGGTTTTGATAACCGAACACACATCCTAACCCAGTAGCCCCCAAGCCTTAATTTGGGCAGGACGACCGAGTTAAGGGTCTGAATGTGTATACTACTGCAATATGGTGTAAGCTGCGAGGGAACAAAACAAAAAATTGTCCGAGGACCTCGAGCTAAACTGGACACAGTTGGAGTCGGTGAAGGCTTAATATGTCAAATGAAGAATTGTTTGAGACACCTTTTCTAGTGAAAGATTGACCCATAGCAGCCAAGTTGATAAGTCAACTACAAAAGGATTTGGACACGGCCAGAGAATCTCAAAGATATGCAGAATCACAGCAAGAAGCTGGCCGCCGTGTACTGGCTTGAAGTCACAAGGAAAAGAATAAGCTTAAAGCAGAAAACCAGCGACAATCCGAGGAAATTGAGAGCTTAAAAACTCAATTGGCACAAACCCATAAGGAGAACCAGATGTTGAAATGGGGCATGTTCGGTAAGTGCAATCTAGCTTGTGAATACATAGATTATATGTATTATACAAATGTAAGAACCATGCCATGTCTCTTTGTTAGTTGTCCTAACCAGGCGTCCCGGGGAAGAAGCCAACTCGTTTGGAGGAAACCTGCTAAAGTTGTCCGCCGTGCATGAGCGAGCTCGGAAAGCTATGAAGAGCCTGGTCAAGGCATTATGGCCGAACGAGACGTCTCTGGAAGGGATGACCGAGCTGCCTAACCGATTTAAAGGAGATCGACGCTGTTTCGAGTTGTGGAAGATATCATCCTATTGAGAGGGAGCACAGGAGGCATGGGCGATGGTCAAGACCCGCTTTACCAAGCTCAACATAGAGCATTTAGCTCTAGTTGGGCCGGTAGGGCCGCATGGACCAGAAGTGCCACTTCACTTGGTGCATGACCAAGTGATGCCAACTGCTTGGATTTCTCAAGAAGCATTTAGCTCTAGTTGGGCCAGTAGGGCCGCATGGACCAGAAGTGCCACTTCACTTGGTGCATGACCAAGTGATGCCAACTGCTTGGATTTCTCAAGAAGACTGCACCCTGGATACCATAATAGATAATCTCGACTAAGAACATGGGGTTTCATTATATGTATCTATGTACTTTACATCAAATATTCTCCAAACCGAGCTTTAAACATTGTCTTAACCGGCCATCAGCTTCTTCCTCCCCCGCCATTGGCCAAGGAGTGTTTCTTACTATGTGACCTGAGATTATCGAGAAATCACTTCAAAGAACCAGGCAATCAGGCCATTTGGTGCGAACAGACAAAACACACTCGAGGAGTTACGTTATATTATTGTTTAACGTAAGAAACATCTTCCAAAGAAAATAGTTCCTTCATGGGTTCCTTTCTGCAGGTTGTCATGTTAACCACAAACGCTTTAACCGAATAACCATATTGAACAAGGAGTGGCTACTTCGGGAAAACAACCTTGGACGTCGGTGATGACCACCAATTATTTTCACTTCCTCGAGGCCGACCAATTATGTTCTTAAGAACGCTAGCTTTTGGCTTCACCCGTCTGAGGTGCGCACGCGGGTAATTTGTACATATCTATGATAGATGTGCTCCCTTTACCCCTAGCCGAACAATCGGGAATGTAGGGGGTAAGCATAGGAGCAAGGCAACCCAACTTGGCCAAATCTTAAGTCAAATTGATGCATATAATGGCTTAAAAACAATACTGGAAGGGTGCAAACATGACCAAGACAATGAATGCACTTAAGATGTATTTATCAACTTCGTAAAAGAAGCCCCCAGGCATGTCTGAGTGGTACATTTGAAGATGTGTGCCGAGAAAAACTTAATGTAGCTCGACTCAGTCGAACACAACCTGAGCAATACTAACAAAAAATAGAAAGAAAGGACTATAAAAAAAGCAGGAAAGACTAGGGAGGGTGATGACGCCAGTCTAGCAGTAGAAGCACCAAAGCTGAGCTGCGTTCAATGGGTTTGGTTCGAGGCAATCGTTTGTTGGGCTGTGGAGACGATACACTCCCCATGCAAGCACTTGATCAATATGAATGGGCCCTCCCTTTTGGGTGATAGCTTATTCTTCTGCTTCTGTGGAAGGCGCAAAATGAGTTCGCCCACATTATATGCTTTTGCCCGAACTTCCCTACTCTGGTAGCACCAGGTCTACTGTTGGTAAAAGATAGAGCAGGACCGAGCTGTGTTGCACTCCTCTTCCAGGGCGTCTAGTGCTGCCTCTTGAGAATGTGTTGGTTTTCCCTTGAAGAGGAAAGGGTGATGCAGCAAAGTAGCGTAAGTATTTCCCTCAGTTTTTGAGAACCAAGGTATCAATGCAGTAGGAGGCTACATGCAAATCCGTCGTACCTGCACAAACAAATAAGAACCTTGCAACCAACGCGATAAAGGGGTTGTCAATTCCTTCACGACCACATGCAAAAGTGCGATCTGATAGAGATGATAAGATAATTTTTTTGGTATTTTTATGATATAGATTGGAAAGTAAAGATTGCAAAATAAAATAGATCGGAAACTTATATGATGGAAAATAGACCCGGGGGCCATAGGTTTCACTAGTGGCTTCTCTCAAGATAGCATAAGTATTACGGTGGGTGAACAAATTACTGTCGAGCAATTGATAGAAAAGTGCATAGTTATGAGAATATCTAGGCATGATCATGTATATAGTAATCATGTCCACGACAAGTAGATCGAAATGATTCTGCATCTACTACTATTACTCCACACATCGACCGCTATCCAGCATGCATCTAGAGTATTAAGTTCATAAGAACAGAGTAACGCATTAGGCAAGATGACATGATGTAGAGGGTAAACTCAAGCAATATGATATAAACCCCATCTTTTTATCCTCGACGGCAACAATACAATACGTGCCTTGCTGCCCCTGCTGTCACTGGGAAAGGACACCGCAAGATTGAACCCAAAGCTAAGCACTTCTCCCATTGCAAGAAATATCAATCTAGTAAGCCAAACCAAACTGATAATTCAAAGAGACTTGCAAAGATAACAAATCATACATAAAAGAATTCATAGGAGATTCATATATTGTTCATAGATAATCTTGATCATAAACCCACAATTCATCGGATCTCGACAAACACACCGCAAAAAGAATTACATCGAATAGATCTCCAAGAAGATCGAGGAGAACTTTGTATTGAGATCCAAAGAGAGAGAAGAAGCCATCTAGCTAATAACTATGGACCCGAAGGTCTGCGGTAAACTACTCACACTTCATCAGAGAGGCTATAGTGTTGATGTAGAAGCCCTCCATGATCGATTCCTCCTCCGGTGGAGCGCCGGAAAAGGCCCCAAGATGGGATCTCACGGGTACAGAAGGTTGCGGCGGTGGAAATAGGGTTTCGTGGTGCTCCTGGATGTTTTCAGGGTATATGAGTATATATTGGCGAAGGAAGTCGGTCAGGGGAGCCATGAGGGGTCCACGAGGGTGGGGCACGCCTACCCCCTCGGCGCGCCTCCCTGCCTCGTGGCTTCCTCATTTCTTTCTTGATGTCCACACCAAGTCTCCTAGATTGCGTTTGTTCCAAAAATAACTCTCCCGAAGGTTTCATTCCAATTGGACTCCGTTTGATATTCGTTTTCTATGAAACGCTGAAATAGGCAAAAAAATAGCAATTTGGGCTGGGCCTCCAGTTAATAGGTTAGTCCCAAAATTAATATAAAAGTGTATAACAAAGCCCATTAAACATCCAAAACAGATAATATAATAACATGGAACAATAAAAAATTATAGATACGTTGGAGACGTATCAAGCATCCCCAAGCTTAATTCCCGCTCGTCCTCGAGTAGGTAATTGATAAGAACATAATTTTTGATGTGGAATGCTACCTAGCATAATTTCTCAATGTAATTTTCTTTATGTGGCATGAATGTTCAGATCCAAAAGATTCAAGATAAAAGTTTAATATTGACATAAAAATAGTAATACTTCAAGCATACTAACAAAGTAATCATGTCTTATCAAAATAACATATCCAAAGAAAGCTTATCCCTACAAAATCATATAGTTTGGCCATGCTTCGTTTTCATCACACAATGCTCCCATCATGCACAACCCCGGTTTCAGCCAAGCAATTGGTTCATACTTTTTAACGCGCTTCAGCCTTTTCAACCCTCATGCAATACATGAGCGTAAGCCATGGATATAGCACTATGGGTGGAGTAGAGTATGATGATGGGGATTATGTGAGAGAACAAAAAAGGAGAAAGTCTCATATTGACGCGGCTAATCAGCGGGCTATGGAGATGCCCATCAATTGATGTCAATACGAGGAGTAGGGATTGCCATGCAATGGATGCACTAGAGCTATAAATGTATGAAAGCTCATCAAAAGAGACTAAGTGGGTGTGCATCCAACTTGCTTGCTCATGAAGACCTAGGCCATTTTGAGGAAGCCCATCATTGGAATATACAAGCCAAGTTCTATAATGAAAAATCCCCACTAGTATATGAAAGTGACAACATAGGAGACTCGCTATCATGAAGATCATAGTGCTAATTTGAAGCACAAGTGTGAAAAAAAGGATAGTAATATTGTCCCTTCTCTCTTTTTCTCTCATTTTTTTTTTCTTTTTCTCCCTTTTTTCTCTTTTTTTATTTGGGCTTCTTTGGCCTCTTTTATTTTTCATAAAGTTCGGAGTCTCATCCCGACTTGTGGGGGAATCATAGTCTCCATCATCCTTTCCTCACATGGGACAATGCTCTATAAATGGAAATCATCACAGTTCTATTTATTTACAACTCAAGAATTACAAGTCGATACTTAGGACAAAATATGACTCTATGGGAATGCCTCCGGCGGTGTACCGGGATATTCAATGAATCAAGAGCGACATGTATGAAAGAATTATGAAGGTGGCTTTGCCACAAATACGATGTCAACTACATGATCATGCAAAAGCAATCTGACAATGATGTAGCGTGTCATAATAAATGGAACTGTGGAAAGTTGTAGGGCAATATATCTCAGAATGGCTATGGAAATGCCATAATAGGTAGGTATGGTGGCTGTTTTGAGGAAGATACAAGGAGGTTTATGTGTGATAGAGCGTATCATATCATGGGGTTTGGATGCACTGGCGAAGTTTGGACCAACTCTCAAGGTGAGAAAGGCCAATGCACGGTACCGTAGAGGCTAGCAAATTGCGGAAGGGCAAGAGTGCGTATAATCCATGGACTCACATTAGTCATAAAGAACTCATATACTTATTGCAAAAGTTTATTAGACCTCGAAGCAAAGTACTACTAGGCATGCTCCTAGGGGAAGGGTTGGTAGGAGTTAACCATCGCGTCATCCCGACCTCCACTCATAAGGAAGGCAATCAAAGAACACCCCATGCTTCAAATTTGCCACACAACATTCACCATACGTGCATGCTATGGGACTTGCCAACTTTAACACAAGTATTTCTCAATTTCATAATTACCCAACTATTATGACTCTGACATTACCACCTTTATATCTCAAAACAATTATCAAGTATCAATTTTATCATAGTATTTAATGCACTCTTTATGATAGTTTTTATTATACCTATCTTGGATGCTCATCATATTAGGACTATTTTTATAACCAAAACAAATACCATGATGTTCTAAAAGGCTCTCAAAATAATATAAGTGAAGCATGAGAGATCAATAATTTCTATAAAATAAAACCACCGCCGTGCTCTAAAAATATATAAGTGAAGTACTAGAGCAAAATTATCTAGCTCAAAAGATATAAGTGAAGCACATAGAGTATTCTAATAAACTCTGATTCATGTGTGTCTCTCCAAAAGGTGTGTACAGCATGGATGAATGTGGTAAGCTAAAAAGAAAAGACTCAAATCATACAAGACGCTCCAAGCAAAACACATATCATGTGGTGAATAAAAATATAGCCTCAAGTAAAGTTACCGATGGACGAAGACGAAAGAGGGGATGCCTTCCGGGGCATCCCCAAGCTTAGGCTTTTGGTTGTCCTTGAATTTTACCTTGGGGGTGCCTTGGGCATCCCCAAGCTTAAGCTCTTGCCACTCCTTATTCCATAATCCATCAAATCTTTACCCAAAACTTGAAAACTTCACAACACAAAACTCAACAGAAAATCTCATGAGCTCTGTTAGTGCAAGAAAACAAACCACCACTTTAAGGTACTGTAATGAACTCATTCTTTATTTATATTGGTGTTAAACCTACGGTATTCCAACTTATCTATGGTTCATACCCCCCGATACTAGCCATAGATTCATCAAAATAAGCAAACAACACACGAAAAACAGAATTTGTCAAAAATAGAACAGTTTGTAGTAATTTGTAACTTTCGAATACTTCTAGAACCCTAAAAATCCTACCAAAATAGTAAGTTCTAGGCATTTTTCTATTAATCTTCTGCAAAAAGAATCAACTGAAAATCACGTTTTGTTGATTTATTAAAATTATTCTCGTGCATGCAAAAGTTTCTGTTTTTCAGCAAGATCAAATTAACTCTCACCCAAGATGATCCTATAGGTTCTACATTGCACAAACACTGATTAAAACATAAAACCACATCTAACCAGAGGCTATATGAATTATTTATTACTAAACTGGAACAAAAATCAAGGAACAAAAATAAAATTGGGTTGCCTCCCAACAAGCGCTATCGTTTATCGCCCCTAGCTAGGCATAAAAGCGAGAATAGATCTAAGTATTGCCATCTTTGGTATTTGTCTTTTTAATGGAGTTATGCTCGGATCCGGGAGGTTCCTTGCATTTTCCTTCATGCTCGGAGATCTTTAGATCTAGAGCATCCAACCGCTTATTGCAAAGTGTAATCAAAGTATTCATGCGGTTGAGATTCCCACAAGCATTTTTAAGAGGTTCAATAGATTTTTGCAATTCACATAATTTATCTAAGATTTGGGTTCCTTCTTGAGTTAGGGGTGGTCCCCCTTTTGTAGGGGAAGTACTCCTACTATCCCCTCTATAATTTCATAAGCAATACTAGGATTGTCGGTGTCAAAACCGGCGGATCTCGGGTAGGGGGCCCGAACTGTGCGTCTAGGCGGATGGTAACAAGAGACAAGGGACACGGTGTTTTTACCCAGGTTCGGGCCCTCTCGATGGAGGTAAAACCCTACTCCTTCTTGATTAATATTGATGATATGGGTAGTACAAGAGTTGATCTACCATGAGATCAGAGAGGCTAAACCCTAGAAGCTAGCCTATGGTATGATTGTTGTTCGTCCTATGGACTAAAACTCTCCGGTTTATATAGACACGGGAAAGGGCTAGGGTTACACAGAGTCGATTACAATGGGAGGAGATCTTCATATCGCATCGCCAAGCTTTCCTTCCACGCCAAGGAAAGTCCTATCCGAACATGGGACGAAGTCTTCAATCTTGTATCTTCATAGTCCGGGAGTCCGGTCAAAGGTCAAGTCCGGCCATCCGGACACCCCCTAATCCAAGACTCCCTTAGTAGCCCCTGAACCAGGCTTCAATGACGACGAGTCCGGCATGCAAATTGTCTTCGGCATTGCAAGGCAGGTTCCTCCTCCGAATACTTCATAGAAGATGTTGAACACAAGGATAGTGTCCGGCTCTGCAAAATAAGTTCCACATACCACCGTAGAGAGAATAATATCTGCACAAATCTAATCTGCTGACGTATTCCGCAGCGTGACATCATGCCACAGCCAAGTCTTTATTCGAATCATTTTACTGTTCCACCCCAGCACGTTTAGCGAGGCGGTTCCCTTGGCACGTCTTGTCAAAGCAGAGATCGTGTCCCCTTATTCCGGGATTCTCATCAATACGAGCGTGGGTAACCCAACCGTGCCTTTGGTATGACTCCCTAATTGAAAGCGAGTCCCAAACGGTTACGGGGAGGGCTCTTGGTATTCAACCTCTTTATAAAGAGACCAAGGCTCGACTCCTTTCTTTTCAATTCAATTGAATCTGCCTCTCGCCTCGAGTTCCAACACCCAAAGCTCCAGTTTTAGGTGCTTCGGACCTTCGATGATGTCCGGCTCCGACCTTCAAGGCTGGTGGATGCCTTCCTCCGTTATGGAAGAAGACGTGCGAAAACTGAGAGATGCCAGGTATCTAACCGGTGAAATCTCGCATAGGCTGCCTGCTCAAGGGCAGGCCATCCCCACTCCCCAGCCCGGTGAGAGCGTGGTGTTCGCATCTCACTTCCTTCGGGGGCTAGGCTTCTCGATTGATCCCTTCATGAGGGGGCTTATGTTTTATTACGGGCTGGAATTTCACGACTTAGCTCCGGAGTCCATCCTCCAAATCTCATCGTTCATTGTCGTGTGTGAGGCCTTCCTCCATATTACTCCTCACTTCGGATTGTGGCTTAGAACCTTCAAGGTAGAACCGAAGATGATTGAGGGGCAGCATGCTGAGTGCGGAGGAGCTATCATAAGCAAGATGGCCAACGCTCCATGGCCCGAGGGCTCTTTCCAAGAGGAGTTCGGCTTATGGCAACGGGACTGGTTTTACATCACAGCCCCCAGGGGCACCACATGGGGTGGCACCACCTGCTTTTCGCTCGGGTCCCCCACCACGGCTAGCATCATGGGTCAATGAAGGGCTTATCTGGGGGCCGTCCAAAGACGTGCCCTTGCTGCAGGGCCGCATTCGAGATCTCCTAGAAAGAGATATCAACTTGACCGTAGTGGCGCAAGTTATGCTGATTCGCCGCATGCTGCCCTGCAAACGTCGCCCTCTCCGCCTGTGGGAATTTAATCCGGAGGGACCGCAAGTCCTCCAACACTTTATGGGCACGACGCCCGTGGAGATGTAGAAATTGTTCTTCGGATCACAAGCAAGGTGTCCGGACTTGTCCGAGGACGCATGTCTGAGCTGCAATCGCTCGGATGCCCAAGTAAGTAGCCCCGTATTTGGACATGCCATCCGTATTTTCACCATAAAATTGCCCTTAACAGAGCTATCCTTTGAATAGGAGTGGATAGCGAAAGCAAAGCTTATCAGTTGTCCAGCCCCCCTGCCTGAGACCATGCCGGATCCCGTGTTAGCCACGATGCTGGAGATCGCGCTTTCGACAGAAGGCGAAGAGGGGAACCAAGGAGCTACCGCCTCCGCGAAGGAAGCTGTCGGGAAGGGAGGAATCGAGAATTCCCCCAACCAGGGAAAGAAAAGGACTGCCTCTGAAGACCCGGAGGGGATGGCCTCAAAATAGGGGAAGAAATCTTCACCAGAGGATCCGGCGCCGGAGAATGCCCCGGCCGCATTGCGCCCCCAAGGGGATCATCTCTCCACCGAGCCGTAAGTAAAGAGAGGGGTTCCAAAATGAGTGACATCCTTGTTTTGTTTCTGAGGAAGATAACCGAAATATTACCTTGCAGTTCGGATCTCAACCCTTCTCAGCAGAGCTCATCTTCAGGGGATCTTCGTCCGGAGATGATGGAGAGCGAAACGCCTCCCCTAGCTGCACCGTCTTACGGGGCAGGCGACCCTGAGGTGTCGTCTCGGAGGGTTTCTCCAAGTCCGGACCCTCAGAAAGATTGTCAGGCTAGTCTGGCACCCTCTGGTGCGCGGTCGGAGGGGCTGAAGGATCTGCTCGGGCGAGCATCTATCTCAGAAGGACACCGTATGTTGATGAACGTGGTGATTGGAAGGATTTCATCCGCGGAAAGCAGATTGTACGAGGCCGCCAGGAGTTTACTGGCAGGCTTTGAGGTACGTGAAAAGGTGTACCTTTTGGTAGAACCGCATATATAAAATGCGCCCTGTATAAATAGTAGCCCCCGAGACTCTGTGTGTTGTCAAAAGTGACGGCGCACAGAGGATCATAACCCCATGTATAATATGTCACCCCCTTATTTTTTATGAAGGTGGCGAGGCGTTAGGTGGCCAGCCGGACTGATGAATCGGACGAGCTAAAGCGGCAACTTGATGTAGTAGATGCCGACATCGCGCTTGTAAATAAGCGGCTAGACGAGGCACAAGGTATGCTCCAAAGACATCTGATAAGAGGAGTTCGATGCTCGTGCCTTATAAGATATGTGCTTAATGTAGATGGTGCTGCCGCCGTGGAGAACCTTCGGGTGGAACTTGCCCGAGCCAAGGAGCTAGCAAGGAAAAGTGGTGCGGCTGCCCTTAAGGCGGCTGAAGAGCTAAAAGCCGAACAGGCTGCTCATTGCCAGAGCAAGAAAATAATAGCCTAGATGGCTATAAAATTGAAGGATGTTGCCAACTGCTGTAAATTTCTTGAACAAGAAGATAGGGCGGCTCAGAAGGACCTTGAAAAGATCACTGCCGAGGCCAAGGATACTCGCTCTGCAATGAGAGCTATGAAGGAGGAGCTGCGTCACGCCGGAGATATCACGGCTGGAAAGCCCTATATGCTGCGGATGAAGTTTGGGGATCCTAAGTATGCTCCGTTAGACCGGCAGTGGAGTGCGGAAAACACTTCTGGATTTGGCAGGGAGTGCGGCAGACGCGACCGAACACTTCCGGGGTCGAGGTGACCATGAATTGGAAGAACTTTTTTGGTCGCAGTTCCACAATCTAGAACGCCCACTTTCGGTATCCGACCATTTGGCCGCCTGGGCGGAGCTGAACAGGTTATCCGGACTCGCCATGAGGTATGTTGTGAGTTGTCTGTGGCCGGGAGAGCCAGAGCCGAAGAGTTATTTTAGCTTGGTGCAACAGTTCCTTGGTTTGGTGCCGCATGTTGATGCAATGAAGAGGTCGGTGTGCATAGAGGGTGCGCAAATAGCTCTTACCCGTGTCAAAACATACTGGGCGGATATGAAGGCCAGTGTTGTTGCATCCCAGGATTCGGACAAAAGCCGAGTACCTATCAGGCACTACTTTGAGGAAGTTCTTCAGGGCGCTCGTTTAATAGAGGCGCAGTGCTTGAAGGATGTTGTGTTCGAATAGCATGTGCTATTGTAAAACACATATTTTGATAGAATATAAAAGCTTTTTATACTTGTGCTTGCAAGAATTATAATGCCTCCTATGCGGCCGTTAATGTATATGTGTATATAACCTGAAAGATGGCAGTCATTGGCTTCAGCCCCCAAGCATATAATGCGGGGGTGTTTGCAAGAAGGCGCCTTTTCACACTTAATCCAACGTCTTGGTCCTATAAAGGAGGTGATAGTGCAGCGAACTAGGCAACCGGACTATAATGCTTTATCACTTTCACCTAGCCATAGGAGTTTGACAGTGGGGCTACTGAATAGCCCCTAGGGGCACCACGCTCGCCCTTCGTTAATGCGGAGGAATCCGAAAGATTTTGAAAGTCATCGAGTGGTTGACCAGTCTCTCGCTATATCATGACAGTCAGTTTTCAGCTTTCTCTACTGAGGTGCTCGCCTGGCCGAACCGGGGCACAATTGCAGTAGTTCTCCTGGTGCCGCCTTAGCCGATAGAGCGGAACGTAAGGCAGCAAAACACAGGAGCCGGGCAAACCCAACATTTGACCAAAGACATGATTCGGAGCTGGTGCATATAAGGCCAAACTCGCGACGCCGAACACTCCCTAAGGTATTCGGTCTTTATGAAAATGGGCCGAACAAAAGCCCTTGGTAAGAAGCCCCTGGTGCCCAGGAACGCGCAAAATTCTGGCGTGGCCACATGCCAAGACGCCAGCCTCCTCCTCGGTTATAGCGAAAACCGGTGGATGTTATCAACAAGAGACAGTAAAAAAGGTTTATGCAGGGTCTTAATCTGAAAAGAATCCTTAAAATGGGTCCCTACTGCACGTCTGCGCCTGTGTCTCCGTTGTGCCATATCCTGGACGGGCGTAGCACGGTGTTTGTCTGCAAAAAAGAGGAACTTAGTAAAAAATAATCGTGCGAGAAATCCATATTAAAATAAACAAAATATAATACAGAGACATGAGTAAAATTGAGCCGTATTGTCTCCTGGTGTAAACACGCGGAGCCCCTTGTACAGGGTTATGCGGCTATTAAGCCTTTGTATGTTTACGCCGGACTCGTCGAACCCTGTCCGGGGTAGTAAAGCTGGATTGGTGTGCGGCTGTCAAGGCGTCTGCACCATTATCCGTACTTCGGGGATCAATTGATATTTCCCTTTAATGAGATGATGCCTCGTGGACCGGGCATTTTGAGTGTAAGGGATGCATAATGCGGTATTGCGTTAAAGCGGGCGAAAGCTTCGCGTCCCAGTAGCGCTTGATATCGACTTATGAATGGGGCGATGTGGAAGGTTGGCTTTTCGCTTCGGAAGTTGTCGGGTGAGCCGAACATGACTTCTAACGAAAGGGAACCCATACTCTGGGTATCTGGGCCCGGCGTGACTCCTTGAAAGGAAGTATTGCCATGGCGAATTATTGATGGGTTCACCCCCAGTTTGCTTATTGTGTCTTGATATAACAGGTTTAGGTCATTGCCGTCGTCCATTAGGACCTGTGTAAATTGGAGTCCGTTAATAATCGGATCCAAGACCAAGGCAATCCAGCCTGCGTGCCGGATACCTCTGGAGTAATCCTTATGATCAAAGGTGATTGGTTGTGACAACCAGTGGCGGTGCTCCTCTGGGGCAGGCCGTATGGCGTGTATCTTCGCAGGCGCCATTCTGTTTTTCCCTTTTGTCACCTGAAGTGAATTTACTGTTTTGACTTCTTGTGGGAACTTCTTTTGTTCTCTGGTGTTCTGCTTATGGGGTGCATCATCGTCCTCACTTGGTGTGTCGAGCCCCTTGTGTTCGGCGTTGAGTTTGCCGGACTGCTTGAAGACCCAGCAATCTCTGTTGGTGTGGTTTGCAGGTCTCCCGGGAGTACTGTGGATTTGACATATTTTGTCCAAGATTTTGTTGAGGTTATATAGCTCGTCCCTGTCATCTTTGGGGGGCGGATTTTTCTGATTTTGCCGAGGGCTTTTGAATCCGGCGTTAACTGCCGTGCTCATCGGGCTGTTATCCTTTATCCCGTGCTGTTCTTTGTTACGGCGCGGTTTCTCGTTTCCATCTCTGAGTTCGGATGTACTTGGGTTGCTGGTGCTGCTTCTTGCCAACCAGCTATCCTCTCTTGCGCAAAAGCGGGTCATGAGTCTTTTAATGCGGCCATGGTTCTTGGCTTTTCTTGGCCGATGTGTCTGGCGAGCCATTCGTCTCGAACACTATGTTTGAAATCTGCTAGGGCTTCGGCGTCCGGACAGTCGACTATCTGATTCTTTTTGGTAAGAAATCTACTCCAGAGTTTCCGGGCTGACTCTCTGGGTTGTTGAGTTATATGACTCAGGTCGTCTGCATCCGGAGGTCGGACATAGGTCCCTTGAAAATTTGCCCGGAAGGCATCCTCGAGCTCTTCCCAACTTCCTATGTTGTTTTCGGGAAGGCTTTTAAGCCAATGTCGGGCTGGCCCTTTGAGCTTAAGGGGTAAGTATTTTATGGCGTGAAGGTCATCTCCTCTGGCCATGTGTATGTGGAGGATATAATCCTCGATCCAGACTCCAGGGTCTGTTGTTCCGTTGTATGCTTCTATGTTTACGGGCTTGAATCCCGCTGGAAATTCATGATCTAGTACCTCATCAGTGAAACATTGGGGATGTGCGGCGCCCCTGTATGTAGGTGTGCCGCGATGTTTGGATATTTTTTGCGTTGCATTGCTCACTGGAGCTTGCTTTCTTGGCCCGTAGATGGATCTGGTTGGGCCGGTTTTTTGATGCGAATCCATGGGTGGATCGCGTGCCGTATTGAGTGCGGCGCCCTTTGTCGATTGAGGTCGATCGTGGGGTCGTCTATCCGACCTGGTGGTTTCATTGTTTTTTGACTGTGGGGGCTCTAAGGCCTCTTCATCAAATTCCAGTATTAATTTCCGCTTCAGATAGCTCTTTGTGTGATGACTGTTGCCGTACTTGTGTGCGGTATTGAGTACTTTGCCCCATCTGATTCCGAGTGCATCTTCCGCTGTTTTGAGCTTCCGCTTCTGCTTTTTTAGGCTACGCGCAGTGTCGACGAGCCTTTGGTGGAGGTTCCGGTGCTCCAGCGATTTGTCCGGCGTGAGGTCGTCCGGACTATTATCTTTACCGGGGACGGATTGTTCGGCTTGTCCGCCCTGTTTGAACTGTTGCTCGATGGCATGTTCGTCTTCCATTGATTCGCCCTGCTCTATGGCTGGGTCTCTGTCGAGGTGGGGCTTGGCGCGGCGCTTACGCCGCCGCTTTGATTGTTTTTCGAGGGAACGATCCCTAGTTGCGCCCTTTTGATCCTCGTCGTTGCTTCTTTTAGGTGTGTCCACCATGTATACATCGTGTGATGAGGTGATTGTCCGGTGCTCTATAGGCGCTGGTTCTTGGTCGTCTCCTTCATCGGCGTCCATACCGTCGATGTCTTCGGAGTCGAAGTCGAGCATGTCGGTTAGATCGTCGACAGTGGCTACGAAGTGGGTGGTGGGTGGGTTTCGAATTTCTTCGTCGTCCGCATCCCAACCATGCTGACCATAGTTCGGCCAGGGCTCTCCTGACAAAGAGAGAGACTTTAGTGAATTCAGGATGTCGCCAAAGGATGAGTGCTGAAAGACGTCCGCGGCGATGAACTCCATGATCGGAGCCCAATCGGGTTCGATCGGAAGGGGTGCAGAAGATTCGGAGTCCGAAACGGAGTCCGGCACCTTGGAGTCACAGGCCTCGCAAAGGACTAGGCTGGTATTCGGCTCTATCGTCGTAGAGATTGCGGCTCCTGGGGCGGCGTCCAACCGTCCATCCCCGACTGGCGCAGTCGGTTCCGAGCTAATGGTCAGAGCGGACACTTGAACGGCGCTCTGGGCGCTGTCCGGCGGCAGAGCTACATCATGCCCATCGTGACAGTGCGGTGTGCTCGGCCATGGCTCGAATCCGTCGAAGATCAAGTCCCCGCGGATGTCGGCCGTGTAGTTTAAGCTTCCGAACCTGACCTGATGGCCAAGGGCATAGCTTTCGATCTGCTCCAGATGGCCAAGCGAATTGGCACACAGTGCGAAGCCGCCGAATACGAAGATCTGCCCAGGGAGAAAAGTCTCACCCTGGACCGCATCATGGTTGATGATCGAAGAAGCCATCGGGCCTAAAGGTGACGACACAGAGGAACTCTCAATGAAAGCACCAATGTCGGTGTCAAAACCGGCGGATCTCGGGTAGGGGGTCCCGAACTGTGCGTCTAGGCAGATGGTAACAGGAGACAAGGGACACGGTGTTTTTACCCAGGTTCGGGCCCTCTCGATGGAGGTAAAACCCTACTCCTGCTTGATTAATATTGATGATATGGGTAGTACGAGAGTTGATCTACCACGAGATCAGAGAGGCTAAACCCTAGAAGCTAGCCGATGGTATGATTGTTGTTCCTCCTACGGACTAAAACTCTCTGGCTTATATAGACACCGGAGAGGGCCAGGGTTACACAGAGTCGGTTACAATGGGAGGAGATCTTCATATCGCATCGCCAAGCTTTCCTTCCACGCCAAGGAAAGTCCTATCTGGACACGGGACGAAGTCTTCAATCTTGTATCTTCATAGTCCGGGAGTCCGGTCAAAGGTCATAGTCCGGCCATCCGGACACCCCCTAATCCAGGACTCCCTCAAGGATCAATTTCAATAAAATTCCCTTTCGCGGCAAAATCAAGGAGTTGTCTATGGGATATGGTTAGCCCAACATAAAAATTGCGAAGTAAAATCTTGAAATCTCCTTCTATATTGCAACTACGATAGGATTCTAACATCCTATACCAAGCATCTTTTAAGTTTTCTCCTTGTCTTTGTTTGAAGTGGAGGACTTCAAAATAGGGAGACGAAGGAAGGAAGAAAGAGCTAGCCATGATGACGAATGACGACACAAGAAGCAAGCGAGAAAGAGGCGAACGGGAAAAAGAGGGCGAATAAAACGGCAAGGCTGAAGTGGGGGAGAGGAAAACGAGAGGTAAATGGCAAATAATGTAATGCGAGGGATAAGGGTTTGTGATGGGTACTTGGTATGTCTTGACTTGTGCGTAGACCTCCACGGCAACGGTGCCAGAAATCCTTCTTGCTACCTCTTGAGCATGCGTTGGTTTTCCCTTGAAGAGGAAAGGGTGATGCAGCAAAGTAGCGTAAGTATTTTCCTTAGTTTTTTGAGAACCAAGGTATCAATCCAGTAGGAGGCTACACGCAAATCCCTCGTACCTGCACAAACAAATAAGAACCTTGCAACCAACGCGATAAAGGGGTTGTCATTCCCTTCATGACCACTTGCAAAAGTGAGATCTGATAGAGATGATAAGATAAATATTTTTGGTATTTTTATGATATAGGTCGGAAAGTAAAGATTGCAAAATAAAATAGATCGAAAACTTATATGATGGAAAATAGACCCGGTGGCCATAGGTTTCACTAGTGGCTTCTCTCAACATGGCATAAGTATTAAGGTGGGTGAACAAATTACTGTCGAGCAATTGATAGAAAAGTGCATAGTTATGAAAATATCTAGGCATGATCATGTATATAGACATCACATCCACGACAAGTAGATCGAAATGATTCTGCATCTACAACTATTACTCCACACAACGACCGCTATCCAGCATGCTTCTAGAGTATTAAGTTCATAAGAACAGAGTAACACATTAGGCAAGATGACATGATGTAGAGGGATAAACTCAATCAATATGATATAAACCCCATATTTTTATCCTCGATAACAACAATACAATACGTGCCTTGGTGCCCCTGGTGTCACTGGGAAAGGACACCGCAAGATTGAACCCAAAGCTACGCACTTCTCCCATTGCAAGAAAGATCAATCTAGTAGGCCAAACCAAACTGGTAATTCGAAGAGACTTACAAATATAACAAATCATGCATAAAAGAATTCAGAGGAGATTCAAATATTGTTCATAGATAATCTTGATCATAAACCCACAATTCATTGGATCTCGACAAACACACCGCAAAAAGAATTACATCGAATAGATCTCCAAGAAGATCGAGGAGAACTTTGTATTGAGATCCAAAGAGAGATAAGAAGCCATCTAGCTAAGAACTATGGTCCCGAAGGTCTATGGTAAACTACTCACACTTCATCGGAGAGGCTATGGTGTTGATGTAGAAGCCCTCCGTGATCGATTCCCCCTCTCGCAGAGCGCCGGAAAAGGCCCCAAGATGGGATCTCACGGGTACAGAAGGTTGGGGCGGTGGAAATAGGGTTTCGTGGTGCTCCTAGATGTTTTCAGGGTATGTGAGTATATATAGGTGAAGGAAGTCAGTTAGAGGCGCCACGAGGGGCCCACGAGGGTGGGAGGCGCGCCTACCTGCCTCGTGGCTTCCTTGTTTCTTTCTTGACGTCCACTCCAAGTCTGCTGGATTGCGTTTGTTCCAAAAATAACTCTCACGAAGGTTTCATTCCGTTTGGACTCCGTTTGATATTCCTTTTCTGCGAAACACTGAAATAGGCAAAAAAACAGCAATTTGGGCTGGGCCTCCCGTTAATAGGTTAGTCCCAAAATAATATAAAATTGTATAACAAAGCCCATTAAACATCCACAACAGATAATATAATAGCATGGAACAATCAAAAATTATAGATATGTTGGAGACGTATCATCTAGGTCATCTTGCCGATCTAGCACGACCGCCTTTTCTTCGTACATGCGCACTCTAGGTGCGTCATGGATATGGTCGCTGGGGAGAACTGCTTCTACCCCGTACACCATGAAAAACAGTATGTATCTCGTGGAACGGCTGGGAGTGGTGCACCAGCCCCATAATATGGGGTCGAGCTCCTCCACCCAGTGGCAGTTGGATTCTTTCAAGGAATGGACCAGTCGGGGCTTAATGCCGCTTAAGATTAGTCCATTGGCCTGTTTGACCTGTCCGTTGGACTGTGGGTGATATACGGAGGCATAGTCAAGCTTAATGCCCAAGTTGGCGCACCAGTCCTTTACTTCCTGGGCTATGAAGTTGGATTCATTGTTCGTTATTATACTGTGGGGGACACCATAATGGTGGACTACGCCAGATATAAATTCAACGACTGGTCCAAACTTGGCCTAACTTGCTGGCTTCGCCTCAATCCATTTAGTGAAATTGCCGACCATGACCAGTAAATACTTCTTTTTCTTGGTCCCTCCTTTATGTGGTCCGACCATGTCCAGCCCCTAGACTGCGAAAGGCCAGGTGATCGGTATCATCCAAAGAGCCGTGGCGGCATGCGACTTTGATTTGCAAAAAGCTGGCATGTTGGGAAACGTAGTAGAAAACAAAAAAATTCTCCCTACGAACACCCAAGAACAATATGAAGATGCATAGCGGGTTGTGATCAACGATCGTTACCGACTTCGGGAGTGCAGCGGAAGTAGTCGAGTAGGTGTAAATCATACTTGAAGTCCCTCAAACGTTGATGATGATCCCGCGAACCGCCCACGAATGATCCCTCGAACGAAAGACCGAAAGCACGACCTCTCTACTTGGTTGCAAGCGTACGATCTTCACGATCCAACATCGCTTCACCGTCTAGAGCTAATCATCACTAGAGAATTATAGGGGGGAGATTAGAACCACACGGGGGCCTCTAATTATGAGGATTAGAGGTGGCTAGGGTCGCTCTAATTAGTTAACTAGGACCAACTAGAACATGCACTAGATCAACTAGAGGAGGCTCCAAAACTTGTATCCACATAGGCTGGAAATCCTCTAGTATATATAGGATTGGGGGGAGAGGAGCTGCCACCAAGGGGGGAAGAGCCCCCTTGGAGCGCCAGCCAAGGGAGGGGAGTAGGACTCACCCTCCAAGTAGGATTCGACCCCCCCCTTTTAGGAAAGGGGGGCGCCTCCCTTGTTGGGCCCTTGTAGCCCAACTCCTTCTCCGCCTCTTGGCCTTATTTGGCCCGTTGATATTAAATTAAATATATTTTCATTCTAAACATTTTCAGAACATCATATATATAATTTAACATCTTCAAAAACATTTTCCACCTATATATATTAATCGGTAACACCCGGTATTACCCGATATTCACCGAAATCCTTCCGGTGACCCGGAAACGCTTCTGGAACCTCTCAGAACTATTCTGGATATTAATGAAACAATTCCACAAACATATTCTCATCACTCCCATCCTACTAACACTCAGCAGATCGTGATTACCTTAAGCTTGTGACCCAGTAGGTTCGGTGTCGGTGCAACGAACATCTGTGTTTGTTAACCGGACTCATACATAGGCATGCTTACGATCATACATCCAGCACCAACGTGTAACACAAGGCCAAGCCAGAGAAGCCACTCTTCATGAGATTAAGGAGCGCATCAAGAAGACCAAGATTCCAAGGGAAGTGTCCTTTGCTAGTCAGACGAGGCCGACAAGGTTGATGCAGTAGATAAGAGCAGGATCAAGCCACGTCAGCCGCGTCTCCGGGACGACCGGAGACCGAAGTGCGCACCCCTCCAAGAAGGCCCGGCAAGTCCTGCCCCTGGCAGGCACAAGCCAGTTACCACCGCTCTACCGCACCACGACGTCAGTCACTTATCGATGCGGTGTCGAGCCCCCCAGGCTACTAAGTGGCTCTCACTAAGCACGTGGTGGTTTGCTGGAAGACAGAGCACACCTGTTTGACACCCATCCAGGGGCGTGTCAAGATGATAAGAAAAAGTTGGCTAAGCAGCGATATAAGCTTGCTTGGGATGCATCCCCGCATGCCACCTAAGGTAGCATTTATGGCATTTTGTCCTAAGTGCTAGAGTTAGGTATGATAGCACTGTTGGCTGTCTAATCACAAGATAATGTCTGTTTTGCCACTATGGTTACCCCTTGAGCTATAAAAGGAGGTCCAAGGCAACCTAGAGAGGGATTCATATCTTCTCACACTTGTACTCGCGTAGCAGCTCTCCCTGAGGCTATCTTGCCGGGTTTGGGTGCTGCGTGTCGTCGTGTTCCTCTATCCAATCCACTAAAGCAGGAGTACGATTTTACGCTTCTCAGCGGCCCGAACCTGGGTAAAACCAATAGAGTCTCGTCGTCGTGCTGCTTCATTCCCTCCGCTCTTTGAGCAACATGATCTCCCCCGTGCCGAATCACAAGGGGCCTGTGTCCCCATAGGCGATCATGTCCACCCACATCATCTTTGGCATGCTAGGTAGAGGATACATTGCTTGCGTGAATCCGAAGTTGTGAAGAGTGTGTTGATCTTCATCATCCTCTTCTTCATCCTCATCTTCTACTTCCATGGCACCCAAGAAGAAATCCGGTGCGACCGCACACCCCTCCACTTTGAAGGCCCCCTCGCACGCAGCTATCAATGCCATAGGCACCGCGACAACGTTAGAAGAGGTGGGTACCGCAGGTGATGCGACTGACACAGGTGGCGTCGTCATGGGCCCCCCTATGGCCGAGGCTAGAGCGGGAAACCCCGGGGCTGGGCAGCATCAGCAGCATGCTGACGAGCTTGGCCCAAAAGCTGTGGGTGGAGGGAACGCCCAGTCTCTACCTCCCCGCCACGATCCTCCAGTTGCGCTCACACCACGGGCGTGACTGTAAGGCCCACACCTTGCCTAGAGCAAGACGGGCAAGACGGAGCGCCGAACGGGGCCGTCGACCCCGAAGCACGGCCTACTCATCGCCAAACTGCCCTGGCGATTGGTTCACGATGTCAAGAACTCTGTGATGCTCCTACTGGTTCTGCCAGGAGTCGAGCGACGTCGTTGTCTGCCTCGTTAGCCATGCCAAGCATAGCCGCGAAAGCAATGGCGCGGGCCTAACATGTGTTGAATTTTCCACCGACGGCTGACAAGATGGATGAGTGTAGGGCCACCATCCAGAGCTTGTTTGGCTTTACTATAGCCGGTAAATCGCAGCATGCGGAGCCATCACGATGCCCGTGAACGACAATGGCGGCCCGGGCTGATGGCCGTGTCAAGGGGGCTACACCAACAGTGCAATCCTCTCCACGGCAGTAGGCCCAGTGGCAGCCTCAACAAACTCAACGTGTCGACGAGCCCGACAAAACGTCGATGGCTTCGTCTGGCCCGCAAATCCACCAGGATCAGCGGCGGGTTCTGGAGGACCGGCGGAAGGAAGATGCACGCGTCACCATAGAGCGATGTCAGGAGGCACACCATCAATCCAACAGACACAATGGCCCAGACGTTGACGAACCCGCGCCCAGTGTGAACTACTGGAAAAATACGACGGAAAATTAAACCCGACAGAGTTTTTGGGCATCTACATGATTGCCGTTCAAGCCGTCGGGGGCAGAGATGAGAAGGTGCTCACCAACTATTTCCCTTTGGCGCTCAAGCCAAATGTGAGATCATGGCTGATGCACCTGCCGGAAAACTCTATTTCCTCATGGGCTAACTTGTGCAATGAGTTTGTTGGCACCTTCACAGGTGGCCACCAAGAGCCTGGACAGTCCAGTGACTTGCAAGTCCTCCCATAGAAGGAAGGGGAGGATTTGCGTAGATATATACAAAGGTTCTGCCGAGTACACCGTAACATCCCAGAGATACACCCAGTAGCCGTGATTGACGCGTTCCATTTGAATGTGCGAAACAGGAGGATGCGGGCCAAAATGAATGTCGGGCTGCCCAAGATCGTCAATGAGTTGTACACCTTGATGAATAAGTGTGTGCAGGCTGAAGAAGGAAGGCAAATCCCTAGAGAGGAGGCTGGCATCGAGATTGATTCAGATGATGACGATGATGCCGCCCACCCGAAGAGGAGAAGCCGTGGGCGCAATAGGAAAAGCAAAGAGAAGACATTATTGGCCATTGAGAGCTCTGGTGATCTTAGTGCCGACAAGAAGGCCAAAACCAAGGCCCCGACAAGGGAGCTGCCATGTGCGTTGATTGCTAGAAGGTTGCGGCAACAGAGAAAGCCAGGAAATCCGATGGGCCATACTGCAAAATCCACCGCACAAAAGATCATGATCTCCAAGAGTGCCACCAAGTTGATCAGCTTGTTAAGAAATAAAAGGCTGAATACGAGAAGCCTGACAGGGAGAAAGGCCAAGAGGGTGCTGGTGGAAAAGGTTGTGGTGGTAGAGGGGGGCGCCGCAGCAAAGCCTCGTAGCAAAAGGAAAAACCTGCTAGAGGTCATGAAAAGAAAGAACAACAAGAAGAAGAAGACGGGAGTGATGAAAAGGATGAAGAAGAAACCAACAAGGAAGATTTCAGAGGGCAGCCGAAGCCATGTGTGTGGATGGAGGTGCATCATTGCACTCCTCCCACCGCCGACTCAAGCAGTGGGCGCGTGAGGTCAATGCCGTGGAGCCAGCTGCAGACTCCCAAAAGGCCACTTAGATGGCCCTGCATGCCTATCATCTTTGACAAGGAGGATGACCCTGGACGTACCACTACGATTGGGTGTTTGCCGTTGTTGATTTCCCCGAAAATCCGCAACCTCAAGGTAACAAAGATGCTAAATGATGATGGGGCTAGGTTGAACTTAATCTCCCCTAGAATGATTGGCAAGCTGCAGATCCCTGATGAGGAGCTCAAGGCTACGGGTACATTCCAAGGAATCAACCCCGGCAGGAGTCGGCCCAAGGGGAAGGTTACATTGCCTATGACATTTGGCAGAGAACTGAGTTATCGGACTGAGAGAGTCCGATGTTGTTAAACTTCCTTTGCCTTACAATGCAATTCTTGGTCGTCCAGCTCTGGAAAAATTCATGGCAGCATCCCATTATGCCTACAACACCTTGAGATGCCTGGGCCGAAGGGTATCATCTCCATTCCATCAAATAAGAAAGATGCAATTATATGTGTGGACAAGATGTATCGGGACGTGGTAGCAGCTGGGGCCACAGAAGTCCCAGCTCCCGCCAAGGAAACAAAGAAGGGGAAAAGGCTAGTAGGGATGTGGGCAAGGACTCCAGGAAGCGTGCCTCTCCGGAGTGCGCCACGCCTGTTGACGACCTTACGGAGAGTTCCACTAGAAAAAGACCCAAAGTTGCTTCACCTGCCGTGAAAAGGACCCCGACAAGGTAGGATGGCGTTGACAGTACATTCACCATCGGCGCCACCCTTGATGACAAATAGGAAAGCGCGCTCGTTGCCTTCCCGTGGGAAAATGTCGATGTGTTTGCTTGGAAACCATCTGACATCCCCGGTGTTCCTAGTAAGGTAATGGAGCACCACCTTGCTGTCTGCCCTCACGTTCGGCCCGTCAAGCAGAAGGTAAGAAAGCAAGCTTTAGAATGCAACAGTTCATTGCCGAGGAGATCAAGAAACTTGAAGCAACTGGTTTGGTCAGTGGGTTGCTGCATCTAACTTGGTTAGCAAACCCAGTGGTAGTGCACAAGGAAAAAATGAAATGGAGGCTCTGCATTGATTTCACTGACTTGAACAAAGCATTTCCAAAAGATCCTTTCCCCCTGCCCCGCATTGATGACATTCTTGATTCCACTTTCGGGTGTGATTTGCTTTCCTTCTTCGATGCATACTCCGGGTACCATAAGGTATTTATGGCCAAGGAATATGAAGAGAAAACCGTGTTCATAACCCCATGTTGCACATACTACTTTGTGCGTATGCCTTTCGGGTTAAAGAGCGTCGGATCCACTTTGTGAGGGCAATACAGATTGGTTTCGAACCCCAGCTACACAGAAATGTGTTAGCCTATATGGATGATATAGTGGTGAAGACCAGGGATATATCAACGCTCATTTAAGACTTGGGAGAGACCTTTGCAAACTTGCGCAAAATCAATTTGAAGCTAAACACAAAGAAATGAGTGTTTGGCGTCCCATCCGGCAAGCTCCTTGGTTTATTTGTGTCCCAACGGGGAATAGAGGCCAATCTCGACAAGATCAAAGCAATTGAGCAAATACAAGTGCCCAAGACTGTCAAGGGCATAATACGTTTGGCTGGATGCATTGCCACACTGAGTAGGTTTGATGCGGAGCATCCTATGGGCATCACCATGTCAAGAGTCTGTTTGGCAAGTGACAAGTACGACCTCTACTTCTGATACATAAAGGTGAATCTTCTCCTTTACACGTGTTCACTTGACCCCTTCGAGGATGGTATACTACCTGACACTTCTCCCGTGTGCATGCATAGGTATTGTCGGAGCTTCACAGATGTTGAGGAGGAATGCAAGCGCCAAGGTACAACTAAACCATCCGCAATGGAAGCGTGGAAGCGAAGACGAAAGAAACGGAGTTGCTACAAGCTACAGCTCCCGGACGTCCGACGGCCTCCGGACGACCGACGACCTCCGGACGTCTGATGCATGGAGACCTCACCAGCCAGAAGAGCTACAGCTGACGCGTGCTACAGCGGTCGGATGTCAGAGGCCCACCAGACGTCTGACAAGTCCTAGCGCACGGACGACCGACGCCAACCAGACGACCGGCGCCACCTGTCCAGAGCCAAAACATCGGAAGTCCGACACCCTTCGGACGTCCGGACCCCCGCGAGCGACCTGACGTCCGACCCCGACCGGACGTCCGACACTGCCTGTGAGCAGCCAGGCCTTTGGCCTTGTATCCCTCTCCCACTTACCCCTTCGTGGCTTAGACTATAAATAGACCTCCCCCTCATCCTTTCTAGGGTTAGCAAAGTGATAGCTCATTTGTATGTGAGATTTTCTCCTACCTCCTCCTCTTGAGAGAGAGAGAGAGACCACCACTCCCATGGAGTTCAATACCTCCATGTGAGAAGATCCTGCGGGATATCATCAAGACCCCTCACGGGAAGATCCGTCTAGGATACCATCAAGACCTCCTCTTGGATATGAACTTTACCTTGTATCTTTATCTTTGTTGTTCATGTATCTTGTGGATCTCGTGTGTTTGATTGTCTAGTGGATGTGTGATTGGACTTGTTCTTGAGTGTTTCCCTTGTGATTTCTCCCCGTTCTTCCCTGTGTTCATCGTGTTCTCCGAGGGAACCCACTCCAATCGTGAAAGATCAGCCTACACCGGGTTAGCCCCGTATCATATGGTATCAGAGCCATGTTGATCACGTATTTGGAGTCCCTTCCACCGTCTTCTAGCCTTCTTTTGCTTGATTTCGTCCTAAATTTCGAAAATCCCCACCAAAAAATAGTCCCAACTTTTTTTGTGATTTGTTGGTTTGATAATGTTTTGTTGATTTTGATCCATGGATTCACTTGGTTTCGAGTGGATCTGGCATCTCCCCAAGTTTCCCCTTATTTCATCCTCAAAATCTCATCAATTTTGACCCCGAAATCCCCAGTTTCCGCCCAAAATCACGTCCCAAACTCGCATCTCGCATTGACCCAAACCCACCGGACGACCGACACTTTCTTGGATGTCCGACCACCTGGAACCACCGGACGTCCGACCATTACCGGACGACCGGAACCACCCATCCCGAGCCAAAACAGCGGATTTCCGGCCATTTTCCGGACGTCCATCCCGTGCTCCAGCCATCCGTCCGACCATTATCGGACGTCTGACACATGTAGATATCAACTTCGGCTGATTTTTGTTTTGCCCATAAGTAATTCATCCGAACTCCGATTTTGACGTTCTTTAGCTCGTTTTGAAGCTACTGACATCCCCCATCACACAAAAATACCACCAACACCATTTGACTCCATCAAAATTTTGGAATTTTGGCATCTTTGCTTAGGGCTTCCACCACATCATCCGCTACACCACCACCGACTTTCGCAACCTAACCCTTGTTGTTCACCATAGCATTAGTGGTTGCTTGAGTAACGATTCGAGTATCCTAAGGTGTTTTGGCTACTTAGGTACGATTGCTTCTTCATGAACCACCACCTCCATTTCCACATAACCTTGACCACCATACACTTCCGACAACCCAACTTAACCCAATTTTGTTTGAGCTTGTTTGAGTTGTGGCATGTGTCTCCTAAGGTGTTTCGGCTACTTAGGGACGGAAACTTCAACTTCGACACGTATAACCCATCACTCTACTTCCACATTGCCGAGTGCAAACCACCACCACTTTTCTGCTACCACCATTTGACATTTGTCTTTGGAGATTTTGAGTTTGCGGTTTTTTCGTTTCCTAGGGTGTTTCGGCTAACTAGGAACGGGTTGACATTGGCAACACTGCCTCTCATCATCGCCAAGGACGGTAACCTTGATTACACCATTGTGTATTCCCCTTGCCATTGCATTGATAACCCCTAGCCCATTTTGCGTCACTTGCCTATTGAGACTAGCCATTGAGTATTACCGGCAAGGTTACTTGTGCACATTGGTGATAATTGATCTATACCTCCCATTGCATACATACCATATCATATTTGTATCATCTTGCTATCATATCACCTCTTGTGTCACAAGATTGTTCCCTCATATACACAATTGCTATCTTGGTTTGTGCATTGTGCAAAAGTGGCCATACAAAAAAAGAATAAAACTTTTAAGCAAAAGAGAAAGAACAAAGAGCTTGTAAGCAATAGCCATAGCAACACAATATATCATATAGTATCATATCAGATCATCTTGGATCATCTTGTGCTAGAACACCGGGAACATACATACATAGCATGCTTGGGATAGAAAGTTTCTCCATTTTGCATCTTATAGGTTGTGCACAAGTGTCGTACCCGCCTATTGAACAATCGTGCTAGCGTCTCTCTTGAGTTGTGCAACACGAGCGTTTTCCATGGCTTCCACATTTTGTGCTCATTCCTTGGTTGCAGAACCCCATTTATGTATCTGTGTGTGTATTTCCGTGTGCCATTCATTGCTATTGGTCTACTTGTTTCCCTTGCGAATTTGTGAATATTTTTCAACATTATTGACTCTTGCTAACATTTTGCATCAATTTTTTGTGCCACTATCCTCACCAAGCTACTCCATAAGCTTTACTTGATAGGTGTGAGTGAACAAGTCCGGTACCAATTCCACTATTCTTTCATTTCACATCTAGTGAAATGGGATACATCCTCAACTTTGGAAAAGGTAACTTGGTATTGTTTATCTCATTTCCTACTCACCTCTACTCGAGTCTTGTGATGGATAGGCAAAGAACACGTCCTTCGGTCTACAACATCAACGACGAGTTCGATGCCACGAAAAACAACTTCAATGCCAAGATGCAAGCTCAAATGGAGGAGATCAAAGCCCTCATCAAGTCCTACAAGAGATCTTCCTCATCTTCCCGAAGACGCTCAAGTGCACGTCCGTACAAGCTACCATATCCGGCAACATCACATCGGCATCGACACCACCACCGACAAGAACGTGAAGGTCAAGAGCTCAACACCAACAACTGCTCAACGACTTCACCATCTCCCTTGGCATCTTCGCCAAGCGACTTCAAGGCATCTTTGCCTATGGACATACGGCATCTTCGCCCACAAGCAGCTCAAGGGAAGCTCCCCAAGCTCAAGTCCGCGACTTCCACGAGCTACTATGACCTCGACATCGACCATGCGATTCCTTTCTATGGGACTCGAGAACCCGAGGAGTATCTCGAGTGGGAGCGCTTGATGGACGACTACCTCAAGCTACATCAAGTTCGTCCTGAAGATCAAGTGAAGTGCGCCACAAGGAACTTCCATGACTACACATCCACATGGTGGATTCACACAGCTTCTGAGAGCTACGACATGAGTTGGCCCAAGACAAAGGGAGCTATGCAGCGAGAGTTCGTGCCTCCAACGTACACGGAACAACTTCAACGTCAATTGGAGAACACCACCCAAGGATCCAAGTCCCTCGGCAAGTACTTCCATGAGATGAAGAAAGCCTTGCGACGAGTCGGCATGGGCGACTCCATTTCGACGAAGTTCCACTTCATGATGGGATTGAACAACGACATCTCCAAGACTATCTTCCTCAAGAACTACAAGTCCCTCGACGACAACTACATTGGTGCTCTCAAGGAGGAACGAGAACTCAAGAAGGCCAAGGCTTCTCCACCCCAAGCACACTTCTCGAAGATCAAGCTCCATGAGAACGAGCATGAGGATAGTACCACCATGATGTCCAAGCCCAACGAGCTCCAAGATGATTCTCCAAAGTTCGACTTCACCGCCATCCCTCTTTGTGGCATTGATGGTGCCGAGTCTACTTTGACTCTTTTCCAAGACGGTGCGGTGACGAGTACGACTACGGAGACCTTCAAGGACCAAGCTTTGGAGGCGAGCGACATGGTGACGAGCAAGGATGATGCTTCCATCTTAGGAGGCGAGAGTGATGATGTGTCACTTCAGCCTTCATCCACGGCGACGATGACGAGATGATCAAGCATGGGATTTTCCCTTCGGTCATGGAGGAGAGTGATGATGTGCCATCTTCGACCTTCATCCATGGTGACGGCAATGAGATGGTTGAGCATGGGATTTTCCCTTCGACCACGGTGACGTATGATGACTTGAGTGACTTTTGCCACCATATTGAGAGTGAGAGTGACTTCACCACTAGCCACATATATGAGGAGTTTCCCCAATTCCCATGTGAGGAGAGCCACAACCCCCACCACTTGAGTGAGATGAGTGACTCCACCATATGTGACTTTGAGTGCACCTATTTTGACGGAGTGAGTGAACCACCACATGGAGAGAGTGTGATAGTTGATAGGTATCATGAGGCCATTTGCATTTCTAACAACTTGACCTCCACCTTTACTGTGTCTTCTCATTTGGTGCTAGGTCCCATTTATGATGACGCATCGATCCTCGACGACTTCGTCCTCCCTTTGGACAAGGCGATGGCCATGGTGGAATATGATGCACCCCCACATGGTTCCATCAAGATGAAGATGACCACCATTTGGTATTCCCCACCTCACCTACACCACATGAGTGGAATGACAAAGGTAACAAAGGTGACGGTGATGCTCTAGTCCCACTAGTGGACATTCTTGACATTGATTGCTTGCATGATGTTGATCCACCTAGTACCATGCTTCATGCTAGTATGATTTCCCTATGCGATGATTTGCCCATTTATGGTGAGTATGATGATTCTCATGTGGAGTCTATTAGTTGTGAGGCCATGTTACATAGGATTTCTCGTACAATTCTTTATGTCACATCATGTTTGATAATCCGCTTGACTTGTCATATGCTATGCATGAGATCAACCATATGTCTTATTTGCAATCTCTTCATAGTGACTATGCATATGCCATTAAAATAAACCCAATTTACACATATGGCATAGATGACAAGCCCATGGTTATTGGCATTTGTTTTTCTTGTGATGATATCGATATGCTCCCTGCATCATTTATCTCATATGCCTTGCCAAGACCACCTAGCTTCGGATATGCATTGTTTTGGATGTTGTCCATTTTCTCCATATGATATTTCCGCTATTGCTCATGAGGAGACCCCCATAGTTTCCTCATACATTTTAGGAGATTTTGATCCATCGCATTCATTGCATGATCCCAATACATGTGTGCACCATATGCTCCCCATGAACAAACATGCTATTGATGTGCCATATACTTGCATTCTCACTTTATGTCCCCATCGTGTCATGCATAACAATTATTCTTTCATGATGGATGACATGTTCTTATACCATGCATCAAATTTCTTTGAGTGATGCCTATCTTGTACTAACTCTAATGTGCACATACACGTCATGATGGATGATGTGTACATTTACCAGGCACACAATTTCTTTGGTTTGTGTCTTTTTTGTGTAGGTACCCATGAATACTTTTCAACCTCACAATCCCATGAGATGACAAAACGAGCTCTAGAGAGCAAAGATGATTTGGGATCCCATGGATCGTCTTTCCCACCGCTCTCTTCGCGCAAAGACTTTGCGCATTCATTCTACATGGCCCTCACTTGGCTATGGATTATTGTCCATTATATATCCTTTACCCATATTGCCATGTTCACTTTGCATGATATGCCCATTCCTATGCCTTTGCCATGCATTTGTGACCCATGCTTTGCTTTACACATGATGATTAATTCTCATACTTTTATGTGTATTTGCAAGCTTGGTGGAGATATCTCTTGTTATTTCCATGTTTGCTTTATGTCCCATTCCTATGATGATACTTTCATCTTGCTTTGTGCTCGTGCTTGCGATATGTCATGTGCTATGCCTAGTATCTACTCACATGTCATGGTTGCCATGATTTACTCTAGTGTGTTGCATCTTCGCTCCACTAGTTTGCACGACTTGATTGATATGCTTGCTTATGTTGCATCACCGATGATTCATACTTGTTCATTTCATGCGGTTGATGACAACCATCTACATGCTTTGCACATGATTGTTATTGCTTCTTGTCATATCTATCCATGTGTTTCCTCTCTCATGCTAGATGATTGGCCATGTATTGAGTGCAACAATGATTCTCGTCTTACTCATGACATTGCCCCCATAGCATTCTCGCATATATTTGGAGATTTTGACATAATTCTTGTGAAGCATGCTTGCCTTCCTTCTTTGCACAATATGCCTAGCGCCATGAATATAACCATTGTTGCATCATATTCTTCATACACTTATTCCTCTAATGGTTATGTGCAAAAGAACAGAACCATCATGATGGATGATGTGTTTATCTACCATGCGCATACGTTCTTTGTTTTGTTGTGTGCATGTGTAGGATACTTGGACTTTGTGTCGACTTCCACTTCATGTGAGTTGACCATTCGAGCTCTTGAGAGCGAGCCTAATACATTCGACCAGACTCGCTTCTACACCATATTTCCTACCACTTAGGCATTGTGAAGGATGCACAAGGACATGCTTTCAAGGTGATATCCTTCTCTTTCGAGAAACCCAAAACCATGAGCATGGAAATTGCAGATCATACTAATTGTGTTGCTTGTACCATGCGACCTATTGGCCTTCTTGGACCACTTGAATGCGCACATGTTAGAGATCTAGCGTCGACTTGTCATTTAGACCTCTCTCATATGTTTGGTTGCAACAATGTCTTTTCTTCACATATGCCCTGTCCCATTGATTGCTACATGCTTGCCTTGATAGCCTCACACATGATGAACAATTGCTCTTACTATTGTGTTGAGTGCCACACTATATTCATTACACCCTATGCACATTATGCTTGGATTGTCTTGCACTTGACCCATGTGTTTAGACACTTCATTTTATTCGGTGTTGTGAATGATTCTTATGACGACCATAGACCTTTCATTGAGCAACTTGTGAATGCTTGCTATGACCTCGAGGTAAATGCTTATTATCTTCTCACACATATTTGCATCTTTACCTCACAATTACATGCTTGTTTCCATGATGACCTTGATTTTGCTCAATTCATATACTTACATGTAATGACACAATCCTTTGTCAAACCATATGCTATGCTTGATGACAACACTTGTTTGGTGAATCACCTCTTGAATGCTTGGTTTTGCACTAATGCTAACCACATTTGTTTTTCCAAGTGTTTGTTGTACTTGCTCCTTTTGAAGGAATCACAAGACGGTGCAACATTAGAGAGTGCCCATTTCGAGCTTCTAGATGACGAGTGCTTGGTGATCGACCACTTCGACACCACACCACCATCTCTTTCCCATGGTGATTTGGTTTTTGATTCGAGGTAGGATCTTTTCCAAGGGGGAAGGGATGTTGCGGAGCATCCTACGGGCATCACCATGTCAAGAGTCCGTTTGGCAAGTGACACGTGCAACCTCTACTTCTCATACATAAAGGTGAATGTTCTCCTTTACACGTGTTCACTTGACCCCTTCGAGGATGGTATACTACTTGCCACTTCTCTCATGTGCATGCATAGGTATTGTCGGAGCTTCATGGATGTTGAGGAGGAGCGCAAGCGCCAAGGTACAACTACACCATCCGCAAGGGAAGCGTGGAAGCGAAGACGAAAGAAATGGAGCTGCTACAAGCTACAACTATCAGACATCCGACGGCCTCCGGACAACCGACGACCTCCGGACGTCCGATGCCTAGAGACCTCACCAGCCAGAAGAGCTACAACTGACGCGTGCTACAGCGGCCGGATGCCCGATGCCCACCAAATGTCTGATGCCCACCGGACGTCTGACAAGTCCCAGCGCATGGACGACCGACGCTGACCGGACGACCGGCGCCACTTGTCCAGAGCCAAAACTTCGGAAGTCCGACGCCCTCCAGACATCCGAACCCCCGCGAGCGACCGGACGTCTCACCCCGACCGAATGTCCGACACTGTCTGTGCACAGCCGGGCCTTTGGCCTTGTATTCCTCTCCCACTTACCCCTTCATGGCTTAGACTATAAATAGACCTCCCCCCTCATCCTTTCTAGGGTTAGCAAAGTGATAGCTCATTTGTATGTGAGCTTTGCTCCTGCTTCCTCCTCTTGAGATAGAGAGAGAGAGACCACCACTCCCATGGAGTTCAAGACCTCCATGTGAGAAGATCCCGCGGGATATCATCAAGACCCCTCACGGGAAGATCCATCTAGGATACCATCAAGACCTCCTCTTGGAGATGAACTTTGCCTTGTATCTTTCTCTTTGTTGTTCATGTACCTTGTGGATCTTGTGTGTTTGATTGTCTAGTGGATGTGTGATCGGACTTGTTCTTGAGTGTTTCCCCTTGTGATTTCTCCCCGTTCTTCCCCGTGTTCATCGTATTCTTTGAGGGAACCCACTCCAATCGTGAAAGATCGGCCTACACCGGGTTAGCCCCGTATCAAGGTTCATCTCCAAGTCTGCCGAGCGCGCCTTGCCTTTTTCAAAATCTTCAAAAAGGCTAGCCCGATGAAGTGGACCCCGGAAGCAGAAGCAGCGTTGCAAGACCTGGAAACTTACCTTTCCTCTGCTCACACCTTAGTCACGCCTAAACCGCAAGAGCCGTTGTTGCTATACTTAGATGCAACGAGTCAAGTGGTTAGTACAGTGTCGATGGCACAACAAGAAGTGGATGAGGAAGTAGCTGTAGCAACTGACCCCTCCGGAGATGGATTCCAAGCACCCGTGACAGGACTTGACACAAATCAGAGGGAGGCAGGGCAAGCCAGCGAATGCAATCCCAAGACATCAGTAAGGAAGAAAGTGGTGCAACAGCTAGTGTACTTTGTCAGTTCCCTACTACAGGGGGCCAGATCGAGGTACTCTGGAGTGCAAAAGCTGATCTTCAGCCCTATCATGGCTCGAGGAAGCTGCACCACTAATTCCAAGCCCACGAGATCACAGTTTTCACCCGTTTTCCATTGCATCGCATATTGAGGAATCCCAAAGCCACTGGTAGAATAATCAAGTGGGCACTAGAGCTGTCAAGCTTTGGCTTGAAATATGAGAGCACCTCAACTATTCAGAGCAAGGCATTGGCAGAGTTCATTGCAGAATGGACGCCCACTCCAGACGAAGAAGTACCAGATACATTTCTCCCTGGCAAAGAGGCACCTCAGGAGTGGATCATGTATTTTTAGGGTGCTTTCTTGCTGTAGGGCGCTAGAGTCGGCATGCTTCTTGTCGCGCCCACCGGAGAGCATCTCAAATATGTGGTTCGAATGCACTTTCCTCGGGAGAAGGCCACCAACAACACTGCTGAATATGAGGGGATCCTTGCCGGGCTCAGAATCCTAGTAGAGTTGGGAATCAAGAAACTTATTATCCGCAAAGATTCTGAACTCATGGTGAGGCAAGTCAACAAAGATTATCAGAGTCCATTGATGGAGGCATATGTGGAGGAGGTGAGGAAGCTGGATGACCACTTTGATGGATTACAAGCAGAGCACGTGCCACGTGCAGAAATAACATCATTGATCACTTGTCAAAGTGCGCCGCGCAAAAGCTTCCTGTGGAACCAGGGACTTTTGTCCTCCATCTAACTCATCCGTCAGTGTCCCCTTCAATGATGACCAGAAAAAGGAGAAAGTTGAACCCCACAAGCATTTCCCGGTAGGACTTTCCGAAACTGCTAGTAGAGAGGCTGCCATGGGTAACCTCACTTCGGTTGGTGAGCAGCACCCTCTTGCAGAACCACAAGTTCTTGCTGTCGAGGTGAGCGCTCCCACGAATGAGAAGGTGCCTTTAGTCCTTGTTGTCGAGCCACGGACTCCAACTTGGGCATAGCACATAGTCCATTTCCTTCAAACAGGAGAGCTTCCCGAAGGGCAAGAAGAAGCTGAAAAGGTAGCTCGACGGTCTAATATGTACTAGTTTGTCGATGACACACTGTACAGAAAGTGGCCATACGGTGTGAAATTGAAGTGCATTTGCCGGGAAGATGGGCTGAAGCTGTTGGCAAAGATACACAGGGGTGTGTGTGGCTCTCACATTGGATCAAGAGCCCTGGTCGGAAAACCCTTCCGGCAGGGTTTCTATTGGTCCACAACCCTCCAGGATGCAACTGAACTAGTCACCAAGTGTGAAGCTTGCCAGCTCCATTTCAAAAACATTCATCAACCAGCTCAATCTCTCTAGATGATCCCTTTGTCCTGGCCATTCCAGTGTGGGGGCTTGATATCTTGGGCCCCTTCCCCCGTGCTACCGGGGGCTTTGAATTCTTGTACGTAGCAATCAACAAGTTTATGGCATGAGGTGGAGACACTGAGGAAGGTGACCGCACAATCAGCTGTCAAGTTCTTGAAAGGATTGGTGTGCCGCTTTGGAGTACCCAACAAAGTGATTGCCGCTAACGGCACCCAGTTCACGAGCCGCACCTTTATGCAGTACATCCAAAGCCTTGGAAGCAAGGTCTCCTTCGCCTTTGTTGCTCATCCACAGAACAATGGGCAAGCTGAGAGGATGAATGCTGAAGTGCTGCGCGGGCTCAAGATGAGAACTTTTGATAAGTTGCAAAAATGCGGCAAGCGCTGGATTGATGAACTGTTGGTGGTTCTTTGGTCCCTCCGGACGACACCAAATCGAGCTACCGGCCAGACTCCCTTCTCCCTAGTGTATGGGGCGGAAGCAGTGCTCCCCACGGAACTCATATACAGGTCACCTCGAGTACTTGCCTACGACGAAGTAGAACTAGAGCAGCTACAGCATGAAAATGTCGTGCTCCTCGGGGAAGATCATCTCAGGGCCCGCTGTGCATGCTGCACGCTACCAGCAAGCCCTGCGCTGCCATCATAGCCGAAGGGTTCATGCCCGGAGCCTTGAGGAAGGCGACCTTGTCCTTAGGCGCGTTCAGTCCACCAAGGGTTCCAACAAGTTGATGCCAAAAGTGGGAAGACCCTTACCGGGTAGTACAAGTCACCAGACCTGGCGCAGTCCATCTAGAGATCGAAGGTGGCATCAAAATGCAAAACTCATGGAATATTGAGAATATTCTTAAGTTCTACCAGTAAGGCACGACTGTCGGGCTCAACTTCCGGGAACCACCTTTTGCATAAGCCTTGCCACTGAGCATGTAACACTTTGTACAAAGCCAGGTGCAAACCCTGTGTAAAGATAATAAAACGAAGCGCTGGCGCCTAAGACTTGCATGCATGTTTTCTTAAGTATGATTTTGCTATGATAACAATCCATTTAATGAGGATCGTATGCTGCTATTTTCTCCCCTGTACTATCAACATGCCCTCTAATGCGGATAAGTTCCCCGAAGGGAAGAAGTGAGAGCGGCCTACCATATCGATCCCCGGCAGCTCCTTCTTGTTGGAGCGATAAGAAGGATATCAAACACAGGTAACTTTTCCTTCCCATCCACAAGTACATTCCTGTATGAAAAGCTTGTGCGTAGGAAAACCTTGTCGCCCTCGACATCTGTGCTCCCATACTTTGTTTCGAAGTTTTACTTTAGTCAGGATGGTTGCAGTAGCATTTGGAGGGGTTGGCAAGGAGCATGTTTCCTCCCATGCTGCTAACTTGTCAGTCTAGGTCCAGCGGCAACAACGGAAGGGACCAGTAAGGTGTCTCGCCGGGGTACCTTGTTTACTTGGAAGTATTGAGGGGGCATCCCTCAGCATGGACATGGTACATGCACAAGTACCTGGCAGACATTTGTTTTTTCATTAATACACGAATAAAAAAGTATAAATCATACATGCACTACTGCAGGATGCTGCTAACGCGACACTACGATCAGAGACCCTTCGATGAAACTGTGTGCAATGCAATAATCGCAAACGGTGATGTAAAAAAGCCGTAAAAAGGATGCAAAACGTTTGCAATGATGGATGCATCAAAACGGTTCATAATTTAGTTGCGTGTGCGATGAGGGGCATACGGTTCACTTCAATGAACTGTTTGCGATGAGGCAGAAGAACAGAAACGGGCAGCCAGATGAAGGTGTGTGTGATATATGGCATACGGTTCACTCGGATGAACTGTTTGTGATTAGGAGGAATAGAATAAACGGCCAGCCAGATCAAGGTGTGTGCGATAGAGGGCAAACAGTTCACTCGGATGAACTATTTGCGTTGAGCCAAGATAAAAAAACAGTTCAATATAACAAGATGTGTGTGATACGCAGCAAACAGGTCTGTAATTACAAATGTGTGCGAAGACCAATAATAACACAGACGATTGCTGTTAATAAGACATGTGTGTTGTGCGTTGGGATTGCATACATAACAACAACATATTATACACACTTATAAGGACATGGTTGCATAACCAAATTAAACATCCAATTACATAGGTGGCTACCACACACATGACATTTGCACACACCAAAGTAAACTATTACATGCATAATTACATAGGTGGCTACTACATACATGGCATTTACACACACCAAAGTCAACTATATATTACTTGCATAATTGACTAGGATAAACGATCATCTGATCATTATCTAGTTCTTGTAACGCTTGCTCTGCTTGTGGCTCGATCCGGCCTCATCAATTTTGGTAACGAGACACTTCCTCATGTCAACGATCCACTTGTGCATCTCGTAGCATATGTACACACTCTTGGCCGCAAACCTGAGGTGAGGTTCATCCAGTTGCCGCATCCAGGCCCCGTGCCATGATATGGGATGTGTTCTGTTAGCATCCTACTTCATCTTTTTATAGTATGGGTCGATGATGGACGAGGCGAGTTCAACCACGGAGTCATGCCCCAGACCCTGTAGTGCTCAAGGATTTCGACAAGGTTCTTGCAGGCCAAGCCTGTAACCCTAAGTGCTTTTACATCGTCGGTGGTTTCTACCGTAGCGAACTTGTGGTCGGTGCTGTTGACGAACCTGGCGAAATGGTCGCAAGGCTCTGTGGCCATGCAATAGTGGTAGATGAGGACATGATGGCGCACACACAACTGGGCGACGACAACCTTCCGATCCATGTTGGGACGACGGTCGGTGTACTGGAGGTCGACGCTGACCACCTTGTACTTGTCTCGAGAAAGCAACTGCTCAACGGTGTTGATGTAGTCATCCATCATGGCTGGGTCGATGGTGTACACCTCTAAGAGATCTGTGTCCCTTGTGTGTGTCTCCCCTTTATGCTCGCCGAACTCCATTGGAGCGCCGCTAGACATCCCCTCTCTATGTGTCGTTGTGGGTGTGCTTGTTGTGGGGCGCGATCGAAAGGTTGAAGAGACTAAGGTTATTATAATGGCCGCGTGAGTGAAAGGGGAAGCCAGACGGCCTGGAATATCGGCACGCCCGGATGGTGGTTCTAATTTGCAGCGTGTAACTCCATCGTGTCGCACGTAATTGCATCGTGGCGACGCGTGCGACGCAACCGCATGCATATGGGGCTGATACGTCACCAACGTATCTATAATTTTTGATCGTTCCATGCTATTATATTACCCGTTTTGGATGTTTATGGGCTTTACTTTACACTTTTATATCGTTTCTGGGACTAACCTACTAACCGGAGGCCCAGCCCGTATTGCTATTTTTTTGCCTATTTCAGTGTTTCGAAGAAAAGGAATATCAAACGGAGTGCAAACGGAATGAAACCTCCGGGAGTGATCTTTTTGGAACAAACGTGATCCAGAGGACTCAGAGTGGAAGTCAAGAAACAACCGAGGCAGCCACGAGGGTGCCCCGCGCGCCCTTGAGGCTGGGCGTGCCCCCTGGGCCCCTCGGGCGTCCACCGACCTACATCTACCACCCATATATACCCATGTACCCTGAAAACATCAGATGCGACCACGAAAAACTATTTCCACCACCGTAACCTTCTGTATCTGCGAGATCCCATCATGGAGCCTTCGTCGGCGCTCCGACGGAGGGGGAATCAATCATGGAGGGCCTCTACATCATCTCCAAGGCCTCTCCGATGAGTTGTGAGTAGTTTACCACAGACCGTCAGGTCCATAGTTATTAGATAGATGGCTTCTTCTCTCTCTTTGAATCTCAATACAAAGTTCTCCTCGATCTTCTTGGAGATCTATTCGATGTAACTCTTTTTGCGGTGTGTTTGTCGAGATCCGATGAATTGTGGGTTTATGATCAAGTTTATCTATGAGAAATATTTGAATCTCCTCTGAATTCTTTTATGTGTGATTAAGTTATCTTTGCAAGTCTCTTCGAATTATCAGTTTGGTTTGGCCTACTAGATTGATCTTTCTTGCAATGGGAGAAGTGCTTAGCTTGATAATCGTAGAAAGTGCATTAAACACTAGGATCAATTTGATGCTTGATAATTGTTTTGAGATATAAATGTGGTAATATTAGAGTCATGCTAGTTGGGTAATTATGAAATTGAGAAATACTTGTGTTGAAGTTGGCAAGTCCCGTAGCATGCACGTATGTTAAAAGTTGTGTGACAAATTTGTTGCATCGGGTGCTTTTCTAATTGTCTTCCTTATGAGTGGAGGTCGAGATCGCGCGATGGTTAACTCCTACCAACCCTTCCCCTAGGAGCATGCGTAGTAGTACTTTGCTTCGAGGGCAAGTAGACTTTTGCAATAAGTATATGAGTTCTTTATGACTAGTGTGAGTCCATGGATATACGCACACTCACCCTTCCACTTTGCTAGCCTCTATTATGCCGCGCAACTTTCACCGGTATCATGCACCCATTATTTACCTTCCTCAAAATAGCCACCATACCTACCTATTATGGCATTTCCATAGCCATTCCGAGATATATTGCCATGCAACTTTCCACCATTCCGTTTATTATGACACGCTCTATCATTGTCATATTGCTCTTTGCATGATCATGTAGTTGATATCGTATTTGTGGCAAGGCCACTTTCATAATTTTTCATACATGCCACTCTTGATTCATTGCATATCCCATTACACCGCCGGAGGCATTCACATAGAATCATATTTTGTTCTAAGTGTTGAGTTGTAATTCTTGAGTTTTAAATTAAATAAAAGTGTGATGATCTTCATTATTAGAGCATTGTCCCAAGTGAGGAAAGGATGATGAAGACAATGATTCCCCCACAAGTTGGGATGAGGCTTCGGACTTTAAAACAAAAAGAGACCAAAGATCCCACCAAATAAAAAAGAGGCCAAAGAGCCCACCAAATAAAAAAAATTAAAAAATTAAAAAATGAGAGAAAAAGAGAGAAGGGACAATGCTACTATCTCTTTTCCACACTTGTGCGTCAAAATAGCACCATGATCTTCATGATAGAGAGTCTCCTATGTTGTCACTTTCATATACTAGTGGGAATTTTTCATTATAGAACTTGGCTTGTATATTCCAATGATGGGCTTCCTCAAAATTCCCTAGGTCTTCATGAGCAAGCAAGTTGGATGCACACCCACTTAGTTTCTTTTGTTGGGCTTTCATACATTTATAGCTCTAGTGCATCTGTTGCATGGCAATCCCTACTCACTCACATTGATATATATTCATGGGCATCTCCATAGCCCATTGATACACTAGTTGATGTGAGACTATCTTCTCCCTTTTTGTCATCACAACCACAACCATATACCACCTATAGTGCTATGTCCATGGCTTGCGCTCATGTATTGCGTAAGAGTTGAAAAAGCCGAAGTGCGTTAAAAAGTATGAACCAATTGCTTGGCTGAAATCGGGGTTGTGCATGATGGGAGTATTTTGTGTAATGAAAATGAAGCATGGCCTAACTATATGATTTTGTAGGGATAAGCTTTCTTTGGCTATGCTATTTTGATAAGACATGATTATTTGTTAGTATGCTTTGAGTATTATTATTTTTACCTTTTATAAGCTTTTATCTTGAATCATTTGGATCTGAACAATCATGCCACAATAAAGAAAATTACATTGAGAATTATGCTAGGTAGCATTCCACATCAAAAATTCTGTTTTTTATCATTTACCTACTCGAGGACAAGCAGGAATTAAGCTTGGGGATGCTTGATACGTCCCCAATGTATCAATAATTTTTGATTGTTCCATGCTATTATATTACCCGTTTTGGATGTTTATGGGCTTTACTTTACTCTTTTATATCATTTTTGAGACTAACCTACTAACCGGAGGCCCAGCCCATATTGCTACTTTTTTTGCCTATTTCAGTGTTTCGAAGAAAAGGAATATCAAACGGAGTCCAAACGGAATGAAACCTTTGGGAGCGATCTTTTTGGAACAAACGTGATCCAGAGGACTTGGAGTGGAAGTCAAGAAACAACCGAGGCAGCCACAAGGGTGCCCGGCGCGCCCCCTAGGGCTAGGCGCGCCCCCACCCTCGTGGGCCCCTCGGGCGTCCACCGACCTACTTCTTCCTCCTATATACACCCATGTACCCCGAAAACATCAGATGCAACCATGAAAAACTATTTCCACCGCCATAACCTTCTGTATCCGCAAGATCCCATCTTGGAGCCTTCGCCAGCCCTCCACCGGAGGGGGAATCGATCACGGACGGCCTCTACATCATCTCCAATGCCTCTCCGATGAGTTGTGAGTAGTTTACCACAGACCTTCGCATCCATAGTTATTAGCTAGATGGCTTCTTCTCTCTCTTTGAATCTCAATACAAAGTTCTCCTCGATCTTCTTGGAGATCTATTCGATGTAACTCTTTTTGCGGTGTGTTTGTCGAGATCCGATGAATTGTGGGTTTATGATCAAGTTTATCTATGGGAAATATTTGAATCTCCTCTGAATTACTTTATGTGTGATTAAGTTATCTGTGCAAGTCTCTTCGAATTATCAGTTTGGTTTGGCCTACTAGATTGATCTTTCTTGCAATGGGAGAAGTGCTTAGCTTTGGGTTCAATCTTGCGGTGTCCTTTCCCAGTGACAGCAGGGGCAGCAAGGCACGTATTGTATTGTTGCCATCGAGGATAAAAAGATGGGGTTTATATCATATTGCATGAGTTTATCCCTCTACATCATGTCATCTTTCTTAATGCGTTACTCTGTTCTTTATGAACTTAATACTCTAGATGCATGCTGGATAGCAGTCGATGTGTGGAGTAATAGTAGTAGATGCAGGCAGGAGTCGGTCTACTTGTCACGGACGTGATGCCTATATACATGATCATGCCTAGATAATCTCATAACTATTCGCTTTTCTATCAATTGCTCGACAGTAATTTGTTCACCCACCGTAATACTTATGTTATCTTGAGAGAAGCCACTAGTGAAACCTATGGCCCCTGGGTCTATCTTTTATCATATAATCTTTCAATCTACTTTTATTTGCATCATTACTTTTCCAATCTGTATTATAAAATACCAAAAATATATTTATCTTATCAGATTATCTCTATCAGATCTCACTTTCCCAAGTGGCCTTGAAGGGATTGACAACCCCTTTATTGCGTTCTTTGCGAGTTCTTGTTTGTTTGTGTAGGTGCGTGGAACTTCTGAGGAGCCTCCTACTGGATTCATACCTTGGTTCTCAAAAACTGAGGGAAATACTTATGCTACTATTGCTACATCACCCTTTCCTCTTCAAGGAAAACCAACGCAAGCTCAAGACGTAGCACGAAGGATTTCTGGCGCCGTTGCTGGGGAGGTATTCGCTCAAGTCAAGACATACCAAGTACCCATCACAAACTCATCTCCCTCGCACTTACGTTATTTGCCATTTGCCTCTCGTTTTCCTCTCCTCCACTTCACCCTTGTCGTTTTATTCGCCCTCTCTTTCCCAGTCTCCTCTCTCTTTCGCTTGCCTTTTTGTTTGCTTGTGTGTTTGATTGCTTGTCGCCATGGCGCAAGATAATACCAAATTGTGTGACTGTTCCAATACCAATAACAATGATTTCCTTAGCACTCCAATTGCTCCTCTTAATGATGTTGAGTCTTGTGAAATCAATGCTGCTTTGCTGAATCTTGTTATGAAAGATCAATTATCTGGCCTTCCTAGTGAAGATGCCGCTAGCCATCTAAACACCTTTGTTGATTTATGTGAGATGCAAAATAAGAAAGATACGGATAATGATATTGTTAGATTGAAGTTATTTCCGTTTTCACTTAGAGATCGTGCTAAAGTTTGGTTTTCGTCTTTGCCTAAGAATAGTATTGATTCATGGAACAACTTCAAAGATGCTTTTATCTCTAAGTATTTTCCTCCCGCTAAGATCATCTCTCTTAGGAACGATATTATGAATTTTAAACAACTTGATCATGAGCATGTTGCCCAATCTTGGGAAAGAATGAAATTGATGATTCACAATTGCCCTACTCATGGTTTGAATTTATGGATGATCATACAAAATTTTTATGCTGGATTGAATTTTGCTTCTAGAAATCTTTTAGATTCAGCCGCGGGAGGCACGTTTATGGAAATCACCTTAGGAGAAGCTACTAAACTCCTTGATAATATTATGGCTAATTATTCTCAATGGCACACCGAAAGATCTACAAGTAAAAAAGTGCATGCTATAGAAGAAATCAATGTTTTGAGTGGAAAGATGGATGAACTTATGAAATTGTTTGCTACTAAGAGTGCTTCTATTGATCCCAATGATATGCCTTTGTCTACTTTGATTGAGAATAATAATGAATCTATGGATGTGAATTTTGTTGGTAGGAATAACTTTGGTAACAATGCTTATAGAGGGAACTTTAATAGTAGACCGTTCCCTAGCAATTCCTCTAATAATAATTGAAATTCCTACAATAATTCTTATGGAAATTTTAATAAGGTGCCCTCTGATTTTTAGAATAGTGTGAAAGAATTTATGGTCTCTCAAAAGAATTGTAATGCCTTGCTTGAAGAAAAAATGCTTAAAGTTGATGATTTGGCTAGGAACATTGATAGACTTTCGCTTGATGTTGATTCTCTGAAACTTAGATCTACTCCTCCTAAGCATGATATCAACGAGTCTCTCAAAGCTATGAGAATTGCCATTGATGAGTGGAAAGAAAGAACCGCTAGATTGCGTGCTAAGAAAGATTGCTTTGTAAAGACGTGTTCTTCTAGTTTCCATGAAAATAATGATGGAGATCTTAAAGTTATTGATCTGTCCCCTATTAGATCTTTGTTTTGCAATATGAATCTTAATAATGATGGGACTAGAGATGAGTAAACTTTTGTTAAAAGGCGTCCCAATGATTCAGAGTTCTTAGATCTTGATGCTAAATTTGGTAAAAGTGGGATTGGAGAGGTCAAGACTTTAAATAGCATTGAACTCACTATCTTGGATTTCAAGGAATTTAATTATGATAATTGTTCTTTAGTAGATTGTATTTCCTTGTTGCAATCCGTTGTGAATTCTTCTCATGCTTATAGTCAAAATAAAGCTTTTACCAAACATATTGTTGATGCCTTGATGCAATCTTATGATGAAAAACTTAATTTGGAAGTTTCTATACCTAGAAAACTTTATGATGAGTGGGAACCTAAAATTAATATTAAAATTAAAGATCATGAGTGTTATGCTTTATGTGATTTGGGTGCTAGTGTTTCCACAATTCCGAAAACTTTATGTGATATTCTAGGTTTCCATGATCTTGATGATTGCTCTTTAAATTTGCACCTTGCGGATTCCACCATTAAGCCAATGGGAAGGATCAATGATGTTCTCATTGTTGCAAATAGGAACTATGTGCCCGTAGATTTTATCGTTCTTGATATAGATTGCAATCTTTCATGTCCTATTATTCTTGGTAGACCTTTCCTTAGAACGATTGGTGCGATTATTGATATGAAGGAAGGGAATATTAGATTCCAATTTCCATTAAGGAAAGGCATGGAGAACTTTCCAAGAAAGAAAGTTAAATTACCTTATGAATCTATCATGCGAGCTACTTATGAATGGAGTGCCAAAGATGGCACCACTTAGATCTATCATCGCTTTTATGCCTAGCTAGGGGCGTTAAATGATAGCGTTAGTTGGGAGGCAACCCAATTTTATTTATGTTTTTTGTTTTTGCTTCTGTTTAGTAATAAATTTTTTATCTACCTTTTGTTTAGATGTGTTTTATGTTTTAGTTAGTGTTTGTGCCAACTAGAACCTATAGGATAACCTATGGTGATAGTTAATTTGATTCTGCTGAAAAACAGAAACTTCATGCGCACGAAAATAATTTTAGTAATTCACAGAAAGGTGATTTTGCATTGATTCTTTTTGCTGTAGATCAATAGACAAATTTACCAGGACTTCCTATTTTTGTAGTAGTTTTAGAGTTCTATAAGTATTTGAGAGTTACAGATTGATACATACTGTTCTGTTTTTGACAGATTCTGTTTTTTGTGTGTTGTTTGCTTATTTCGATGCATCTATGGCTAGTATGTAGGGTATGAACCATAGAGAAGTTGGAATACAGTAGGTTTAACAATAATATAAATAAAGAATGAGTTCAATACAGTACCTTATGTGGTGGTTTTTCTTTCTTGCACTAACGGAGCTTATGAGATTTCCTGTTGAGTTTTGTGTTGTGAAGTTTTCAAGTTTTGGGTAAAGATTTGATGGATTATGGAATAAGGAGTGGCAAGAGCCTAAGCTTGGGAATGCCCATGGCACCCCAAGATATTCAAGAATAGCCAAAAGCCTAAGCTTGGGGATTCCCCGGAAGGCATCCCCTTTTTCGTCTTCGTCTATCGGTAACTTTACTTTGAGCTATATTTTTATTCGCCACATAATATGATTGATTGTTCCATGCTATTATATTAACCGTTTTGGATGTTTATGGGCTTTACTTTACACTTTTATATCATTTTTGGGGCTAACCTACTAACCGGAGGCCCAGCCAGTATTGCTATTTTTTTTGCCTATTTCAGTGTTTCAAAGAAAAGGAATATCAAATGGAGTGCAAACGGAATGAAACCTCCGGGAGCGATCTTATTGGAACAAACGTGATCCAGAGGACTCGGAGTGGAAGTCAAGAAACAACCGAGGCAGCCACGAGGGTGCCCCGCGCGCCCCTTGGGACTGGGCGTGCCCCCTGGGCCCCTCGGGCGTCCACCGACCTACTTCTTCCTCCTATATATACCCATGTACCCCGAAAACATCAGATGCGACCACGAAAAACTATTTCCACCGCCGTAACCTTCTGTATCTGCGAGATCCCATCATCGAGCCTTCGTCGGTGCTCCGACGGAGGGGGAATAAATCATGGAGGGCCTCTACTTCATCTCCAAGGCCTCTCCGATGAGTTGTGAGTAGTTTACCACAGACCGTCAGGTCCATAGTTATTAGCTAGATGGCTTCTTCTCTCTCTTTGAATCTCAATACAAAGTTCTCCTCGATCTTCTTGGAGATCTATTCAATGTAACTCTTTTTGCGGTGTGTTTGTCGAGATCCGATGAATTGTGGGTTTATGATCAAGTTTATCTATGAGAAATATTTGAATCTCCTCTGAATTCTTTTATGTGTGATTAAGTTATCTTTGCAAGTCTCTTCGAATTATCAGTTTGGTTTGGCCTACTAGATTGATCTTTCTTGCAATGGGAGAAGTGCTTAGCTTTGGGTTCAATCTTGCGGTGTCCTTTCCCAGTAACAGCAGGGGCAGCAAGGCACATATTGTATTGTTGCCATCGAGGATAAAAAGATGGGGTTTATATCATATTCCATGAGTTTATCCCTCTACATCATGTCATCTTTCTTAATGTGTTACTCTGTTCTTTATGAACTTAATACTCTAGATGCATGCTGGATAGCAGTCGATGCGTGGAGTAATAGTAGTAGATGCAGGCAGGAGTCGGTCTACTTGTCACAGACGTGATGCCTATATACATAATCATGCCTAGATAATCTCATAATTATTCGCTTTTCTATCAATTGCTCGACAGTAATTTGTTCACCCATTGTAATACTTATGTTATCTTGAGAGAAGCCACTAGTGAAACCTATGGCCCCCGGGTCTATCTTTTATCATATAAGCTTTCAATCTACTTTTATTTGCATCTTTACTCTTCCAATCTATATTATAAAATACCAAAAATATATTTATCGTATCATATTATCTCTATCAGATCTCACTTTCGCAAGTGGCCTTGAAGGGATTGACAACCCCTTTATTGCGTTCGTTGCGAGTTCTTGTTTGTTTGTGTAGGTGCGTGGGACTTCTGAGGAGCCTCCTACTGGATCGATACCTTGGTTCTCAAAAACTAAGGGAAATACTTACGCTACTATTGCTGCATCACCCTTTCCTCTTCAAGGAAAACCAACGCAATCTCAAGACGTAGCAGGGACCCCCGACGTGGTCATGCGCAGGCCCAACCGCTGGCAGAGCGCGTGCGGAGGGACGCGAGCAGAACACTCCGCGGTCGCCTCAATAGCGAGCAACCATATATATGCATATAGTAGTTGAACACGCAAGGAAAAGTTGTCCTCAAGCCGAGCACATGGAGGTATGCGAGCAGAGCACGTTGACGGACACGAGCAGAGCGTGTCGCGGCGCCTAACGGCAAGCACAGCGCGCTGAGGGATGTGAGTAGAGGCTGACATAGTGATACGTGGCAAATAAGAACTAATGTGCAAGCAATGGCGGAGACATCAAGCACGAATCAGATTAGAGTTGCGTGGTGATACGTGGCATATAGTTGATCCATCTAAGCTATTTGTGATGGAATAAGCCATGTGTGTTGTGGGCAAACGCTTGGTGGTATATAACCGTTTGCGATTGATGAATTCATCACCGACGGGTTACCTAGTGTGGTCCGTGTGCGATGTGATATGCTCTGTCTGCAGAACATCTAAACTTCTTTGGTCGCATGTTCGCTGTAGAAGAAGTTTGACATGCATCTTTGGGCCACATACACGCGATGGTCCTAGGACACTCATTCGCGTGGGCCCGCGAGGTCGCCGTCCAGCACTATGACATGAGATGAGAGAGGTTAATTTGACCAACAAGGATGGACATTTTTTGTTTATTTATACGTACGGTAGGAGTATGTATATAGTACACATTGAAGAAGGTGGTCGAGGTCAATACTATGCATCATAGAGGACACTCACTCGTGTGCGATGCTTTCATCCGTGGGCCCGTGAGGTTGTCCTCCATCACTTTGACCCCGCAAGGAGGTTTCTTTTTGGGTTGTGTTGCGGTAGGAGTATATAGTACGCGTCGAAGAGGGGAGGAGGGGGCCGGGGCAGCAGATATATACAACACACACGCCATGAATCGATCTCTCTCCGTGTGGGGACTTTTCGGTTTCCGAGGCAGGTGCCGCAAAGAAGTTGTGCATATTGGGTATTAAAAACATCATCAACACATTAGGCCACGTGCAGACGATGGTTGTCACTCATTCGCCTGCGATTCTTCCCTCCATGGGCCCGCAAGGTCGTCATCCATCTAATATATGACACAACGAGAAAGGTAATTTGACGAAAAGGAGGATTATTTTCGGGTTGTGTTACAGTACATAGGAGTATATATTACGCGTCGAAGAAGGGAGGAGGGCAACATATATATATATATATACTATGTGTCACGAACCTCGGTTCATGTGGGGGACTTAAAGGTTTTCAAGGCAGGTGCCACATCAAAGTTCAGAACCGAGGTATAAGCCAACATATAGTATATATATATATATATATATATATTAGGTATTCAAATATCACAACCACACATCTCCATACATGTGTTTGGCCCACAAGCAAGCGATGGCGGTTGTCCTCTAGCACTCACTCACGGGGTTATCAGCGAGCTGCTTCGTCCATCTCTGTGTGACCGCTTGGTCAATCACTTCGACGACAGCGATAGAGGTTAATTTGACTTATAATTATGTGACGCCCGGGTAATCAAGCTACAGTAACCCTCTGGTAATGATGCCACGTCACCACGATTACCGTTGTTAATCTCGTGTTAGTTCAGAACCGATCCAAATTCAAATTTAAATTAAAGTCAAACAATAAAAGTTTTCAATTGTCAAACCTAAAATGTTCAAATTGTTGCAAATAAATCATAGATTATTATGTTGGTAAAACCACATTGTTATGAAATATTTAGATACTCCAAACTAAATAGAACAGCAGCCATAATCAATAGTTAAATGCCTTTTATAAAATATAAAATATTAATCTAGTTTTTTTGGGTGCCCAAGATATAGTGACATTAGAATAAGGAGTAATATTATTTTTAGGAACTAAGATCATAATTATAAAATCTAAAAATAAAGAGAAACTAAAAATAAAACAGTAAAAGAAAAATGAAGAAAAACAAAACACACAAAAAAGGTAAAAGGAGAACACCCCTCCCCCCTGGCCAACAGGGCTAAGGCCCAGCCGGCCCCTCGCTCCCCATAACCCCCCACTCCTCACCCCGGTCCCTCTCGTCTCCCCACCCCGCCCCCGAGTGGATCTGGATCGGGAGCGGGCGCTCCCGACGCCGCCCGTCGCCCGCCCCGCCGCGCCTCCGTCCTCCGTGGCGTCACCTCACCGGCGCCGCCCCACAGCCTCTACCTCGCCGGCGCGGCTTCGCCGCCGGACCGCCCCGTCTCCACCACGCCTCGCCGCCCCCGCTCCCCGTCAACGGCCGTGAGCTGCCGTTCCCCTCATCCTCCCCTTCCCCCTGTAATCACCGTGCTCCGCCCGTGGTCGTCGCGCCTCCACCCTGTCCCGGTGCTCCCACGCCCGCTGGCCCGTGCTTCTCCCCAGGCCGCATCCACGCGTCACCCGCGTGCCCGCCAAGACCTTGTTGCGCATCCCCACTACCACTGCCGCATGCGTGGCCTTGTCCCTCGCCGCGCGCGTGCACACCACATCGCACGCGCGCCCATCGCTGCTTCATCGGTCCCGCCCGCAGCCCACTGCCGCTCTGCTGCTGCTGGCGCTACCCTTGACGTGCGCACCCGGCTTCTGCTGCCGTGGCCTATGCGAATGGACGCCGTTCGTGCCTCCCTACAGCGGCGTGCTGCTGGTGGCGCCGCCGGCGCCCCCTGCGTCTGCCCGTGCGTGGGCACAGCCTTGGCTGTGCCACTGCCACTGGGGCCACCCCCTGTTAAAAAAGAGAGAGAAAGAAATGAATTAATGAAATAAATAAATATAATAGGATAAATAGTTATCTTATTATTTGGATAATTAACCTAATTAATTGGTTTAGCTAGACTAACAACCTATGACAGTGGACCCCCTAGTTAAACTAAACTCTTGAACTTAACCCTAGACTACGAGATGTGGCCCCACCTTGACCAGTTTGACCGGTCAAAGTGCTGACTGTGTATCACCTAGCCAATGACAGATGGCCCCACCGCGCTGTTCATGTTTGACCAGTCAACTGTTGACTGCTGAGTCAATTGTTGACTTGGGCCCACTGACAGCCTCTAACACACATTGTTGGGTACACTTTCGGGTGCACTTAACATTTAGTCCTTATAATATTTTGAATTAGTATTAAATCCAAAAATTCAGAAAATAAATTAAAACATTGAAAATCAATATAAAATAATACGTAACTCGGATGGAAATACTTTGTACATGAAAGTTACTCAGAACGACGAGACAAATCCGAATACGTAGTATGTTTGTTGACCACACGTCCCTAGCATAGCGAACATGCAACAATCCACCTCCGGTTCATCTGTCCAAAGACGCAAAACACCGGGGATACTTTCCCGAATGTTTCCCCACTTCACGAGTATCACCTACTACCGCGTTAGGTCATTTCTAGCACCGCGTATTGCCATGTTAAGCTTTGTGATGCTTTGATTTCTCTATTATTTATTGTGTTCCCCCTCCGTTACTTCTTTCCGGTAGACCCCGAGACAGCCGGCGGTCCCAGTTCAACTACAGAGTTGACTACCCCTCCTTCTCGCCAGAGCAACCAGGCAAGCCCCCCCTTGATCACCCGATATCGCATATTCCTTCTCTCTACTGCTTGCATTAGAGTAGTGTAGTATGTTACTGCTTGCGGTTAATCCTATTCTGCTGCATAGCCTGTCATTGTTGCTACAACTGTTGACACCTTACCTGCAATCCTAAATGCTTAGTATAGGATGCTAGTTTATCATTAGTGGCCCTACATTCTTGTCCGTCTATCGTGCTATACACTATCGGGCCGTGATCACTCGGGAGGTGATCACGGGTATATATTATACATACATACATACATACTACAGATGGTGACTAAAGTCGGGTCGGCTCGTGGAGTACCCGCAAGTGATTTGGATATGGGGGCTGAAAGGACAGGTGGTTCCATCCAGGTAGTGGTGGACCTGAGTTCTCGACGGCCCCCGAGTGCTACTTTGCGGTGGAGCGATAGGGCAGGTTGTGACCACCTAGGAGACACGTGGGCTTGGCCCTGGTCGGCGTCCGCGGTTACTTCAAAATAACACGCTTAACGAGGTCTTGGTATTTGATCTGAGTCTGGCCACTGGCCTATATGCACTAACCAACTACGCAGGAACAGTTATGGGCACTTGACGTCGTGGTATCAGCCGAAGCCTTCTTGACGTCAGCGACTGAGCGGCATGCGCCGGGTTGGACTGAAACGCCTGCTCTTGTATAAGGGAGGCTAGGTCTGCTCACCGGCCGTGTACGCAAGGTGTAGGTGTGCAATGGGCGATGGGCCCAGACCCCTGCATGCATAGGATTTAGACCGGCGTGTTGACCTCTTTGTTGTGCCTAGGTAGGGCGGCGACGTGTTGATCTTCCGAGGCCAGGCATAACCCAGGAAAGTGTGTCAGGCCAGAGGGATCGAGCGTGTTGGGTCATGTGGTGCAACCCTGCAGGGAAGTTTATCTATTCGAATAGCCGTGTCCCTCGGTAAATGGACGACCCAGAGTTGTACCTTGACCTTATGACAACTAGAACTGGATAATTAATAAAACACACCCAGACAAGTTCCAGAGACAACCCGGTGATCGCTTTCCCACGGGGTGATGAGGGGAGGATCGTCGGGTAGGACTATGCTATGCGATGCTACTTGGAGGACTTCAATATACTCTCTTCTACATGCTGCAAGACGAAGGCTACCAGAAGCATAGTCTTCGATAGGACTAGTTATCCCCCTCTTATTATGGCATTCTACAGTTTAGTCCACCGATATTGCCTCTTTACACATATACCCATGCATATGTAGTGTAGATCCTTGCTTGCGAGTACTTTGGATGAGTACTCACGGTTGCTTTGCTCCCTCTTTCCCCCCTTTTTCCTCTTCTTCTCGGATGCTGCAACTAGATGTTGGAGCCCACGAGCCAGACGCCATCATCGACGACGACCCCTACTGCATCGCGGGTGCCTAATACTACGTTCAGGCCACCAACGACGAGGAGTAGTTTAGGAGGATCCCAGGCAGGAGACCTGCGCCTCTTTCGATCTATATCCCAGTTTGTGATAGCCATCTTATGGCAACTTGTTTACCTTATGTCTGTACTTAGATATTGTTGCTTCCGCTGACTCGTTTATATTCGAGCACTTTTATTCGAGCCCTCGAGGCCCCTGGCTTGTAATATGATGCTTCTGTGACTTATTTTATTTTTAGAGTTGTGTTGTGATATCTTCCCGTGAGTCCCTGATCTTGATCGTACACATTTGTGTGCATGATTAGTGTACGATTTAATCGGGGGCGTCACAAGTTGGTATTAGAGCCGACTGCCTGTAGGAATCCCCCTTCCACACTCCTTGGCCGAAGTCTTGTCTAGACATTGCAAAACTTTTACTAACATGGCTATGTGTCTTACGGTCCCACATCGCCATTGGGTGGTATTAGGATCTTTTACTCCTCGTCTTTACTCTGGGGCTCTGAACTCTCTTCTACTCGGGTTAAACGAATTTACTAACTCTAACTCTAGGTTCTCGCAATTACTTCCTCCCGGAGAGCCCCTCGCTCCAGATGATTGCGTAGTGCACCAAAGGATTCTGAAGATACTCTCCAATGTTCTCCCGAGACATTGTGCCCATTTCTTTTTCAATTCCCTACCATCGACATGCCCCTATGGATGACTACTTGCACTTGTCATTCATACAAATCTTTCTCCATTGCTCTTGTTATTACAAGATGCCCCAGAATACTCCCCGTTGTCCTGATAATCCTTTGAGTTTACTGCCTTGCAGTTCTTTCCACATGAAAAACCTTACGATTAATTCTTCACATTTATTGAGGATTCGTTCATTCCATTTGATCATTTGTTCACAAGATTCTTCGAAATGCTTTTTGATCTTCTGAAAATCCTCTACAGCCTATTGCTCTTGGAATTCTTGCCTGATTGCATTATGGTTAATTCCATATGTCTAGCAGACTTGATTGACGTCCATTGTCTTGGCCATTTTGAGCATAATGATACAGTGTGTGCAAATGCACACAATCATTAGTTGATCCTCTTGATTTATCTTCAGGTTCAAACGTCATTTCGGACATGAGCTGGTTCTAGGCAATTCAAACCCTTATTGATTGTCCAACTAAGTCTTTTCAACTTATCCCACCTTGATCAGAACATCTGCTTCTGATCCTTCATTTTGGAAATCATAATTTCTTTATATTTTAAGCATCTGACTATGGTTGTTCCTATAATCAGATGCCTCTACATTCTTTCCTCCTCTGATTGAGTACCAATACTCACATCAGCTCCATTATGGAACGCCCGATCCATTCTTGAATTATTATCCGACAGTGTCCTTCATTTTCAAGCACCTTGTGAGTTCTCCCCCGATACATAATGCCTTTGGTAGATTGTATTATCTGATTTGACCAACCATGCTCTACTTTCGAGCTAGTGATAATTATTCTCGAAGCTTGTGGTATATGTTTCTAAGATGCCCCGATGGGGTGAACCTATGCCTTCCCTAATCTGTGTGAACCCAAAAGATTTCACGGGTTGTAATCATCTGGTATTTCACCAGGTAAAACTTTCAAAACTAATACCATTCTCGAAATGGGAAGTGAATGAAAGGTTATACATTGAAGAAGTGGGAGTTGACCTTGAACCTTGTGTTCATGCCCGTGGACACGATGTAGATCCTATCATAGAAGCTTCTTGTAATGATAGCTATTTCCTTGATATAATATCATCTGGTATCTGTGAATGATCCTTTGCAATCGTGGTCCCGGCCATATTTTCTCCTTGATTCCATTTCTCAGGCAAGTTAAACACTTGCCTTCTGCAGATCAATACCCCAATCCAACCTCTACTTGATCTATCGTCAAGTATTACCCCCTGTTATCTCGAGATTATCATGGAACTGCATAACTTCTTATGAGTTCTTCATCAAGTACTACATTCTCATTGATTCCAATTTTTTCACGGGCTCTGAGTTATTAAACACTCAAAGACACCAATAATTAAATCGAGTTCGCACCATGATTAAACAAATCTTGGTAACCTTCATTAATTACGAATTTGAACTCGATCACGTAAGTCCTAGCCTGCTCGGCTATATCATTATCATGCCAATTTTAATTGTGCTACCTGGTCCTTAGTCCCAGAGTACAAGTTTTGATGATGGGCTAAGCTTACGTTGATTTCCTCGTTTTATCGTTTTACCTCGAACAACAAACTTGATTCCAAGTTTGTGTCGTACCTATGGTTCCAATAATCTTTCATTGCATCAATCCTTTGCTTGATGCAGTCGTTGTTCGATAGCTTCTTCGTGAAGCCCCCCGACATAATTTGTCGTGATCATCATCAACATTTTGACTCCTTCCAAGATATCAATCAAATTCATGATAATAAGTGTCGTCCTTGTCCCTTGATAAGTTGAGTTACCATCGACAACATTCTTACCTCCCCCCAATACAACTTGTTCATGGTTTGTTTTGTACCTTGAGTTCCTTGCTATTCATCTTATGTTATGTTCTACCTTGAAGTATTACTGATTTTATGTCATGGATGTTGTGAGGATTGTTGCACCTCTTAAGAGTTCCTGGTATAGTGATACTTCTCACCATCACCATTAATTCATGGTACCCGTGTCGATTCTAACCGGGACACCAACAAGTGAATGGTACTGTCTGGATTCAGCCCTTCTAGCAACCCTATTGCTTTGAAGTTGATGGTCGATAGTTTCATTCTAAGTCTATTGCTTATTGAATCATCATCCAAACCTTGATCATGCTCCCTAAGCCCATATTTCGGGTGCACCTTTCAACCAATGTTTAATGGTGTATGTTTTCCTCGAGCATGCATCATCCTATCATTTCATCTGACAAATGAAGGCTGGGTTATGTGTGTGGGTGTGAGAGAGATAGAGAGAGGGTGCATGTGAGTCACATACAAACAGATATCAAAGAGAAATGAGATCCAGAGAGACGGAATTTTGTGTCTGCGAGAGAGAAAGATATTTCACAACGAGAGTGATAGCTAGAGAGACAAATGAGGGAACGCAAGATATCTCTAGGGAGAGAGGGTGTGTGTGAGCGACATACAAGAGAACAATGGAGAAATATGAGACCCTGGGAGACAGAGTTTGTGTTTGTGTGTGAGAAAGAGATATTGAAGAGGAAGAGTCGTAGGTTCTCATATCTAAGGAGGGAAAGACATCTCTGTATGAGGGGTGTGCGAGTGGCACACATGGGAATAGTAGAGAGAAATGAGACCCTGGGAGACAAAGTTTTGTGTTTGTGTGAGAGAAAGAGATTGCAGATGGAGAATCATAGTTAGAGACACATAGCAGGGAGCGAGATATACTTAGAGAGAGATAGAGTGATGAAGGTCGAGGGAGAGAGTACCGTCAGTGTGTTACGAAGATAAAAGATCATTGTCGACATACAGGTAGCACGAGAGATACCTGAGAGACGATGAACGCGTATAGGTCTAGAGAGATAGTCCTATATAAGCATGAGTGATAGCTATATGAGACGAATATCTGGATTAAAAGGGGATTCAAATATTTAAACTGGAGATCACGACATCGATAATATCGCAAATTGGTGTATCAAACATGCATATTCATTTGAATTTGGGCACACGTGTAATGTTATATAGTTTATCAATATTGGTGATCCATAGATTCTTTAATTACAAACAATGCATGGTTTATATGCAATTAATGTCTAAACGGGATTACACTATATGTTGCGTGTGTGAAACACATTATACATGTTTGAGAAGTAAAAACCCCCCGCATGAAACACACATTAATTGGAGACAGTTAGCGAGGAATGCATACATTGGATTTCAACATAAAGTGATTTCAAATATTTGAAAATCCAAATTGATGGATACAACCTTATGAATCTGAGATCATGCCATTTGTAAACCATATTTATGTATAAATGGTGTTGTGTTTTTGAAAGTATATATAAAAAAATGATGTATATAGAATGTAATTCCAATTGAAAATGGATCCCGCCCGAAAAAATAGAATACAAACGGGATTTGAATTGAGTTGGCACAGTAAACGTGCACTCCGCAAAATTTGAACGAAGCGGGGAAAGTCGTTGTAACTGCCCGAAACCAAATCTGTGAGATGGAAATCACTACTGCCTATCCCTGCCATGCAAAGCCTATCTGCTGGATTTCTATAGGTTTCGATAGGGGTAGGTTTGTAATTTCACCCAAACGTGACGTAACCGCCTCTCACCCGGATTCATACACGGTGGGCGCCAAAATACAGTGTGTCCTTGGCCGAAATCGACTCCCTCCCCGATTCATATTCATACACGGTGGGCGCCAAAAACAAACTCTCGTCGGCAAATATTCGGTGTATGCGAGATTATCGTCCTATCCCCAACCGAGTAATGTTGCTGTGATGTAGTAGAAATTTGAAACGAGGGCTATGTTTGTAAATTTCCTCGCATTTGAGACAAGCGCGACCTGAATACATGGTTCCCCCTTCCTCTCTACCTCCCTTTTCCCCATTCGTACTCCGTGGGCGCCAAAACACCCTCTCCACCCCACCCTCCTCCGTCCGCCGCCGTCCACCACCTCATCCACCGCCGTCCTCCTCCACCATGCCGGAGCTGATACCCCGAAGCCGTCGTCCATTACAAGAGATCGACCTCTCTCATCCACGCCTTCGAACCGGGATCCTTGCGTCCCGTCCTCTCGCTTCATCCCCGTCGTCGTCCACCTTGTCGGCGCCGCTCCTATGACCGTCTCGTCCACCGCGCCCCATCGCCACCGTCTACCCTCCTAGATCTGCTTCCATGCCACCGACAGCCATCGCTACCGCAGCACCGTCAAATTCTCAGCAGATGCGTACACGGCGCCGCACCAGAGGCGGTACTCTTTCGTATCTGCTCAACTTATTTATTGCAGCAAGAAAATAGATAGCCACTGCTTTACTCTGATTTCTTGTCTTGGTTGCGAAGTTGCCTTTGTCCGGTTTGCACCTTCAGATCCACCATGGCACGCTCAACACTATACTCCCAATGCGTATGGTTTTCCCCTTTTATATTCCACACTAGTTAAATCAAAGTAGACTAAATTTCAAAATTGGGTCAGTCGATTTTTCAGAGCTCGCCGGAGTTCGCCGGTGCGATCGAAGGGGCTCGGGTGGTTGTGGGGCATCGCCGAACGAAGAAAATTCGACGCGGGTGGGGGTTGAGGCGCGGGTGGGGGTGGGTGTGGCGGAGGAACACAAGCGGTGGGGGCCGGTGGTCCGGCCGGCGGCCCGTGCGGTGTTTTGTATGGGAAGAATCAGAGAAGAGGAAGAAGAAGGGTTAGGAGACGTAGGATATGCATCCAACCGCCTGAAATGGTCGAGAGACAGCTGGGAGTTGCATTCTTAATGCGCTCTGGTTCATCATGTGTGGGCATTGCGCAACCAACATTTTATTATCCAAAATCTGCTTGCTCTTCTTTACCATGTTCGATAGAGCTGGCCTGTACGTGATCGATAGGCTTTCAATTACTAGCGGCAATACAACACCGTATTTTCAAGCCAGTTCCACTTTCCCGATTTATATATCGTGGTTATGGTGTACCCTTGTTATGTACACTATGATCTGCCTAGTTGTTGTGTGCTCTTGTTATCATGGTTTGGCAATAAACTCTCTATACAGTATATTATGAACCTATCATCTGCCAGCTATCCTTACTTATGGAGCCTATTTTTTTGTGTACTTGTCCCAGATTATATAAATGCACGCACCATATTACAGCACACATGAGCTCTTTCATCAGAATCCAGTGATAGCACACAAGTGTTTACAGGGGCGCCCCTATATTAGAATGTCATCTGCATTACAAAGATAATCTCACAACTATTTATGTTTTCATGGTTCTCAGATATTATACGCAATTACAATGAATATCAGAATCCGCGCATCAGAAGAATATTGTGGAACACTGCAATGACTTACAAAATTGGCACCAAGGCATTGAGTGCCATTCTGGAAGCAATGAAACTCGTACGCTCCCCACCTGTTGATTCTTGTTCAGAATATCATCCTAATGACTATTCTAACCTCGAGGAGTCAAAGGCAGATGGCCTGTCCTGTTCACCCATCAAGGTGCCTGTTCTAATTTGGCAAGGTTTTATTGACTGCGCGTATGTTGCATATGCTGTCTTGCATTTCTTCTACTTTGTTGCACCGCCATCTGCTTAGTTTACTCACCATATAACTCGAGATGCCATGCCCATCCATTATCAATACATATTCCATCTGTCATCATACCATGTTTTTCCACTCAAATGCTGTTCTTGGGCATCAGACATCAAAAAGGAAGAGGGTGATTGCCGAACCTGAAGGAGCACCAGCAAAGTCCTTGAAAAACGTGGTGGTGCTGGAGAAATCAGACAGCACCCCACTTATATTGGCTGTACAACCAGTGACACAAAACGTAGGACCGACTCCAGTAGACTGTACCCATACTTCACTTACCACACCACTAGCCCCACCACACAGGACCTGCACTCCAGCAAAAGGTATACCGATTTCATTTGCCATAGCACCAGCCGTACCATAGAAAAATCCCACTCCAGCAAAAAGTACAACAAGTCCACCGGCCGAAGACCTATCCCAACTGCAGAGACGGTTAATTCCTGCAGATTGGAATCCCATTCTATTTATTCCCAGTTTAAAAGACAATGCTTTCAATGTTGTTAGGGACTACGTGCATATATTCCCATCATGGGAAGATTATAGTGAAGACAAACACCATTTTCACATCTTCTTGTCCAACTTACGTGTAAGTGCTATTATTCATGGTTATTATTTTCTTGTTTTCTACTGATCGAACACATCAATGATTTACATTACATTGTTGTAACTAGGCGAGGATCAATCTGGATAGTCATGACGAGCAAAGCTTGCTTGTGCTTTTCAAGGAAGCATTGCAGCAGTATCAGTGTTATCTAAGGAAATCACACTTTGATGGCAAGTCTATAAACAAATTTCCGGTGAAGTCTCCTGTGCTAAAGTTAGAAGACATTGAATGGAAAAACCTTGTTATGCACTGGTCTCGTTCCCAGGATGAGGTACTGTCTATGAAATCACATGACAATTTGAACTTCTACTTTTCCGCATGTGCCTTACGGATCTTTTTTGCAGGAAATCTGCTCGAAGAAGAATTCCGGTTTGAAAAGAACGATAGGATATCGCAAATATGCTGTCCGCCGCTTTGCTCTTGTTAGTACCTGTTGTCCTGTATCACTGTACTTGCATACATACCTGGTTCATTATGTGACAGCAGTATGCATCATAACTTGCTTATCAATTGTTCGCTCCAAATTATCTGATCTGTATGAATGGTTACATTAGTGTAGAATATATCCAATGCCAATGAATTTTTTTAGCTCTGCATTGTTCTTGTAAGTACATGCTGTCCTTTATTAGTGTACTTATATTGACAGGTAGTTGTTCATGTACCATCACTCTGCAGCTTATTTTCCTTTGCCCTCCATTTTCTACACATCAGATCTATATTTACTCTTACGATAAGGTTGGTACTGAAGAAGTTTAGCTGTGCATTGCTCTTGGTTGTGCATGTTGCCTGTATCGCTGCACATACATTTATAGCTACTTGGTTATGTAGCATCACTCTTCATCTTATCTTAAATATTCTCCATTTTTTCGTATATTATCACATCTATATTTACTCTTAACAAAATGTAGAACAAAGGCAATGCTTATGAAGAAGATTCTGTGCTAAACTTCTTGAATTGCCCCCCCGTCAACATGGACAAGGGCTTTATAGAGCCTGTCTTCACCAGTAATGTAAGTTTGTCCTTCTGAAGCCTTCAAACTTTCTTGTGTATATTTGGTTAGGCATGACTGCAATAGCTGTTTATTTTTGGTGTTTGCATCAAATTGCATGTTTAAAGTTTATTATGTAGTTCATAAACAAAAGTTTGTCCTTATCAATTTAAGTTTTCAGTTGTACAACCAAGTTCCTTCTTCATACCAAGTAAATTAAACTATACAGAGCAAGTGATCTTCTTTTGCACTGCATGTATGCTTCTGTTCTTCATCCGTAATACAGTGGTGTGGTGAACCTACCCACTACAGCACAATGTCATATTCTGCAATGTCTTAACTATGAACAATGTCATATCATTCTACTAATATTTAAACCGTCTCTTTATTTGCCAATCTGAAATGGGATAAATTGACAGCACACTAACCATTGATACTTATGAGTTCTTGATCTGTAATCTAGTGGTGTCGTGAAGCTGCCAACTCCTTCACAATGTCATTTCCTGCCATGTCTTGACATGAACAATACAAAATTGTGTTAATACAATTTTAAACTGTGTCACTTTATTCGTCAGTAAGAAATGTGATGAATTGTCAGCACTATTACTTTTATGTGCAAAACCTGTCATCTGTGTGCTTGTTTATCTTTCAGAGTGAGGAAGATATAAGTGTTGAACAAGCGCAATCTCATCATCTTGCTCAGCTGCTTGCGCTGCAGCTCCCCAGCAGGGCTAACCTTTCTTGAACTATATTGAAGTGCTGTCGGTTTTGTATATTGTTTTGTCAGTGTGTTTATTTGCACTGGTGGCGATCTTTGATGCCCAGTGTATGTAATCTGCTGTCTGCTTGTGCTTTATTATCATAGTGGCGAACTTTGATGCCCAGTGGATGTAATATGCCGTAATTTCTTTATTGTATAGTCTAGGTTATTTCTTATTCACGATGCTGTAGTTATTTTACTGTATATATATCCTGTCTTCACAGTAAACCGGCCAAACCGTAAAATTACGATACATAGTCGGGCCATCATGCAATCACGATGTATGATCCACATAATGGGCCTTGTCAAACTGGACCACTAGTAGATTCGGGCCTTTAATAGGACGAGTAACCCCCGGCCCTCTTTTTGCAAGAAAACTCAATGGGCTTTTAGGAGGCTGAGAAGTAGGTTGGGCCTGAAACGTGCTGAATAGCTCACGGGCCGGCAGTAGCCCGAAATGGACCCTGGCCCATGATTGTGCAAATCAAATCACAGGCTTTTAACAGGCCAAAGTTGTCTCGGTCCTTGTTTGGCCCAATTAGATATCGGCTGCGCAGGCCGGATGCAAACCGGGCTGTAGTTAGGCCCAACTATATGACGGGCTTTTAACAGGCCGAAATTAATAGGGTCCGAATAACTGCTACACGTGTGGCGTCGACGGGAACAAGCCCGCACGCGTCGTGTGGCATGGACGGGAACCGGCCCGCACGACCACGTCCGCGCGCACAAAAGCACGGCCCGCACGTCCGTTGCGTGCCAACCCCGCCCGCACTGCCTCGTTCGGGCAAGCCGACCCGCTGCCCGCATGACCAAGCAGTTCACGGCCTCCGATCAATCCCCTCTCTCGTCTGCCGCCATCGTCCCCCACCTCTCGAACCCCGACCTCCGTCGCCGGCCTTCTCTGGTTGCCATGGCAATCAGAGCACATCCATAGGGCACTCCCACCTCAAAACCACACCCCAACCCTCCCCACCCCCAGCCCCAAACTCCAACCCAGCCCTCCAGAGACGAAAATCTAAAAACCAGGTGAGAATCTCCCGATCTCGACCTTCTCATCCTTAAGGCTGAAAATATCCCGATCTTGTGCTGGATCTATGCTATAGGGGTAGAACACTACATGGTTTAGTGTGTAGTCGCAATTGCCAGGCAGAGTAAACCAGATCTGCCATGTACTACGTTTGAAAATGACTTAACTTCCTAGCTTAATTGACGCAAGTAGTTGGGTATGAAAAATGGATGAGTAGGAATCACTAAAGAAGGACAGTAGGGGCAAATGTTGGAATGAAGTGGGCTGGAAGAAATTATTTGCCACTTGTGTATAACGACAGTTGCCACCTTTCCTTGTCAGTAGCTGCCACCTATTTTGACCTGTCGCTTGCCATCCATTTCTTCTATGTGCAAGCAGCAGAAGAATACAATTCTTGTGGATTGTGGATGCCTTCTTGTTCATGCAGTGATTGAGAACACATTGGAAAGAAGCAAGACACGGAAAGAATGAATCACGAAGATGGCGCTGATGCTTGGGGTTCTCAAAGGCCGGAAACACCCCCTTGGGATGCAACAGAGTACAGTCAACTCATCTCTTCAGGGCCGTTGCTGCCACTACTAGAGCAGTATGCAGGCGTAGGTATGATGCGTGATAACAAAAGAATAGAACAGTTGCCATATTCGCAATGATGAAGATGCCATTCTACTTATGTCGTGCACTGTCATTTTTTCGCAGGTTCTTATGACCAAAACACAATTAGGGGGCCCCCGTGGCAAGTTCACTCACAAGGCGCTAACACTGACAAATGTATGGGCAGCGAACTTCAACTAGCTTGTATGGATAATCAAGGTAATGCAAACTGAGAAAAGAGAACATACTGCAGTGGACATGAAAAATGAACATGCAAAAAAAAACTGGCAAAAAGGACTCACGAGTTAACACGGGTGAAAATGCAGAGCCTTCATGCAGCGCGTGGCATCAGGCAACACCAATGTACCTGCCATCGACGTCATACACAGGTGAGTCCATAAAAAAAGTGAAGTTGCGGATGATCAATTAGCAGAAGGAGCATAGTTGACAACTACAATTTCCAGGACTGGACAACTACAGTTGCCGTGAATTAGAAAATACACTTAACATCTCTGCACAATTGTTGTTGCCATCCATGGACACCTGCAGTTGCCATGGAAGAACAACTACAGTTGCCATGCCAGTGCGACTACATTTGCCATGCCATGGCAACTGCAGCTGCCATGAAGGAACAACTGCGGTTGCCACGCCGATGCAAATACAGTTGCCATGCCAGTAAAACTGCATCTGCCACATAAGGGGCAACTGCGGTTGCAGTGCTAACACAATATGCATTTGCCATGAATTGACCACCCACTACTTTGCGTACAGGTTATTACGCTGGTGGTAACCCGACAAACGTCTCGTGGCAAGCTTCAGAAACTGCAGGTGGAGCACGTCATTTTGGTGTCACAGACCACACAAGAAGGTCAAATGCAACACAACAAGGTAAGGGAAAAAAACTGAACCACAAAAACATCACTACATTTGTTATTTCAAGTTATTTGTAGGCAAAAACAATAGTTGCCATGTTTGTTGAACAGTAGCTGCCATCATTGGACAGCTGAAGCTGCCGTACATGTCACGCGCAGAATCACGGCTTGCTGTTTGAAATGATGTCGTGCAAAATCACTTGTAGATGGTGTGATCCGTTGCGATACACATGTTATTCAAACAAAAAACTTACTCTCGTACCTGTTTTTCCTATTACAGGGCCTACAACTACAGTTAACAGCGGCGCGGGGACATCTACTGCGGGGAGCTCTGAGCGCACGGAAGACGCGTTCCACCAGCCAGCAGACAATCATGCCGCAGACAATTTCGAGTCACAGTCGAGAATGGCAATCATTCCAGCAATACTGACAAGCACCCCTTTGAACACAAGCACTGCCAACACTCAAGTGGATGGAATTGCCGCCGATACTGAAGTGAATGATGAAACTGACGACGAGGCAAAAGGGGATGAAGATGGCGGGCAATCAGAGATCATGGTACCTCAGCCACCGTACATTGGGCAGAGATTTGAATCATTCAAAGAAGCAAAGGAATACTACCAGACATATGCAAAGTTCCATGGATTTGTGGTCAACACCGAGTACCATAGGAAAATTAAGAAAACAAATGAGTACAACAGAGGTGAGATGAGGTGCCACAAGGCACGGAGGAACAAGAAGGGGAAAGGTGATGCGCCTGTCGTTCCTGAATGAAAAAGAGGAATCATTCTCAAGACGGGATGCCCTGTCCGGTGTAAGCTGAACGTAGATGGAACACAGTATGTGGTCACTGAATATTTTGACGAGCACAACCACAAACTCATAAAGAAGTTCGACCTGGTCAAATTTCTGACCGCCCACAGAGGATTCACCCCAGTCAAAAGGCAATTCGTAAAGCTGCTACATGATTGTAATGTCGGTCCATCAAGAATGGTCCAGATACTATCACTCATCCACAGCAAAAAGGGGAAACTGAGTAGCATGCCGTACATACCGGCTGACATCACAAACCTACAGGCCAAGTACCATAGAGAGAGCAGGCTGGCTGACATAGAGGCTACAATTGCCTACTTCGATGAGAAAGCAAAAGAAGATCCAGATTTCTTCTACAGGATAAGGTTGGACGATGAGGACCGTGTCAGGAACATGTATTGGGTGGATGGTGCTGCAAGGAGAGCCTACAAACATTTCCGAGATTGCATTTCATTCGACGCGACGTACCTCACCAATTTGTACAAGATGCCATGTGCTCCGTTCATAGGAATAAATAACCACAATCAGTCATTGCAGTTCGGCTGCGGGCTCGTTCGGAACAAAGACATGGATGGGTACGTCTGGTTGTTCAAGACCTTCTTGGAGTGTATGGATGGACTTGCGCCAATGAACATAATAATAGACCAGGATTTCAGCATGCGTGCAGGCATAGAGGAGGTCTTTCCGTTGGCAGTGCACAGGCACTGCAGGTGGCACATTATAAAGAAGGCTGAGGAGACGTGTCGGTGTCAAAACCGGTGGATCTCGGGTAGGGGGTCCCGAACTGTGCGTCTAGGCAGATGGTAACAGGAGACGAGGGACATGATGTTTTTACCCAGGTTCGGGCCCTCTTGATGGAGGTAAAACCCTACGTCCTGCTTGATTAGTATTGATGATGTGGGTTACAAGAGTAGATCTACCACGAGATCAAGGAGGCTAAACCCTAGAAGCTAGCCTATGGTATGATTGTTGTTCGTCCTATGGACTAAAGCCATCCGATTTATATAGACACCGGAGAGGGCTAGGGTTACACAGAGTCGGTTACAAAGGTAGGAGATCTACATATCCGTATCGCCAAGCTTGCCTTCCACGCCAAGGAAAGTCCCATCCGGACACGGGACGAAGTCTTCAATCTTGTATCTTCATAGTCTTGGAGTCCGACCGATGATGATAGTTCGGCTATCCGGACACCCCCTAGTCCGGAACTCCCTCAGTAGCCCCCGAACCAGGCTTCAATAATGACGAATCCGACGCGTATGTTGTCTTCGGCGTTTGCAAGGCGGGTTCTTCTTCATGCTCCATGTGTTTGCCGGATAGTGTCCGGTTGCTTCATAAATGCTGTGCTCCTTGGCTTCCGCGTCCAATAATGGTCTTCTTCCACACGTCGCACGAATGCAAAAAGCCAGGGTATTTTTATGTTTTACCCCCTAGCTGCGCAAATAAGCTGCCTATAAGGGAGGCGAGGATCCAGATCCAAATCACATCATCCTCCTTCCGCAAGCACTCACCGAGGCGCATCTGACACCAAACCCATTCCAACATGGACAGTCGACGCGGCTCCTCTTCTCGCGCTCCCAGCCCCAAGCCAGGAGATTGGAGGAGATGCTCAGTCCTGCACAGCGAGTTAGTGACGCTCCAAGCAGAGGGATATCTTCCCCCGGCCTTCATGGTTCCGGTTCGAGCCGGACTGGCCACCTACAAAGGTGGGAAGCAGGCGGAGAGCGCCCCCAATCCCTCCAAAGGAGAGCGGGTGTGCTTCGTCTCCTACTTAATAAGGGGACTCGGATTTCCTATACATCCGTTTCTCTGGGGGCTCCTGGAGTTCTACGGACTCCTGCTTCATCACCTTACACCTGCCTCCATTTTGCACATCGCGGGCTTCGTAGCTCTGTGTGAGCTGTTCTTGGGCATTGAGCCCCATTTTGCGCTGTGGAAGAGGCTGTTTTGCCTCGTACCCCGCTCTCACGAGGGGTCGATATATCAAGTGGGCGGAGCCGAAATATGGCGCATCGCCGGGACCGGATACCTGTCCGGGACCCCGAAGAAGGCATCCGAAGATTGGCCTTCGAAGTGGTTTTATATGGAGGACGCTCCGCTGCCGGATCCAGTCCGGATCGGTCTTCCGGAGTTCAGCAACGCTCCCCTAAAGAAACGCCTAAGTTGGCGCCCACGGAGCCCTCGATGAGAAGATGATAGTAGCGTCCATTACTTGATGGGCCGGATATGGCTGCTAGCCCATTCCGGATTAACCATGATCGGAGTCATGGCCACATGCATTATGCGTGGGGTGCAGCCGCTCCAATATAGGGGCCACCCCATGTGGGACTTCAACGGAGACGACGACGCTACCCGTCACGGCCGCAAGGGACCTGGCTCGGCCGACGATCTGGTGAAGATCCTATCCGGCTTGTACAAGGGAGAGAAGGAGGACTTCCTCCGCATGAATCCTCTGAACGGATTTTCCATGAACAACCCTCGGAGCTGGGTAAGCGGTCGCATGCATATCTGAACCGTGCCTTTAAAGGCAATTGTCTTATTGTATGATTTTGACACAGGAACTGCGGCGGGATGTGGAGGGCATAAAAGGCCCAGTCCCACAACCCGAAGACCCAGAAAGGTCCCTCGATCCGGCCTCCGAAGAGGATCCGGACTTAGCGGTGGAACAGATCGACGGGGTGTACCACCAGCTCAGCATAGATAATGCTTTAGTCGCCATTATGGCTGACTACCCCGGTTTGTGTCCGGCTTCCCCGGTGAGTACGACCGAAGTCCTGGCGCCGTTACTTCTTTAATGCTTAGTTCTGACCACCGTGCTCCAATGGTGTTCGGCAGGAAGCGCCTTTACGGCAGGAAGTCGAGCCCGCGGCGACCGGCCAACAAGGGTCAGTCCGGCCCAGCAGGCGGAAGAGGAGTGGGACGCGAACTGAAACATCGCTGCAATGGTACGGAGCACCGTTACTTTAAGGGAAGGATTCCCAGGAGGTATACTAATGCTCATAACCTTTCCAGAAAGAGCGCTCGCCGGACAGTGTCCGGAGAGGTTGCCAATCAAGCCTCCGCCAGCCATGCTCCAACGCATGGCCCGGAAGGGGAGGCGAATACAAGGCATGAGTCGGACGCTCCTCCGACGGAGGATGCCGACAGGCTGTCTGCCACCCGGTCTGAGGTGGAGAGCGCCATGAATCACAGGCGTCACCGGACAGTTCTTCGTGACGCGTGTTTCTCCCCGGAGGCGTTAAATGCCTTTGATGCGGGAAGCGCGCACCTCCGTGCCGCTCAAGATGGGTTAACCAGAGCCACGGAGCAGTATGTGAAAGACATACGTGTAAGTAATTTTAATAGTTATATATGCCAGTAGCCCCGAGACTTAAAATGGTTAAAATAACTGATTTAAGGATCAATTTTTATGCAGGATCTGACGGAGAAGAATACCCATCTGTCCCAGGAGCTGCAAGAGTGCAAGGCCCAACTTGAGGCCGCACTGGCCGCCATAGGGGGAGCCACAGAGACCCCCGCTGGTAAGACATATTTTGAAGAGATAATTAATTAACAAAGTGCGGCGTGAATCTGACAATAATATTGCAGAGGGCGCCGGACTGGATCCGGACAAGCAACAACTACTGCGTCAGCTAAAGGCTGGCGAGAGGGTGCTTATGAAGGTGCAGCAGGAGAGAAACAAGCTCCAAGATGCCCACACCCAGCTAGGAGAAGAGCTGAAAGGTGTTTGGGCCCAGCTGTCTGGCTCCTTGAAGGAGAATCAGCGACTTCGTCGCGGCATTTATAGTAAGTGCTTGAGCAAATTCCTTTGAAAAGAAGAATTCGGCGAGGAAGTCGTTTGACAGAAATATGTCTTTAGATGTGCTCACAGGTCGCCCTGCGGAGGAAATACCTGGGTCAACAGGTGACCAACTTCCCGAGCTGGTGCAATTGTTCGAACGTGTTCGGCGGGCGATGAGTGGCGTCGTTCAGGCTTTATGGCCATCCGTCTCCCTACCCGAGGGCCTTGGTGAGCTTGCTGAGAAGCTCCAGGGAGCACGGCGACGCCTCCGTTTGTGGAAGATATCGGCCTGCCGTCAGGGCGCCAAGGAGGCCTGGGCCATGGTGAAGATGCGCTACCCGAAGGCTGACCCAAACCACATGGCCGAGGTCGGACCTGCGGGGCCTGATGGGAAGGAGATCCCTGTGAGCTTGATGTATGGCCAAGTAGAACTGGCCGCGAAATATTCCCAACAGGACTGTAAATTAGACAGCCTATTAGATGGGATTGAGGAGGAGTACAATCAGTCGGTTTGACGATGTAATTTGAAATGACATGTAAGATGCCTTCTAGCCGGATTGTAGATCGTTTGTCTTTGCGGACCGTTTCGCTTCAACCTCGGGACCCAACAGTCCGGAGTGTGTCCGAATACCCCTACGGTTATAAAAGAATCGGGGCATGCATGGAGACAAGGCGTCGGGGTCATAATTGCTTTATCAGGCAAGTGCCCAACTAGTTATGTTATATTACATGGTTAGTAAGAAACATCTTCCAGGGAGAATAGTTCCGTTAAGGGTTCCTTTCCCTGGGAGGCATGCCCTAAGGTGCAATGCCGGAGTGCGAATAATAGCAGAAAACATCTGGGGGCTTATAAATAAGTAAGTAATAAATCATCTTTCAAGTCACCGACCGAATATTCTCTTAAGAACGCTAGCTTTCGGCTTCACCCAGTCTGAGGTACACATGCGGCTGACCCGGCAGTAACAATCGCAGAGGTGCTCCCTTTACCTCCTAGCCGAACAATCGGGAACGTAGGGGTAAGCACAGGAGCCAGGCAACCCAGCTTGGCCAAAACTTAAGTCATATCGATGCATACAATGGTGAATAAAAGGTACATGCGGAAGTATGACACATGTATTGGGCATGAAGCCCATATTAATAAGCTTCTGGTAAAGAAGCCCCCAGGTATAATGAGTGCTAAGAGCACATCAAGTGTGTGCGAACAAAGCGCAAATCAGCCTATAAAAGGTATTGAAAAAAAAGGTGGGAAGAAGGAGGGGGACAAGAGACAGTAAAAAATAGAAAAAGGTTGACGGGGGAGGGAGACGAACTCTGAGTCCGGTGTTTAGGCGTAGAATCTTTGGAGACGGGCTGCGTTCCATGGGTTCGGCTCGAGTCGGTTGTCCGATGCTTTACATAGATGGTATGCTCCGCCGGTCAGGACTTGGTCGATGATGAAGGGACCTTCCCACTTGGGCTTAAGTTTGTCCTTTTTCTTGTCCGGCAGGCGTAGAACGAGTTCGCCGACATTGTAAGTTTTGGCCCGTACTTCTCTGCTTTGATATCTTCGAGCCTGTTGCTGATAGAATGCGGAATGAGCCTTTGCCACGTCCCGCTCCTCCTCTAAGGCGTCCAAACTGTCCCGCCGATCCAACTCGGCTTCTCTTTCTTCGTACATGCGCACACGAGGTGAGTCATGAACTATATCGCAAGGCAGAACTGCCTATGCGCCGTATACCATGAAAAATGGTGTGAATCCAGTAGTTCGGTTTGGCGTGGTCTGCAGCCCCCAGAGTACGGAGTCGAGCTCCTCTACCCAGTGCGTGTTAGATTCCTTGAGGGACCGCACTAGTCTGGGTTTGATGCCGCTCATGATTAGACCATTTGCTTGCTCGACTTGACCGTTAGTTTGGGGATGATAGACTGAAGCGTAATCGAGCTTAATGCCCATGTTTTTGCACCAGAGTTTAACCTCGTCGGCAGTGAAGTTCGTGCCGTTATCAGTGATGATGCTGTGGGGGATGCCAAAATGGTGTACTACCCCGGATAGGAAGTCTATCACCGGTCTGGATTCTGCCGTTTTAACCGGCTTGGCCTCAATCCATTTGGTGAATTTGTCCACCATGACCAATAAGTATTTGTGCTTGTGGGTTCCCCCTTTAAGGGTTCCAACCATGTCAAGCCCCCAGACCGCGAACGGCCAGGTAATGGGTATAGTTTTGAGGGAGGTGGGTGGCATGTGGCTCTGATTAGCAAAGAGCTGGCAACCGATGCATCATTGGACTAAGTCCTGAGCATCCGCCCGGGTTGTTGGCCAATAAAATCCTGTACGGAAGGCCTTGCCTACGAGTGTCCAGGCTGCAGCGTGGTGCCCGCCGAGTCCGGCGTGAATTTCAGCCAGGAGATTCCGCCCCTCCTCTTCGGAGATACACCTTTGAAGGACTCCGGTTGTGCTTTTCTTATAAAGTTCTCCCTCATGGACCTTGTAGGCTTTAGATCGCCGAACTATGCAGCGGGCCTCATTTTGGTCTTCGGGAAGTTCCTGCCGAATTAAGTGGGCTAGGAATGGTTCTTTCCACGGGGCAATTACTGCCATTATTTCGTGAGCTGAAGGTGTTATTTCATCGGGTGAGCCATCGATTGTGTCAGAATGGTCTGAGTTCGGTGATGCAGCTGGCTCCGGATTGTGATTTCCGGACTCCTCTTCCCATAACACGGATGTCTTGAAGAGCCATTCCAGGAAGATGTTTGGAGGGACGGTGTCTCATTTCGTGCCGATGCGTGCTAACACGTTTGCTGCCTGGTTATTATCCCGAGCTACATGGTGGAATTCGAGTCCTTCGAACTGAGCTGACATTTTTAGGACGGCGTTGCGGTAAGCTGCCATTTTTGGATCTTTGGCATCAAAGTCCCCATTTACTTGGGATATTGTGAGGTTTGAATCCCCGCGCACCTCTAGGCGTTGAATGCCCATGGAGATTGCCATCCGGAGGCCATGTAGAAGGGCCTCGTATTCGTCTGCGTTATTGGAGTCCATGTACATTATTTGAAGTACATATTGGATTGTGTCTCCAGTTGGGGACGTCAGGACGACACCAGCCCCCAAGCCAGCCAACATTTTGGATCCGTCGAAATGCATGATGCAATTGGAGTATGCGCCGTACTCTTTAGGGAGTTCGGCTTCGGTCCATTCGGCGACGAAGTCGGCCAGAACCTGCGATTTTATAGCTCGCCGTGGTTTATAGGTTATGTCAAATGGTAAGAGCTCAATAGCCCATTTTGCAATCCTACCCGTTGCGTCGCGATTGTTTATAATATCGTTGAGAGGTACTTCGGAGGCCACCATTATGGAACACTCTTGAAAGTAGTGTCGCAGCTTCCGGGATGCCATGAACACCGCATATGCTATCTTTTGATAATGTGGGTACCGGGACTTGCATGGAGTTAGAACAGTGGATACGTAGTACACTGGTTTTTGAAGAGGGAATCTGTGCCCTTCTGTGTCTCGCTCGACGACGAGTACCGCGCTGACAACTTGATGTGTTGCTGCGATATATAATAACATAGGTTCGCCCAGGTTGGGCATGGCCAGGACCGGATTTGTTGCCAGTATGGCCTTTATTTCTTCAAGTCCGGCTGTGGCAGCATCCGTCCATTCGAAATGTTTGGTGCGCCGGAGGAGGCGGTAGAGGGGCAGAGCCTTTTCTCCCAAATGGGAGATGAAGCGGCTTAAGGCCTCTACGCATCCTGTTAGTTTTTGTATTTGCTTGAGGTCTTTTGGAATATCCAATTGTGACACAGCTCGGATTTTGGCCGGGTTTGCTTCAATTCCTCTACCGGATATGATGAAGCCCAAGAGCTTTCCGGCTGGTACGCCGAAGACGCATTTTTCCAGATTGAGCTTAATGTCATATGCTCGGACATTGTCGAATGTCACCCTCAAGTCTTCTACCAGAGTTTCAACGTGTTTGGTCTTGACGACCACATTGTCTACGTATGCCTCTACTGTTTTGCCTATCTGGGTAGCCAGACATGTTTGAATCATGCGCTGATATTTTGCGCCGGCGTTTTTGAGTCCGAAGGGCATTGTGTTGAAGCAGAATGGCCCATATGGAGTAATGAATGCCGTTGCGGCCTGGTCTTTCTCCGCCATCTTGATTTGATGGTATCCGGAGTATGCGTCGAGGAAGCACAATGAATCGTTCCCTGCGGTAGCATCAATGATTTGGTCGATGCGAGGGAGGGGGAAAGGGTCCTTTGGACAGGCCTTGTTAAGGTCTTTAAAATCGACGCAGAGGCGCCAGGATTTGTCCTTTTTTGGTACCATTAATAGATTGGCTAGCCAGTCCGGATGTTTTTTATCTCTGATGAATCCGGCTTCTAAGAGTTTGGCTAGCTCTTCTCCCATTGCCTGTCTTTTGGGTTCAGAAAATCGCCGAAGAGCTTGTTTGACCGGCTTGAATCCTTTTAGGATGTTTAGGCTGTGCTCTGCCAGCCTGCGTGGGATTCCTGACATGTCTGAAGGGTGCCAGGCAAAAATGTCCCAATTTTCCCGAAGGAATTCTCGTAGTGCGGCTTCAACATCAGGACTTAATTGTGCCCCGATGGAGGCCGTCTTTGTGGGGTCCGTTGGATGGACCAGAAATTTGACTATTTCATCTGCTGGTTTAAAAGAGGTGGACTTGGACCTCTTATCGAGTATCACATCGTCCCTATCCATCATGGAGCGCAGCGTAGTTAGTTCCTCTTTCGCTAGGGCTTCGGACAATGCCTCTAGGGCCAGTGCGGCTGTCTTATTTTCGGCGCGGAGTGCTGTATCTGGATCGCTGGCAAGAGTGATTATCCCATTGGGTCCGGGCATTTTGAGCTTCATGTACCCGTAGTGGGGTATAGCTTGGAAGATTGTGAATGCCTCTCGCCGTAACAAAGCGTGATATCCGCTGCCTAATGGGGCCACTTGGAACGTGACCTCCTCGGACCTGTAATTGTCCGGTGAGCCGAACACTACATCTAGTGTGATTTTTCCTGTGCAGCGTACTTCTCAACTAGGGATTATCCCTTTGAAGGTTGTGCTGCTTCGCTCAATGCGGCTCCAGTCAATATCCATTTTTTGAAGGGTTTCCTCGTAGATGAGGTTTAATCCGCTGCCGCCATCCATGAGTACTTTGGTAAGGCGAAAGCCGTCCACTATCGGACTGAGGACCAATGCGGCTGGTGCTCTAGCTGTTCGGAATTCAGGTTCATCGCTGGCGTTGAAGGTGATAGCCGTGTTACTCCATGGATTTGCTATTGCTACTTGGTAGACTTCGGCGAGGCCGCGGATTGTTCATTTTCGCATGTTATTTGATGCGAAAGTCTCGAAGACTGTTAATACCGTACCGGTACTGCTGGGCTGTTTGCCCGGGGCTAAAAAGCCTTCGCCACTTTTGGCCACCTGCCGTAGTATCCAACATGCTCGAAGGCTGTGTGTTGGAGTAGCGCCCTCCGTACTGTGGATTTTGCAGCGTCCGTTGAGCCAGCCCTCCAGTACGGTTCCATGCCCTTTAGGGGGTCTTTGCGTTTTGGTTTTTAACCCAGGTGCTTGAGTATGGCGCACCCTTTTACTTCGGACTAGGGTTGTGGTCAAGGCTGGACTGTCCCAAAAACTAGTTTCGGTGTTCCTGGCACTCTCTACCGCACAGTATTTTTGTATGATAGTCGCTAGGTCGATGAAGCGTGTAACTTCACGACGACTTATGGCGTTCATGATCCCCTTGTCCGTGCAATTGTTGCAAAAAATTGAAATCGCACTTTCTTCGCAGCAGTCCTTTATCCTATTCATAACCAGGAGGAATCTGGCCCAGTAATGATGTACTGTTTCATCGGGCTCTTGCCGTATTCGAGATAGATCGCTTATGTTTGGGTGGGCGGGTGGAATCAAGTTCGGAACCCCGCCCGATCTGAGGCTCAAAGGCCAAGAAGTTTCCAGATTTGGAAGCTTGACTTGCCGGATGCTTTCCAATGAATCTAGTCCGATGCCTGACTCTAAGTTCAGTATTTGATTAGCGTCCGTCCCTTCGCGGGAATCCAGCTTGGAGGGATCGGGAATCCGGACATAGTTGGTTTTCAACGTAGAAGAAGGGTTGCCGCATTGTTCCTCTACCACGACAACGTGGTGGGTGGCCTGAGGAGAGTTAATCTCTCTCAGATCGGGTTTAAGCCCAATCTTATCGTAGTCTATGGCGACTCCCAGGGTGGCGAAGCGATCCAAGAGCTCGTTTACAGAGGAGATCTCAATCGGATCTAACTGCTCGGCGAATTTCGGGCTGACGTGAAGGTCACTTTTGATGACCTGAGAGGTCATCGTCGGAGCGGTGGCCGAACAGGCGGTCATAAGAAAACCACCTAGCCGGACAGTTTGGCCGGCGGCCAAAGCTCTCTTGACGACGGTACCGTCTTTAAAGACGGGAGAAGGCATCCTTCCTGATCGTGACGACACAGAGGAACTCTCAATGAAAGCACCAATGTCGGTGTCAAAACCGGCAGATCTCGGGTAGGGGGTCCCGAACTGTGCGTCTAGGCGGATGGTAACAGGAGACGAGGGACATGATGTTTTTACCCAGGTTCGGGCCCTCTTGATGGAGGTAAAACCCTACGTCCTGCTTGATTAATATTGATGATGTGGGTTACAAGAGTAGATCTACCACGAGATCAAGGAGGCTAAACCCTAGAAGCTAGCCTATGGTATGATTGTTGTTCGTCCTATGGACTAAAGCCATCCGGTTTATATAGACACCGAAGAGGGCTAGGGTTACACAGAGTCGGTTACAAAGGTAGGAGATCTACATATCCGTATCGCCAAGCTTGCCTTCCACGCCAAGGAAAGTCCCATCCGGACACGGGACGAAGTCTTCAATCTTGTATCTTCATAGTCTTGGAGTCCGGCCGATGATGGTAGTTCGGCTATCCGGACACCCCCTAGTCCGGGACTCCCTCAAGACGCTAGGACCGTTCTTTGCTGACCGTCCAGAGCTGCACAAGGCATTCGAGCTGTGCGTGGACCACATCTTGACGGTCGAGGAGTTTGAAAGGAGCTGGATGGCCATGGTTGAAACACATGAAGTCCAAGACAACGAGATGCTTGCTAGCTTGTGGGAGAAGCGAATGTACTGGGTGCCCGCCTACTTCATGCAGTGCTTCTTCCCCTTTCTGCAGACTACGCAGCGCAGCGAGGGGTTCAATGCTGTTTTGAAGCGATACACGAGTCCTGGCAACTCATTGCTATAGTTTGCCAAGCAATATACAGCTTTGCAACAAAAAATACTGGGATCTGAGCTACAGCAAGAAGCGAACACCGCACTGAAGCAGCCAAAATTGCTGACGTATTTACCGATGGAGAGGCAAATGAGCAAGATATACACAAACAAGATATTTAACAAGTAAGTCAGTTGCGTAACGGTCTTATTTGCGCAAAAGTACTAAGTCAGTAGGTGCCTAGTAGAGTGCAATGCAGTTGCCATGATATGCAGTTGCCATGTTTAATGAAATACTGTTTGCCATGCTTACTCAGCTGCAGTTGCCATGTTCAATGAAAATTCTGTTTACAATGCTTACTCGGATACATTTTCCATGTTCAAATGAAGTGCAGATGCCATGTTTAATGAACTGTACTTCCATTGGGGCATGTTGGTATGCAAATGCCAATATCAACTGGAAAATGTTATATTGTCAACGCATATGCTGAAATGCAATTGCCATGTTTACTGAAATGCAACTGCCATGTTTGTTGAAAATGCAATTGCTATGTTTACTCAAATGTAGATGCCATGTTTTATGCACTGTGCTTCCATTGGGGGAAAATATTGGTGCGGAAATGACGATGTCCAGTTGAAAATTTAGTACAGTTGCCATGTTCAGTGTACTCTAGTTGCCATGTCTGATGTACTGCAGTTGCCATGTCTGGTATACTACAGTTGCCATGTTCAGTGTACTACAGTTGCCATGTCTGGTGTACTGCAGTTGCCATGTCTGGTATACTGCAGTTTCCATGTTTGGTATACTACAGTTGCCATGTTCAGTGTACTATGTTTGCCATGTTCAGTGTACTATGTTTGCCATATTCAAACAAAAATCTAGTTCTATTTCCATGACAGCGTAACGTCCTACAAAAAAAAAGATCGCACGATAGATTAACATAAAACACACAAAATTTGCAGATTCCAGGAAGAAATAAAGCGTGCCAGCATGTTCACTGCTTTCCAGGTGGACAAACATACGTTCAAGGTGTGTTCTATTTTGGGCATGTCGGATTCAGAACCTGAAGACCCAGACAAAGGAAGGAACTACTTCGTGAAAACCTCGATCGAGCAAGGCGAATACTACTGCCAATGCTGCAAGTTCGAACGGGACGACATTGTGTGTTGTCACATACTAAAGGTAATGGACATGAACGCTGTGACACGGATGCCCCACCATTTCATAAGGCAGCGATGGACTTGGGACGCTGACGACGCGTTGGCGCCGCAAACAACACACGCGGTTCTGGCTGTGCATGACGAGAGACCTGAGTCAACCATGGAAGCCGTGAGGCACATTGTGCTCACAAAGAACTATGCTGAGCTAATTGATGAAGCGTGCAAGAGTGATGAGACAGCGAGAGTCGCAGAAAATCATAGGAAGGCACTTAAAAGAGAGCTTGAGGAGATCAAGAAGAGGAAAGCCGAGGAAGCCTTACACCGGTTCCCCCGCACATCAAGTGTGCCTTCATTGACGGGGCCATCATCTGAAAACTCGGAGATAGGATCTAGAACAGCAAGCACACAAACCCAGGTCAGGAATCCACCCCGTTCAATCACAAAGGGTCGCCCCAGAGAGATAAGGTACAAGTCAGGATTGGAGATTCAAGCAAAACACAAGAAAACGAAAAAAGGGGCGGGCAATCCATGAGCAGAAATTGTCGCAATGTGAAATGGTCCTTGTGGACATTTTCTTCCGTACCCTAGATGATGAGTTTTTTTTTAAATTTGGGAGAATAACTCTTGAGGAGCATCAGAAGTGGAAGGAAAATTCATTGAGTGGAGAAATGCAGTTGCCATGTTATGGGTACTTAATCTGCCATGTTATGGGTACTTAATCTGCCATGTTATGTGTATTAAATCTGCCATGTTATGTGTTCTAAATCTGCCATGCCATGCTATTTTATACTAAAATATGCGCCATGCTACTTTGTACTAAATATGCCATGCTAGATGTACTGGATCTGCCATTTTAGTTGTACTGGATCTGCCATGTTAGTTGTACTGTATCTGCCATGTTAATTATGCTTGATCTGCCATGTTGTTTGAACTGTATCTGCCATGTTAGCTCTGCTGAAAATATACCATGGTATTTGAAATGACTTTGCGTGACACATATTTCCATGGCAAATACCACGTGGTTTAGAGAAACAATAGTGTGTTGTGGGCGATGTATGGGAAACAAGTTGGAAAAAGGCGTAACGTGCATAAACCATAGCCAAGGTTGTGGATGCATGATCAACCCTACCCCATGCTAGCCGGTGCACTTAGCGACGAAAAAGAAGAATCAAAACCGACAAAATGAAAACCGACGATGACTTTCGCTATCCGTGTATGTTGAACTACATTTGCTATCTATTTTAGAACATCATAGACGCAATCAAAACAGCAAACTGGAGCTGTAAGCAATGAAACCGTTGTAATAATGATAAAACATAAAAACATATGTGCATGTACGCCTAAAAAAGGTTCACGTCCACACATATATTAGAGAAACTACTAAATTGTCGCTCACACACCACCACTACAAAGTAGCCTGCGCGGGGTCGCAGTCGTAACATAGCACACTGACACAGTTTTCAACGATAACAAAAGGGATAAGTACCTTACATTCCTCAGCAACAGAATGTAAGGTATGCGTCCGGTGTGTAACACCACGTGATCACTTGTACCTCTTGTTGATTTTCTTGACAGCTTCCTCCACGAACTCGCGTGCTCCGGACCGCTTGTTGAAATCTTCATTTGTCAACCAGTTCCATGTGTGGATTTTCCGGAGCTCAACGACCGTTGCAGCTGAGATAGCGGGGACAACTCTGCCTTCCCACTTTGCAAAGTATTCCAGCGCATGAAAGCCACAGTCCGTACTGCACGAGAAAAAGACTCAGATGAACACGCAAAAAAGGACAGACGTATCAAAGATAGACTTCAATACAGATGTGACAGCAAAAATAGGGGTTGGATTGATGTAAACGGCACATGAAGGAGGGGGTTGAGAAATTACGTGTTCCCTTGCTTCACAGTCGCCACATACTCAATCGGGAAATGCCTGATCTGGACCTTTGAATGTTCATAGTGACGGTTCCATGTCTCTTTGAGGTTGTTGATGAAGAATTCGGCATGCGTAGTAAGGTCTGAATCAGCTTTCGAACGGATTGAATCAAGCACCTCAAAACGTTGGTTCTTCAGGTCAAGGCAGATGGCATAGTGGTGACCACACTTGTCTTGCTGGTCATGTGGTGCAAG